>NW_024412418.1:34696422-34720408 GCF_014898765.1 Herpailurus yagouaroundi
AAAAAAAAAAAAAAAAAAAAAAAAAAAATATATATATATATATATATGTATACACACACACACACTTACATACATAGCAGCTCAGAAGGCAGAGGAAAAGGGAAGGTAAACAAAAACCACTAGTAATAATAATTAGTATTTATTGGACCCTTAGAGTACCCCAAGGGTTGTGCAATTATCATGCATTATTTTATTCTCACAATAACTTGATTAAGTGTACTTTCTCCTTGTCTCCACTTTACAGATGAAAATACAGAGGTGCAGAAGACTTACATGACTTAAGAGAGCCAGAGCTCCCCACAGGCAACCCGATTCCAAAGCCTATCTCCCTACTGGCCACACTCTACAGTTCCTTCACCAGTCCCTGTCTCCCACCAACTTTGAGATGTGCTCAAAGGCAGGTACTGACTTAGCTCAGGATCACCAGCACTCAGCACAAGGCCTGACACATAGTATGAATCAATAAATATTTACCAATCAAGCAAACCAGAAACTGCCTGGGAGACATGGATTGTATGCCTTGCCACACCAGCTGGGAATATTTCCTGAACTTATTGGGGTGTTATAAGATGGGCATGAGTGCTCTGGCCTGGAACATAAGAACCCCCTGAACTCACCCAGTCCTCTATTCTGGATTACATTTCGGGCGATGTGGATTCTATCTTTGGCTGGTACGTCAGGCAAAGCATAGGTGAGTTCCCCGTAATGAGGTACAGTTTAAGACTTGGCTTAGTACATTCCACAAAAGACACCATGATAAAAATTTTTGTTTTAAATAGAAATACTTGAGGGGTGCCTGGGTGGCTCTGCTGGTTAAAGTGTCTGAATTTTGATTTTTGTTCAGGTCATGATCTCACGGTCTGTGAGATCAAGCCCCGTACTGTCAGCATGAAGCCTGCTTGGGATTCTCTCTCTCTGTCCTCCCCCTGGTGTCTGTCTGTCTGTCTGTCTGTCTCTCTCTCTCTCTCTCAAAATAAAGAACTAAACTAAAATAAATTGAAATAAAAAGAAATACTTGAAGCAGGTGTCAGTAGAAGCAGAGAAATCTTCTGCACAAGTCATTTTACAAACATTACAATATTCCACTGAGGAGTGCTCTAGTTGCATAAAGCTTGGACCCTTAGTAACCACAGTCCCAGTTCTCAGAACTTGCAGGCAAATGGTAAGGTGTGGATATACACACTCAAGCTCTGGAGGAGTGGCTAAAGGGAGATCCTAGCTCTTTCGGGAAGTGCCTGTCCCCATATGACACCAGTAACAAAATATTCTCACCCAGTTCAGTAAGGCTTAAAACAGTAAGTAGTACCTCTCAGACAATCCCTGCTCCACCAGATTCATTGAAACACTACTGATGTTGACCATGTGCCAGGCTTTTGCCGGTGAACCCTGCCCTTAGGACACTCACACCATCTAAGAGGAGAGACAAACATCAATAAACATAACCCACCCACATTCTCATCCCAACACCATGCGCCATACATCCCCACTGCTCATCTCCTATACACTTGACCCTTGAACAGCCCAGATTTGGACTGCACAGGTCCATTTAAATGTGGATTTTTTTTTTTTTTTACAACACAGTACTGTAAATGTATTTTCTCTTCCTTATAATTTTCCTAGTAACATTTTCTTTTCCCTAGTTTATTATAAGAATATAGCATATGATATATATAATATACAAATTATGTGTTAGTCAGCTTTATATTATCAGGAAGATTTTCAGTCAATTAAGCTGTTAACAAGTTTTGGAGGGGTCAAATTTATATGCAGATTTTCAACTGTGGGGGGGAGGTCGGTGCCCCTTACCCCTGCATTGTTCAAAAGTCAACTGTAGATTCTCCCCCAAATCTATCATCTTTTCTTCTGTTAGCACCGTTACACAGAGTATTACTCTGGCTGTCAGGTCCTGCCAGGCCCACCCAGCGTGGCTACCTTTCCTTCCCGGTGCCATCATGCTGACTCCATCAGACAACTCAGGCTGGTCACAGCCACCACTCAGTCTCTTCCTGCTGCATCTTCTAGATACCATCGTGCCACCATCAGAGCCAGGCATGCCATTGGGTCTCCTAAGCATCATGTAGCTTCTGTTGGGTATCACTGTTCCCATGACAGCATGAACTCTGGAGCCAGACTGCCTGGATTAAATCCCAGAGCAGTCACTTGCTACCCGCATAACTTTGGGCAAGTCACATAACCTCTCTGGGGTTCAGTTTCCTCAATGGTGGAAAGGAAATGGTAACGGCACCTCGCCCCCAGGCTTTCTGTGATTATGAAGTGAAGTGGATGGGTACACGTACATATACATGCATACGTGCAAATATATGTGTGTATGTGCGCTGAGAATAATGTCTGACAGGAAGTATCACATGTGTTAGTTCTTATTAGAGCAGTTTCAATTAAAGCAGCTGTATCATCAGAACTTAATTACTTAAAAGTAGAGAAATAAAGAAAATTCTGGTAAGATGGCAGTAGTGACCGCAGTTTTTAATTTTTTTTAACGTCTATTTATTTTTGAGAGGACAAAGAATGAGTGAGGGAGGGGCAGAGAGAGAGGAAGACACAAAATCTGAAGCAGACCCGGGGCTCAAACCCACGAACCGTTGAGATCATGACCTGAGCCGAAGTCGGACGCTGAACCGACTGAGCCACCCAGGCGCCCCGTGACAGCAGTTTTTAGATCTCTCTAAATCCCCACGTGAAAAATTGACAGAACAACAAAGATAACAAAACCAAAGCCCTTTGGATAAACACTAGATGATAAAAATATCCCCGCAAACCTCAAAATATCAGCAGCTGGGGACCAAACACTAACAGCCACAAGACCTTCTCAGTATCATCTGTACAAGAGGAAAAAGGAGGACCCAATAAGATAGCGTTTGATGAATATGAGAGACCAGAGCCCGCAGGATATTTATTGGAAAGCACAGCATGCCAATTCCAAAAGAGTGGCTGAAACCTGAAGAGTGGCTGAAACCTCTCCAGTAGCAAGTGCATGCAAGGCATCTCCTAGGAACTCTCAAAACCAGCCCAACAGGAATCTCTTCTACAACGAAGAAGTGCCATGTGAAGAAGAAACTTCTGGGGGCAAAATCAAAACTGGGCAGGACAGAGGCCTCAGAGACAAAGGCGAGAGATGTTCATTCAGATCCGTGTAGGAGGTGGAAGGAGAGCCAGGAACTCTGGGAAAAGCAGAGCACCCTACTTTGAACCTGACACGGAAACAGAAGAGGATGGAGGTCGATGGATTTAGAACAGCTTTCCTGAACCCCGCCTCCCTCGCAAAGTGCATGCCAACTAATTTCACATAAAAATGAGCAACGCAAAAATTATTCAGGTCTCAGCCCATGCATGGTTATTTTCAAAAGAGAAGAACTAACAAAATAATATCCCTACAATGAGAAAATTCCAGGAAAATGTACTCACAAAACAGAAGGAAACTAAAATGTATACACGATTTCAAAATAAGCTTAACATTTTAAAAAATGATATAAGATGTGAAAGAGAAGCATGAAACCTCAGCTATCTTAACTAAGAAAAGAATTAGAAACAAAAAGAAAATGTCATTTTAGAAACAAAGACTACACAAGACGAAAACATGAGATAATGCCTTACGAAAACCAAATGCAAAAAAGAAACAAAAATGTTTTAAATTAAAAGAAAATGAAGACGGGGTGCCTGGGTGGCTCAGTCAGTTAAGGGTCTGACTTCAGCTCAGCTCATGATCGCACATTCTGTGAGTTCGAGCCCCACATCGGGCTCTGTGCTGACAGCTCGGAGCCTGGAGCCTGCTTCGGATTCTGTGTCTCCCTCTCTCCCTCTCTGCCCCTCCCCGACTCATACTCTGTCTCTGTCTCAAAAATGAATAAACAGTAAAAAAATTTTTTTAAAAAGAATTGAATTCAAATTTACTGCATAAATAAATAAAAGTTTAAAAAAAAGAAAATGAAGACAGAAATTAAAAGGATTTGTGAGGATGTGACAAATATTAAAGATACGCAAATAAGACCCAATATATATACAATAAGAGTTCCCAGGGAAGGAACCCAAAACATGGCAACAAAATACATGTGAAAGGCTATAAGTTAGGAAAACATTCCTGGGGAAAAAACACTGTTTGAACTACATATTGAAAGGCCATATTCCATACGTAAAAAGAAATATACAACACCTATTCTACTAAGATTATTGGACTTTTAAAAAGAAAGAAAGGAAATGCTTTGTGCATCTAGAAATAAGTGCATGTTACTTGAAAGGGACAGGAAATTATGTTATCATCAGATTTTTGTGTGTGAGAGCAATGCTTTATACTAGAAAATAAGTAGAAGGACATACTTAAAATACACAGAAAAATAAAGTGTGAGCCGAAGGCCTTCCATTCTGCAAAATTACTTTCGAGTATGAGAGGAGAAGGAAGTGACACCAGTGCGATGCTGGAGGACAATCATTCCAGATGGTCCTTGATCCCGGATGCTGATTCACACCAATGATGAATAAGAGGGACAGTCAAAGCTGAGCCCCAGACTTTTCACTTGTGCCACAGAGTGGAGAGGAGAAACAAGTTCAGAAGACAGTTCAATTTGAGGCACGTTGAGTTTAGTGAGCCCATTTATCCTTTGGTGTCCAGTCCCTTTCTCTGGGCTGTCCTCCTGTAGCACTTCATTCCAGAAACATCCAGGTGCTCCCAGGATCCATGCAGGATATGTGGCCCACATACTCACACAAATCCCACCATGAATGTTCACTCACTAGACATCTCCTTAGTGTCCACTAGGTACAGGAACTGTTCTCGCTGCTTGGGACACATGGGTGAGCAACACAAACATGTCTACCTCTCCCTCTAGAGCAGGGGGAACAAATATAGTAATAACAAATATAATGAATGAAAATGTTTGTGGTGCGTTAAAAGCAGATCACTTCTATCGGAGTTAGAATAAGTATGGATGAAGGGTGCCTGAGTGACTCAGTCGGTTAAGCGTCCAACTTTGGCTCAGGTCACGATCTCACAGTTTGTGGGTTCAAGCCCCGCAGCAGGTTCTGTGCTGACAGCTCAGAACCCCTGCTTCGGATTCTGTGTCTCCCTCTCTCTCTCTCTCTCTCAAAAATAATAAAACATTTTAAAAAATTAAAAAAAGAAAAGAATAAGTATGGATGAGATTGTCATGTGGGAGGCAGGGAGGTTACTGCCATTTTAAACAAGTGGTCAGGCTCACTGAGAAAGTAAGACATGAGCGAAAACCTCAAGACGGTGACAGAACGAAGCTGTCTGAAGTATGGGTACTAAGCAATCCAGGCAGAGGGCCCAGGCAGTGCAAAGGCCCTCCTTGGGAGTATGCCTGGTTTGTCTGAGAAACAGCAGGGAGATGAACGTGGTTAGAGCAAAAGAAAGATTAGTAGGACATGAGCTCAGAGGAGAGACTCAGGCTAGATCATGCAAGGCCTTGGAAGCCACTGTGAGCACCCCAGGTTTCTTTCACTCTGGGCGAAGAGGAGAATTCTTCCTGAACATTGAAGGAATCTTGTCACCGCATGTCAGCTGGGGCCACCAAACCCCTACGCCTCTCTCCAACCCAACCTGGAAGGCTCTCTAAGGTCTTAATAAAAACAACACATAAATTCATTTAAAGTTAACCTAACCTCTGCCTTGCAGTGATTTATAAACTGTTTACTAAACAGTTAATTTAAGCATAACTATTTATGCAACAAGCTATAAATAATTTACAGTGTGGTTAGGGTATTAACTTCCTCACTAAGGCCCTGGTGAAGCCCCAGCCACTTGGGACTAGAGGAAATGTTGCTTCTCTGATCTTGTCCAAATCTCCCAATGGTTTCGTCGTCCTGCTTCCGTTCCGGCCTGAATCCCACACTGAGGTGCTTTTGCTTTCTGCGCGTCGGCACTCTGCAACCCTCCATCCCCAACTACTCCAAGTTCACATTGTCCATGTAGAGCCTTCATGGCAGATGGTGTTGGGTAGGCTCACAGAAGTCCTATTCCTAACTTGCAGCCGATCCATCCGGGCAACGTGAGAACCAGGAAGGAGGCTTTCTCTCCCTGCAGGGGACTCTGCAGAATGCCCTCTGCACCCACCTATTATGCTGGGCCTGCTCTGTTCCCTTGTATGATCTCTTGTGTTCTCTGCCATTTCTGCATGGACCTTCTGCTCCAGGCTGTAGCAATGGAAAGAGTTTTCAGATTGTTTTCCAGAAATCCCCACTTTCATTGTTCATCCTTATCCACTTTGATATACTGTGGTCCACAGCACTTTCTGTTCATTAAACTGTCCAGTATAACATGGTAAGAGAGTTGATTCTACATTTCAGATATTTCCAAAAGTATGGGTGAGGGGAAATGGTGTCCACCAATATACCCCAAAGCTAATAACTAGGAAAAATTTGTGAAGGGGGCATAGATAATGCTACTGTAGTCACTTTGGCCCATCCATTTCTCCAGGTTGTGGCCTTCCGTCAATCTATTGGAGGGTTTTAAGGCAGGGAAGAGATCTGACCACTCTAAAACGATCAACTTAAAAAAAAAATCTAGCATACTTCAAGCATGCTATAAAGAAAACTTTATTGAGTACCTTGTGTGAGCCGAGCACATATCAAGTGCTTGCACGTACAATCTTGGTCTTGTATTCACAGAAACACCATTTCGTATCCCCATTTCACAGAGGAGGGAAAACTGAGGCTCACATTAATTCCTACAGCTTGTCAATGGCAGAACCTTGACTTCCCTCCAGGTCTGCTAACTCCACAGCCTGTGCTGTCACCTATTCCCAGTCTTTCCAGGACCCCAGTGGGGTGCATTGTTCTTTCTGTTTCAGAAAGCCAAGGAACTTCAATTTGGCTCCAGGTAACTGTTTCCAATCCAATAAGCCAATATGTTCATTTGACAGCTGCCCACTCCTGATGAGTCAGAGCCCATCTTGTTAACTCTGTCAAATGCAGGCATTTTAGATGTCTCCTGAGGGATGGGGGGGGGGGGGGGTTGCTAATTAACAGTCCCTGGCCTTTCATTAACTAAGGAATGACTCATTTCTTAACCTCTTAAAAGGATACACGTGTGTATAAGCATGGCCAGGGTACATAGGAGAGCCAGTAGGACAGTACTAACACCAAGAACACCGCATGAGACGCCATCACCCATGTTCTAATAGCCTTGCACCTTTGCACATGGCATTTGCCCTCCCAGAGCCACAGTTCCCTGACCTGCTTTCCCCCTCAGTCCTAACCACCGTCCCAGCCACACTTAGTTCTTTCACTCCCTCTGCTGTGACTTCCGGCCTCCCAGCCTTTGCACATGCTGGCCCCTTTCTCCCCATCTCCTCTTCACCTTGCTGATGGCTCCACATCCTTTTTTTTTTTTTTTTTTTTAATTTTTTTTTTTTTTCAACGTTTATTTATCTTTGGGACAGAGAGAGACAGAGCATGAACGGGGGAGGGGCAGAGAGAGAGGGAGACACAGAATCGGAAACAGGCTCCAGGCTCTGAGCCATCAGCCCAGAGCCTGACGCGGGGCTCAAACTCACGGACCGCGAGATCGTGACCTGGCTGAAGTCGGACGCTTAACCGACTGCGCCACCCAGGCGCCCCTACACATCCTTAAAATCTCTCTGTCTCTGCTGAAGTAGGTTTCTCTGACTCCTAGATGTGCTTGTGCCCCCCGTGTCTGTTGTACCCCGCCTTTCCCCCCATTGTGATGCAGGTCTCAACTGTTTCACTGCTGGACTATTAATATCTGCTTCATTCACCAGACTATAAGGGCAGGGCTTGCGTCCGTCATGTGCTCCCTCCATGTCACCCCGAGCAGTGGACCGGATACGCTGAGGACGGGATGCTCGGCATATGTGTGTGGCACTGAATGAAGCAGGAAATGGGAATAACATTAACTGGTACCACCGTCCTGCCTCACTGGCTTGTGAGAGTCGAGATGAAACTGGCAGTCATTATCGCCAACCTTTACCGAGGCTGGGCTTCGTGTCATCTCTCATGTGGATGGCTTCAGGTGCATTATCTTATTTATTTCTCATAATGCCCCTAGGAGGAGGGGATTCTTACTGTCTTATTTTTATAATTGAAGAACGAAAGCTTGGAGAGGGGAAGTGAACTATGTGACATCGCCCTGCTTGTTAAGTGGCAGAGCCGCACTGACCCAGCCCATCACACGCCAGACCCCACATGCTTAAGTGCTACTCTAGACTCTAGGAAAGGCCATGCTCTGTCCAAACGGCATGCTTAGCACTGTCAGGTAATAATTATACATGCATTCTCACACAGAAGAACTCAGCTTTAGTCTGCACTCAGCCTTCATGGCTATCACACAGAACCTGATGTGTAGACTGAAAAGGGTTGAGCTTTGTCTTTCCCATTCTGTTCTCTTCCTCTAAGGAGAGTCTTTTCATCTGCCAAAGTGGAACGTTTAGGAGAATTCACAGATGGAAAGTGTCAGGTGCCATCCGGGTACCTCTGATAGTGCTTGGAAGTGCCGGTGACAGTAGAAAAGCACCACTAGAGGGTTTCCAAGAGCCGGTCTACACTACTGGCAAGCCTCCATAGACTCAACGGCCTCCAGTCCCCACCACTAGGACTCCTCTCCTCCACCACACCCTTGCTCCAACCCCCAAGCCTCGGGCTCTGACCAAGGTTCTCTATCCCCAGTTGTGGGCAGACTGAGAACCAAAGATCTTTCACCTCAGGCTGCACTGACGGGGCTGCCCTCCTAAAGCACCCCTAGAGGTAGAGGCCAGAAGTTGCCTGTCCCATCAAGTTCCACAGCCAGCGCATGATGGGGCCAGGCCTGGAGCCCTGATGTCCCAGCATTTTCTGTGTACCTGCTCACCAGCCTGTTCTAGGAGCTGAGGACAAAGCCAACCAGGAGAAAATTCCAGCACTCACGGAGCTCAGCTAAGACCCCGAACAGGCAAGAAAGCACCAGGAAACCTCGTAGTCATTTCAACAGTAGCCAATGTGCAACGAGCCAGGCAGTGCTGTAAGCCCTCTCCATGTATTATCTCTTTTAATCCTCCCCACTAACTGGAGAGAGAAAATTATTATTGCCTCCTTTCACAGACAGGCAGGCTTCTGTGAGGAGAGTCATATGGTAGGAACTGGGGGAGCCATTACTCAGACCAAGTCTCTAGAGTCTAGAGTCTCTGCTCTTATCAACTAAATAGCACATTGCCATCACGAAGCCATCAAGAAGCTGTGAGCAGGACAGCCGAGGACCACAGGAGACAGAGGGCCTAACTTGGCCTGGGAATATGTACACAAAGGAAATGACATTTGCCCTGGTTCTTTTTTTTTTTTTTTTTTTTTAATTTTTTTTCAATGTTTATTTATTTTTGGGACAGAGAGAGACAGAGCATGAACGGGGGAGGGGCAGAGAGAGAGGGAGACACAGAATCGGAAACAGGCTCCAGGCTCCGAGCCATCAGCCCAGAGCCTGACGCGGGGCTCGAACTCACGGACCGCGAGATCGTGACCTGGCTGAAGTCGGACGCTTAACCGACTGCGCCACCCAGGCGCCCCAACATTTGCCCTGGTTCTTAGAGAAGAGGAGCAGGCCAGGATGACAAGGGCAAAAAGACTGTTGGAAAAGCCTAGAGGCATAAAAATAGAGATAGAAACAAGGAGTTTCACTGGATTCAAGCATGGGAGGCGGGCGGGGGGGCGGGGGGGTTGAGGGAGTGCCCGGGAAGCGCCAGGTGATCAAAGACTCTAACTTGATTCAGAATTTGGGTTTAATCCTAAAGACAATGTGGAGCCACTGAAAACACTGTAGAGCAGGACAGTGACATAACTGTGCAGAGAGTCAGTAGAAAACTGGACCAGAGCAAAGTGAACTACTAGACAGAAGGCTGACCTACCAGGAGACGGTAGGCATAAAACAGCAAGAAGACAGAAGCCTGAACTTGGCAGTGATGCCGGAGAGAAAGAAGTGGGAGGTCTGGGAGGGAGATGAGAGGATGTGAGGGTGAAGTGAAGGAGGGAAGGCAATGCGGGCTCCTGGGTGGCAGGAGGCCTGGGCGACCGGTGCTGTCCTGGCTGAGATAGAAAACCCATCGAGCGAGGAGCTAGTTCTCATTTTGTTTGGTTTTAGGAGAGGATGACAAGTGGGGTACACAAGGTCACAGCAGATGTGGGGGGGCAGGCCCTGCAGAGAGGTCCATCAAAGAGGCCCTACGCTTTGCCAGGGAGGAGACGAGGCCTGGTGAACCCGGCCCCCGCCACAAGCCGGTCCACTCCCAGCCGCGGCCACTGTGCCGCCACATAATGAGCTCCTCTTCTCAATTTTAGAGTCTAGGGACTGCAGCTCATTAAGGTTTGGCCTGTGTTAGAGTCGAGCATCCCGTAATTGCAGAGCTCGCCTGACTCCCTGTCATTAGCTCTCTGGTTCCCTGGGCTCCACCTCCCCTCTTGGATTTGCTGATTGACCCCAACATAGAATGGCTGGCTAAACAGGGCAGCTCTCATTGCGTGGTGGGGACTGCCTGCTGTCCCCGAACCTTGCAGCTCCCAGGGTTCAACCGTCCTCAGCCAAGAACTTTGAGCTGCCATTCCCCTATGCATGAAATCTTTCCTCTGCAAGTACAGACGACTGATCTGATTACTCACACAAAGGAAAGGAATTGAAAATTAAGGTCAAAGCAGATGGACTGGCAATGAGTCACATTCCCTTCATGGTGGAAAACCACCACAGTCAGGACACGTTAGGGGCTCTGGCCAAGGAGCCTGAGGGGCCAGGGACCAGGACTAGGGTTGGATTTTCTCGGTCTCCATTGTGAACTGGAATCTGAGCCTGATGCTGTCAAGACTGCCCCCATGCCTGGGGCAGGGAGGGCATCCCACACAGTGAATGGGGCTCCCGGTGCCAGCCCAGTTCTCATCAGAGCCGCTGAGAGAAACAGATGCCTACTCCCTGAGTAACCCTCTTACTCTCCGATGGCAGCTTTCCTGGACATCTGGAAGAAGGTGACCAAGACCTAAAATCTGGGCTTTCTGCAGTCTGGCAGATTCCAGACACAGAGCCAGATGTAACCACAATCATCTCTACATACCAGGGTACTGGTAGGATGATTCTTTTTTTTAAGCTGGAATTATCCAGGGTGGAGGTGGGAACAGGGGAAGGGAACAGCATAGTCTTGTACCAAGAAATTGCCAGTGTGAAAACAATGAGACCCCTAAAATATTCATTCTAAAGTCAGAGGGAATTAACTACCCACACAGCAAGCAGGGAGGTTTATCGACAACAGAGCACCTTCAATGTACCAAGCACTCCCTCCTTCAGCCCTTAACAGCACTCCGATGGCTGGAGATTACCATCCCCATTTTATGGATGTAGACACAGGCTTCGAATCATCACATTTGTCTAAGACCTCACACTAATAGTGATAATAAAGCTAACATTGATCAAGTGTTTATTACATTCTGGGCACTGTGCTAAGGGCCTGATTCCATCTTAATTGTTCACTTAACCTTCAAAATAATCCCATGAGGTCCACATAACTGAAATTTGGGAGGTTAAGTGACTTAGTCAATGTTACACAGTGCACAAGTAGAAATAAGAATCTAGGCAATCTGAGACCAGAGCCTTGCTCTTAACAATTATGCTATGGTCTTTGAGGTCTTTAGCAAATGAGCTGAGATTCAAACCCTAAAATGCACAGCCAGGGCCCTCTCTGCTATGGTTAGACTGCCCTTACATGACATATCGATACCTTTTTAAAGCTTATAATCATTTAAACACTGTGGCGTGTCTGATCGTTTTTCAGACCCTTGTCACATTTCTTTCTGGGAGAAAATTGGGTGTGTGTTGTTTAAATTAAGGACAGAACCCCTGGCCCCTTCATCACATATGTCTGACAGGTTTGCACCAGAAATACTACCAGAGCTGAGAAGCCAGGGAGACATGCACACAGGGTGAGGAGTGACCCTCTCAGGACTTCAGGCCACAAAGGGGTCCTCTCCCACCCCTCCTTGCCCTGCGCTTCTGCTTTGGTCTCTTAGATTGCCCCCTTCATTCATCAAAGCCCATCACTGGGGAAAGGTAACTGTGCCTGACCCTTCAGATGCCAAAGGGAACAATTTTTCTCAGCTCAGCAGACCCACACCATGGCCCCCAGCTGCTGGTACCAGTTCCTCATCCCCAGCTAATCCTACAGGCCTGGCATCCAGCGTTCCCCCAAACCCCAGGGGTTGATAGTTTACGGAGATCTATGCCTACACTGTGGTTGGCTCATTTCAATCTCTTTTCAGTTAGAATGGAACTTTATTCCTTCAAAGTCTGGATATTTGGATTTCCCTGCCCTACTCTATTCTACCTGCTATGTGGAGAGTTCTGTGCAAAAGAACACTTTACCATATGCCAAGAATACTTGGTAATGGCCTCCAAACTTTACTGTGTACCTTAATGTGCCAGGAACTTGGCTGAGTGCTGGGATTACAGAGGGGTTGGTTAGAGGAGAATCTCCAAGAGGGCAGGACCTTCTCTTGCACACTGACACATTCTCTGCCCCCAGCACCATGCCTGGCACTTCAAAGGCACCAATAAGCATTTACTGAATGAGTAAATGAATGGCCATAAAGAAGCAATTATGGCTCATTGGGCTCCACATGGCATTTTGAGGTCAGCAGAAAGAATCATGGGAGCAGAGAGAAGGGAGGCTTAGTCCAAGCTATGATATCTGACAAAGCTCCCCAGGCCAACACTGGACGGGTGCCTTCGAGTGCCCCAGGAGAGGAATCAGAGTTGGAAGATGCTAGGGTTTCTGACAGAAGAAACAGCATGCACAAAGCAGTGGAGGCATGGAGCCACATGCTGGGAAAATGGCAAGTTCTAAGTGTAATCTGGAGAAGTGGAGGTGGAATCAAAAACAAGGAATTCAAATTATTCAAATGTTGGAGTTCTGAGATTCATGGATTTATCTGTATTACATCCCACCAAAGCAGGGCACTCTATTCCCCCTATAGAACATTTCTCCTAGATATACCAAGGGCTTCCATAAAATCCAAATGGGGCACACCCTTAGATGATGAAAGGGGTTCCTAAGCTAGGGCGCCTTGCAGTGTCCATCCCGGCTTCAAGGTAAACACTAGACCTCTTGTGCATTTCATAGGAAGGAATGAGAAGATCTTGCCTTGATCAATGGGACTGCTTTCCCAGTCCTAGGCTCTAACGTGTGATATTTTTGTCCAGCAAAGGGAACAGACTCTCCAAAACTCATTCACAAACTCCTAGAATATTAGAGCTGGAAGGGTCCTTGGGGAAACTTTTGCCTACCTCTTCATCCTCATATGAAGAAACTAAAGCTCAGAGAGGGAGAAAGATTGTCCACGGACACACAGCAGGTTAGTATACATCCAGGACTGGGAGGGAGGGAGAGAGGGAGGGAGGGAGGGAAGGAAGAAAGGACGGAAGGACGGAAGGAAGGAAGGAAGGAAGGAAGGAAGGAAGGAAAGAAGGAAAGAAGGAAAGAAGGAAAGAAGGAAAGAGGAAGGGAGGGGATAAAGGACAAGAGGGCAGCCTCTGGTTCCTAGTCCATGTTCCTCACTGCACTGGGTTCTCCCATAAGAGATTTAATGATGAAACTGTGGACTTTTTTTTTTCCAGTGAACGTAAAACCAAAGACTAAAGTTACTTGTCTTTAGAAGAAAAAAAAATGTCTCTCCAGCTCTCTGATTCCATCAAACAATTAAATCTTTGGCTTGAACTCAGAAAGAGGATTTAAATTAATCAAGATAAAACTAGCTTACTCTTTCCCTCCAAGCAGCAACTTTCTACCAAAAAGAATGAAGAGTTTGCTGAAGACTGGAGTGCCTTGGGGAAAGGAACAAAATCCAAGCTATTGAATTAATTTCTCATAGTCACCTGAGGCTCCTCAGCGATTTCGTCATTCACTCATCAAACATTAAACATTTATTCATTCAACAACCACTTATTGAGCTCCTACTCTGTACACTCTAATCACAGGAGCACAAATATGAGTCAGAAATTAATTTGGCCCTTGGGACATTCATCATTGAGAAAGGTAATGGCATTTACATAAATCATCACCCCACAACCCAGGGCCTGGGTTGTGTAAATTCTCAGTCCAAAGTAAATCTCATTTGAATGAGTGGATGAATGAAGTTGGGGTCTACTACTGATCACTGCCACATGAGAATTCCCCTGGAGCTCGGACACAGCTCTTCTAGAAACAGCATAAGGAACAGCTCAGAAAAGGCAGGACTCCACAAATGGGTGGGTAGGGGCCTGAAGAGTCTTTTGACAGCTCCGTTCCCTTCTCTGGGCCTCCATTTCCCCATCTTATGAGGATGACAGATGAGCTCTAGGTAACTCCCAGCAGTAACATTCGATGGTTCTATGATCCCAGTTCCCGGCACTGTATGGGAATTTAAACCCAATCTCTCGCCCTAAAAATAACTATTGAATCACTGTCCCTCTGCCTTCTCAAGGTCACGCCTGTGTTCCTGTGGATTTCTCTTGGGAGACGAGAGAAGTGAGGGAATTCGATTCTAACTGTGATTGGCCTTCCTTTCTATTTAAACGACAGAAAAATATCCAATTATCCCATTGACAATTACAGTCTGCACATTTCACCACAGGCACAGAAAACAGGCCAGCAGCAGAAAAGCAGCCACAGACCAGGGGTGCACATATGTAAGCCATTATCTGCTTGGAGACAGGCTGGCCTGCGGTGGCCTCCAGCTGGACATCCCTTGCCAACAGGCCAGGGGCTATCGGGGAGGCTGCCTGCCATTAGCTGTAGCCACACCCATACTGGCTCATCTCAGACTCCAGGCTGAAAGGAAACCAGGTGAGAACATGCCCAGTCTGGTCACCAACATGTCCTTAAGCACCCAAGCGTCGTACAAGGAACCTGATCTTCACTCAGTACATATGTGTAGAAAAATTTTGTTGAAAGCTAATGAGTAAACAACTACCTGGATGAATGAGTGCATGGCTTGTTCGTGTGAAGCCCCCAAGAACACGGTGGAAAAGACAGACTGGATAGAGTATTGGCCAGCACTCAGGCCCAAGCACCATCTGGGAACATCTATCCAAGCTCCGTTTCTTAAAGCTGACCCAGGGCAAGTACCTTAACCTCCGCAAGCCTTAGTTTCCTCATGGGGCAGATGTATGTGCTGCTCAGGTTCCCCTTTAAGGAAGGACGTGTTGTCCCCAGCTGCTGGGAGTATCACTAGCTAACAGCCTCCAGCCGCCAGGCCTTCAGACTGTCTCAGAGCCACCTCACCTAAGGTCATACCCTGGCCCACGGCTGCCCACTCAAAAGACATATCAAGTGGGATTTGAAGACCCTGGCCACCCTGTATAATGAATAAAACTGATTCCCAGGCTCCCTGTGAGGGTAGGTGAAGTCACTCAAGTCTTCCTCCACCTGGTCCTGCTTCTGTCTTCTCCCTTCCCTGAGTGCTGGTCCCAAAGGCACTCCCTAATAGCCACTCTCAACTCTGTCCCAAAGGCTGCTTCCCAGAGAACCCAACCTGTGGCCCATCACTTGCAATATAGAGATAATAATCAGCACACATGTGTGCCGTCTGGCGGGTACGTTCGGCGGGAGCCAAGGTCACACGGCTGGTAGGAAGTGGAGCTGGGACTCAAGCCCAAGTCTGATACCAAGACCTATATGTTTCCAACCACTTAGACCCACATTCAAGTTTCCAAGAGGAGGGTTTCGTTCTCTGGCTTGTTTATTTTATTATTTTTAAATATGAAAGCTTTCCAGGAGATGTAGTTGGAATTGAGAACCCTGACATTCCCTCTCCTATTGTCCATGCCGAGTTGGCATGGGATCCCAGCCCCTGACCTGGAGCCCACACCTAGATAAGCCTTTTTTTTTTTTTTTAATGCTATTTACTCATAAGGGTCTCAAATACCAAAGGCCTAACCCCTATGATTCACCCAAGCTGCTGGATGATCTCACGCATCTTGTTGGTATTTGTTTATTTTGCACATTGAAGTGAACAATGAATGGCACTTCAGAGTGAAGTTCAGTTTCAATGAAACACGACAGAGAGAAGTCAATTATCCAGCATTAATTATTTGTCTGGGGACAATAACCATGGTGTTATTCCCCCACTAAAGAGGCCTCTATAGCTTGGAACAAGAGGAAAGAAGAGGTAGCTGCTATTATCTGTCCACAATGCAGCATCAGATTGGATAAATTAACCCCTCTGACATCCTGTAAAGACACATAAGCCTTCTTCATGAACATGGCCCATGCACACAATTAATAGGCTGGTAGGGCCCAGGGATTGTGTTCCCCTAATATTCCGGCAATGCCAGGCTATGAATACATTAAAGGAAATACCACCTTCTCTCTGCAGCCCACCCTGCCCTATCAGAACTTTAGGGCTGAAGACATTCTAAGCAAACCCCTTCTCACGTTGTAGCTTTGTGGCCAGCCAGAACTCTTGGGGTCATGTTAGTCTGGGGCTCTCCTCCCAAGATATGTGTGTAGAACATCAGTTAGAAACCCTAGCCTGCCTCCAAAAAGAAGAGTAATGTAACTTCTAAATCATTTTCATGTAATTTAATTTCCTTTTATCCTTAAAGCTTCTGAGACAATGGGAGGTGTGACGGAGAGAGACAGTGGTCCCCAGAGGCTGAAAGGGTGCCAGGGTCTGATCTACCTTTGCCCCACATTCTCTAGACCAGGGACCTGGTCTTTATCTGAAGAGGTTCTAGCAGTTCCTGTGTGCAGGCAGGATGCATTAGACATATTATCTTAAATTCTCATTACAACTCAATGATGTAAGTATAAACATGCCCACTTCATAGACGAAGAAAGCTGAACCCTGAGGTTATAACTAATATGCAGCAGAACCAAGATAAGTTGAGGCAGTCCTGACTCCCACACAATCCTAAACTGTCCTGTGACAGCAGCTTCCCCAGCCCCAGCACAGCCTCTCCGGTCTGACTGTCCCAGGACCCAGGAGGCTCTGAGGAGGTGTTCCAAAGCCCTATTGTGTTAGACGAGGTTATCAAAAGGATGTGGCCATTGGTTCACCCGTGCACTGGACCCCAGCCACCTGAGGCTCCTCACCCCCTCCCCTGTCCTTGGAATGTGCATTCCACTTGCCTTCCCCCACCTAGAGGCTGCCCTTGGGACACAACCTTGAGATAGTGATGTGGTGCTGAGACTGTCTGGGTAGTATACTCAACTGAACCCACTTAAGGCCTCCATATACACTTTTAAGATTTTGCGGCAGGTGCGGAATCTATACATCTTGCGGCGGCTGAAGACAAGCCTCATATATAAGTTCCCTTGCCTATGTAACCTGCTGCCCACCAATCTGGGTGGCCCGCCTCCTTCTTTGGTCTCTCTCTGCCCTTTGATTACAGAGGCTGGTTTCAGATTACACCTGGGAAGCTCCCCAGGTGCTTACCAACCAACATATCGCCAGAGCTGTTTCTGCCCACCTGGCTCACAGGTACCTGGTGTGGACAGCAGCCAGAAAGACTATGAACACTTCATCTAGAATAGCTCCACTTTCTCCCGGCTTAAAATATTAAGCTGCTGGAAGTGTCTGTTGATGATTTCGGATTTTCTCACCGAGGTCATTTGCCAAGAGGGGTCAGGGAAAGGATTTCTAGAAGACTTGCCTGAGATCACCCTCATGAAGAGCCACAGTGGACCTCTGACATGGAGTAGGCACTCAATAAACAACAGGCCCCCTATGCAGCTTTCCCTGAGTGAGACACTTTGCACATAGCAACTCAGTCAATTCACACGTTAACCCTATGAAACAGGTACTATTTTTACCCATTTTATACGTGAGGGAACTGGGGGTCTGACAGGATTCGAGAACTTGCACAAGGCCACACAGCTAGTGAGAGGAAGAACCTGGCTTTGAAAGCAAGCAGTCATGAATTCAAAGGCCATCAGCTGCTCCAACATACACGTATCCCAACAGGTTTGCACCTCACGATCCCTGAGCTCTGCCTAAGACACACTGTGTGGAAAGATATTTGGGCCCCCAGGTGATCCCTTATTCTCTATGTTAGCCTGCACAGAAAAGTCCTAACTACATCTCTAACAGTGTTTTCCATTCTAAGTAGCATGCACGAGATACATGTCACACCCGTATACTCCCTTATAATGATGGCCTCAAAGGAGTTAATCCAGTACCAGTAGACTTTTAGCAAATACTCATTATTTTTTTCTGATTTTAAAAGCAACACACATGGGGCGCCTGGGTGGCTCAGTCAGTTAAGCGGCCGACTTCGGCTCAGGTCATGATCTCACGGTCCGTGAGTTCGAGCCCTGTGTCGGGCTCTGTGCTGACAACTCAGAGCCTGGAGCCTGTTTCAGATTCTGTGTCTCCTTCTCGCTGACCCTCTCCCGTTCATGCTCTGTCTCTCTCTGTCTCAAAAATAAATAAACGTTAAAAAAAAATTAAAAAAAAAAAAGCAACACACAGTAAGAAAAATACTCAAAACCAAACAACATGGAAATGAATAATGTGTGGGGTGCCTGGGTAGCTCAGTCGGTTAAGCGTTCAACACTTCATTTTGGCTCAGGTCATGACCTCAGGGTGTGTGGGATCAAGCTCTGTATCAGGCTCCACACTCAGCTCAGAGCTTGCTTGGGATTCTCTGTCTCCCTCTCTCTTTGCCCCTCCTCTGCTCTTGCTCTCTCTCTCTCAAAATAAAATAAATAAACTTAAAAAAAAAAAGAAATGAATAATGTGATAAATTGAAACCCTCCATAATTCAGGTGGGGGGTGAAGGACAGAATAAAGGTAAGATGTCAGTGATACATGTAATATGTAAAACAAAACATACAAAACAAATCAACAATGACTTAACAGTCTTGTAAGGGCTACTTGGATTCTGTTGTCTCAAAACGACCCCATCAAAAGATCTCAGAAAAAAATTTAAAAAGCAAGGCAGAAACCCTTGAGCCCTCAGTTGCACACTTCCTCTGTAGACCAAACCTGCATTACTGACCAAACAGCCCAGTTTGCCTGGGGCTGAGGTGTTTTCAAAGTCACAAAAGTTTCAGGGCCCAAATCAGGACAGTCGTGGGGCATCTGGGACAGTTGTTCACCATAGATTCACTGGCCTGGTACTTTCCCCTTCAGTGCTGGTGCTGGCCCCCCAAACCAGCCAGGTGTCCACAGCTCCCAGCTGTGTAAAGTCACCTCTGGGGCTCTGTCTCTCTTTCTTCTCACTGCATTGTCTGCCCTTCACCCTCTGCTCAGTGTGTTCCTCCATCCTCCTCCCCACCACTCTCCCCTGCACAGCTCAGAGTGACAAATATTTCTGGAGGATCTGCTCTGTGCTCAGTTCTCTCCCTGGTGCCCTCGAAGAAGTAGAAGACACCTAAGGGTAGTCTGTCCCTTTCAAGAAGCTCAGAGAGAGTCTTCCATAACCCCAAGGGCCCCCAATGGCTTCAGCCTCCTTGCCTAGGTGGGATCAGGAACCCCCTCCAGGGTCTCCTATCTTAGCAGAATACTCCATTCAATTATGTTTCATTGTCTGCCTGCATCTTAAGGAGACCGTCCCTTGGGGGACTGGACATGCCTGATTCCTTCATGTCTCAGGGCCCACTTGCATCAGTATTTGCTGAGTGAACATAGCATCCCCAATGCTTTGTCTTAAGTTTCCACCCCAGGACAGTGGATGGAGAGGTGGAGCCACCTGCAGCCTCAAGATCCTGGGGCCACCTGCAGCCTCAAGATCCTGGAGCTGGGCCTCAGCCATTGGCCAGATAGAGCAGGCCTGGCCCTAAGAGACACCTATGGGACTTACCGCTGACCCGGCAGAGGGATGGAGTCCAGGTGGCGGCCTCCAGGCAACGCCATCATGTTGATCCCAATCTGCAGCAAAGCCTGCCCGCAGTGGTCGTGACCCTGGAAAAAGAGAGGGCAGGATGGGGTCAACAGATGTCCTTAGAGAGAAGGCACAATCACTTTTGCTCTCAGATCCAGGCCACAAGGAGCCAAGGCAGCTGTGGAGGGAAGGCCCCCTAACCCTCCTCTCCTTTTTGAACCGGTTTACACTCTACTGCCCTCACAAGTAGTGCAGGACTTAGTCTAACGTCCCAAGCTCACCATGAATCCCTACAATCTTTTATCTCCCAATATCAAACATTTGCCTGACCCATCTTGCTTTGTACCAAACACAGGGACACACAGACCAGCAAATATTGCATGGGACATACTCATACTCTGAAAGTATCTGTGGTTTATCTGAAATTCACATTTAACTGGGCAGCCTGTATTATTTGCTAAATCTGGAAAGTCTACATGCTAATTCTCTATAACCATCACAGCACTGGGTTATTCATGTCGATTATGCATGGGAAATGTGACACTGTAGTGGGCATAGTGGTTGCTTCCCAAAATCCATTCTACTTCAGATGATATAATTTCACTCGAACTGCTAGTAACTGGTTCAGAAATAGGCATGGGACTCAATTCAGACCAAGAGGCATGATAGGATTGCTTCTACAAAAAGTTTTCTTTCTCCTAACTGCGAACCACAGGAGACAGTATCTCTCCCATTGGACCTGAACAAGGAAATACGTCACATCATTGCTGCTGGAGACCAGCTTGCAATCAAGAGAGGACCTAGCTGGGAGAATAAAGCTGGCACACAGAGAATAATAAATCTGGGTCCCTGGTCACTAAGCCACTGAATCAACGAACCCTGGAGTTTGGCCGACCCCTAGGCCTTCCTGTTATGTAAGATGATAAAGTCCTTGTTGTTTAAAGTGAAAATTTTGTTAGTGGACAGCCAAAAGCAGTCTGATAAAGATAAACCAGATTCCAGGGGCCTCCGTCCCAGCACTGAGGACCCACCTGGCTTGTCTGTGCTTCGAAAGTTGTACCAAGACAATGGTGCCCTTCCTCCATCCAATCAGCTGCCCACCTGTTTGACTCCTCCTGTTACCTTGTCCCTTCCTTGTTCTTCCTCTCTGCCACCTCCTTCTCCAAGCTGGTGAGGAAGTTCTCCCTGAGGAAAATGGAGATTCTTTCACCGTTGCCTGGGTAAAGCAACAGAAGAAGGGTTGGCCATCACCCAGCCTGCCCTGTGCTTGAGGACAGCAGATTTCAAGACTTTCAGGGAAAACGCAAGTATGAGCTTGTGGGAAGATAACAGCTGAGAAGAGGGAGATAAGTCCAGAAAAATTAAACTCTTACTCCATGATTACAAATGACCCTTATGAGAAAAGAGCGGAGGAGGACTTTAATTAATAGTGATCACGCTGGACATAAAGTACCCTTTATGATGCTTGGAATAAAGAATAAGACAGTTGATCTGAAAAGTATGGGAGACAGGAGCTCAGAATAAACTAGGGAATTGTGTAATTCCAGAGACTCATGGCCACGGCCTGTCTCCCAGTCTGTGGGTCCCACCACACTATGAACCCCTCAAGGGCAGGGACCCTTTGTGCTCCTAGCACTGAGCCAAGAGCCGGGCATGCAGCAAGCACTCTATGGGTCTGTTGAAAAGATGAGTGGAACACATTTTTAGTACCTTTCTGCTGAGCCCTAATTCTTTATCTGTAACTGAGAGTAATAATATCTATTGCACAGGGCTATTACAGCAATGACAAGACATAAAGAATATGGAAGTGTCAGGCCAGGATGAGAGCTCGATAAATAGTAGCCTTTGTTATTCTTATGCCCAGAGAGTCCATTGTATACTGCCCTGTGGTCAGCTAGGTTGAGGGAGATGCAGCAAATGAGACAAAGCATATAAAGCTTTGATAGTGCCCATCAACATCAGGAGTATCACCATTGTTATTTC
The DNA here is from genome assembly GCF_014898765.1 of Herpailurus yagouaroundi. Taxonomy (NCBI): domain Eukaryota; kingdom Metazoa; phylum Chordata; class Mammalia; order Carnivora; family Felidae; genus Herpailurus; species Herpailurus yagouaroundi. The sequence goes on from NW_024412418.1 coordinate 34,718,201, forward strand.
TAGCATTATTATCATTACTGAAAAAGTATATTTTTGAAACCCAGTGAGTCAGCAGGCACAAAAGGATGGCACAAAAGAAAAAAACAACAAAAGGAGGTAACTGTTCCCTTTCCAATTTGTTTGAACTCAAAAGGGAAATACCAGCTTTTCAGAGTGAATGCTATGACGTCATCAGATAGCAGTGAGCAAGCAGATCTTATTTTACCTCCATCTCGGTTACAAAGAAGGGGTACAGAGTAAGAACAGTCAAGAAGGAATTTGAGCTTATGCCAGGTGAGGACACGGAGACGGTAAGGAAGCTGCAAGGCCCTTTTGAAGTGTGAAGCAGTTAGGGTTCTGTGAGGAGATGAAGCATGCCCTTGGTATTGGAGGACCTTTGGATCTGATCAAGTCATATCTGATGGACCTAGAAAAAGGGAGCGCGGTCATGAGCAGAAGGATGCAAGAGAATGATGTGAATTTCTAAGAGGTAGATTCTAGAAACATAGCTTGGTGACCATGAAATTCTAGAACAGATGCCTAACTGCTGATCTGTGAGCCCTTTGGGCAGAAGCCAGCTAGAGCACAGTAGGAACAAGTCATCTGCTTCCGTTTCGTTAGGGATCACTGGGCTCCTAGCCGAGGGGAACACAACAATAAACCTGATATATCTTGATTTCACTTAAATGCCCTGATGAGACGTCCTTGTTCAACCATTTCACCCATAGCCTCCCAGAGTTGTGCCAGTGGAGCCTTCCAGCAAACAAAACCTTGGTTCTTGTGATTGCATGTTTTCCCTGAGGCTAGAGAAGCCTCTTGGGGACATTTGGGAAGCATCTGTATCAAGGACCTATTCACAGACTATATTATTTATGCCTGCCTCTTTCCCCCAGTAGGACAAGACTCCTTGATGCCTGAAACCAAATCTTGCTCAATGTGGGGCTGATCCCAGGACCCTACATAATGACCTGCATGGTTGAAGCCAGCATTATGAGTCAGATTGGCTCTCAGGAGAGCCATGGCTCATATTCAGTGCGGATGAGGCCCAGGTAAGAGAGAATATCTGGAAAGTGAGATAGGAAGGACCAAGAGTTTAACCCAGCTGATGTTTATAAAATGTCTCCACCAATAATAAGAGCTAATATTTACTGAGTGTGTACCATGAGCCAAGCACTGTTCTAAATGCCTCATATGGTGTTAACTATTGAATACTATCACCATCCCCCTGTTACTGATGACACAGAAATTCAGTGGAGGCATATGCGTTGCTCAAGATCACAATGCTGGTAGGTGACAGAGGACTAGGATCAAGGTTTTAGGATTTAGAGGGGAGGTGCTAGAGCAGGTGGAGATTATGACGGTAACAAACGAGTGGCCCATGTCCGGCATTTGCTAACAGGAAGCCCGACTCCATTCCATGGTGGCAACTACACCCAGCCCCAAGGCCTCACAGCCAGCCAGCCCTCTTCCCGGTCACCAGTGCCTCCCGCTGCTCCCATCCCCCAGAAGGACTGTGAGTGTCCTCCAGCTTCGTCTAGTGCCGGCTCTCAATAACGCAGCCGGAGGACAGAACAACGGTCCCTGCAGAAATGAAGCAGATTGCAAAGACTGCAGTCAAAGGGTACAAAGAAGACAGGCACGGACAGTGGGGACGTCTCTTCTGTTCCTCATTTCTTGGTTCCTTTTGCGAGAATCGTGTGGATAGTTGTGGGCCCCAAAGGGATCAGGAGATGAGGAAACCACAGTCCCAGCTAAAGCCTAAAGTGTCACTAGCTTTATAGAGAGGCCTATTTCAAGCATGCATCCCTCAGGAAAGCCCCCAAAGGCTGCTTTCCCGGCAGCCGCCTCCCCTACTGCCCTGCACTGGACTCATCCTACTGAGCAGAGAGATTCCGATTACACACCTCCAAAGCTATATAGCATGTCAGAGAGTGGATTCAAAGTAGCCCCTTTGCCCCACACTGTCTGTCCTCAATGTTATTGCAAAAAGAACTTGAATTTTGGGGTCTGACAGATCTGGATTCAAATCCTGACTCTGTACCAGATTGGTACCTGACCTTGCGAAAATCATGAACACCCATGAATGTGGTTCCCTCCATTATACCTGCCTCCTAGGAGCTTCATAAAGATTAAGTGAGATCACTTGCAAAAGCCCCTAATAGATTAAAATAAAATAAAATAAAATAAAATAAAATAAAATAAAATAAAATAAAATAAAATAAAATAAAA
>NW_024412418.1:34720418-34753461 GCF_014898765.1 Herpailurus yagouaroundi
AATAAAATAAAATAAAATAAAATAAAATAAAATAAAATAAAATAAAAATCATGTGCCTGACACATGGTAGCTTCAAGAAGAAGTGTTCCTCCCCATGGAAGGAGTTATTGAGAAATGTATCTCAGGGCAGAGATGCTGTCTTGCCCATGAGAGGGGTAGAAAAGACACATACAAAAGTTAGCAAGAAAGAGGAAACTCCATTAGCTCCAGCCCCAACCCCTAACCCCACCCAAAGCCCTTCCTAACTCATTGGAAATCTCACCCTGGAGCTTTGCAGCCTTTATTCTGAAGGCTCTTGGCTATGCCTTCCCATCCCAGGAGAGGCTAGTTTACAAGAAGGACTTGAAGCCTTAAGTGTCTCTGATTTAATTCCATGCCCAATGAGACAACGGCTCATTTAGACAGCTCATTTCTGCTCCTACAGCCCATTAGAGGCAGCCCTAGCTCACCTCCATTTGGCTAACAAGCCAGCTTGGGCTCAGAAGGAAATGGAGGCGATTTACAGCAAATTATTCAATTAGAACAATGACTGGGGCGGCTTCTGCCATTGTCTAATGGGCCAATCCCAATACAGCTCGAGGCTGGGCTGAGATTATTTAATCTGCAGAATCCATTAGGGCTGTCAACAGGGGCAGGACAGTAAATATTGTGGAAAGCAGTTAAACTCCAATGCAGCGCTAGGTACTGGGAGGAGGCAGCTGGGGGTGGGGCGGGGGAGGGGTGGCTGAGAGAGGAATGAGACGTGGGGATTCAGTCATGTCCCTCATTATGTGATCCTCTGCCCCCTCATTTTTCTCCTCCCTAGAATTTATCATAATTGTAACTAAACAATTAACTGAAATTAGTAGCTTAATGTTTTCCCCCCTGAGGATCCCAGGATCAGGGACTAGAGGTGTGTCCTGCCCACTGCCATATCCCCCACCCCACTCCTGACTCTGTACCTGGTGCACAATTATCAGATCCACTAACACTTCCTGACTGCCTGGATGGGTTCTCACTGAAGGAGCCCTGGCAGGTGCCTATTCTGCTACACTGTGATGAGTATTCATTGAGAGGGTGATGGGAGGGCCTTTTCCAACCATGCAGGCTACAGGGAGAGGGCTCTGCATCCTTACACCCACTGACACAAAGCCACCTGTCCCCTCCTGAGTTTCTGTGGCCCTCACGGTCTGATCACACCTGGCTAAGCAGGCTCCCTCCCCACCCCCAGCTGTGACCCAACAGGTTCTCCCAGACAGAGAGACAGGGACAATGGACAGTTGCATCACAACTGCAAAAACTGCCAAAGTGGGTGCTAAGGGAGGTCCAGAGGGCTTCCCAGCGGTACTAGGTGAGAACAGGTGGGGAAAGGGGTCAAGGCCTGACTTCAAAGCTGACACTTGCAAGAGGAATGTGAAAACACAGGAGAAAGGAAGGTGTGGAAGGAAGGGTGGGCAGACAGAGGGAAGAACACGGGGAGATTAAGGAACTGCAAGTGCTTCTAGAAGGCTGAAGTGAGCACCCCGGGCTGGTGATGGAGTTTAGAGGAAACAATCCCAGTAGCGTGGGAATACAGAAAAAGGAGCAGCCACTTTCAGCTGGGAAAGTAGGCCAAACTTCCTAGAGGAGATGACATCTGAAGTGGGTCCTGAATGCAGGGTGGGATTTTGCCAGGTGAAATGGGACAAGGACATTCAGTGCCAAGAGAGCAGTGTGAACAGTGGCATAAAGACCAGAAAATGAAGCAAGTATTCAGGGACCCAGATCTCTCGCAGGGCACTGGAGGGAAGGTGCTTCTGTGGTCCTGCATACGAAAGGAATGGATTCTTTGGCCTCTTTCCTGTGGGTGGTAGGGAGCCACTGATGGTTTAAGCAGGGGAGTAAAATGATCAGAGTGAAATTTCAGCTCCCATGGTGACCAGTAAGTGGATGGACTCCAGGGAGTGGGGCCAGTAGCAGCGGTCCATTTAAGAGACAGGTGCAACTCCCAAGGGGACCACCAAAGCCTGGGTCGGAGGCATGGAGACCTGGGATAAAAAGGAGGGCGGCTGCAATGAGCTTTGAGAGGTAACAGCAATGAGCTTCCCTCCTCACCCCAACTCGAGGCACTGTTGATCTGTGGGAGCATGGCAGCAGTCCTCAAGATATTTCAGTATTGCTAGCTGGGGTGGCCAGCATGCTGCAGCAATCAGATACTCTAAGAACCCTCATTCCCAGGGGAGATGCAAGAAACTAAGCAAGCTGTCACCTAGCCCTACTGAATAGACTGAGCCTCATGAAATATAGACAGCTCCGGCTCCCTGGAGGAAGCCTGGGTGGCCCCTCACAAGCTGTCAGGCAGCAGAGGCAAGCAGGTGGGCAGAATAGACCTCAGGGCTCACAGGAGCTGGGCTTGCCCCTCAGGCCCTGAAGACCCTGGCCAGGCAGCCGGGAAGGACTGTGCATCAGACCTCAGCCCTGCTCCTCAATTCCAGAGCCCGAACAGTTTCAACAAAGCACAAACAAGGCCCCAAGCCTCCCCTTGATTAACTGGATACATCTACCTTCTAGGCTTTACCTAAAAGGTAACAAGAATCCCACCTGCGCAAATATGTCCGGGGCAAGACTAGAGCCCTCCAGCCACAATCTGGGCAGCCTTCCTGGAGGAGCTCACATCATACTGTTAGAGTATTAGAATTAGTAGGAGGCCTTAGAGATTATTCCCTTGTAATAATAACTATAATGATACTAATAATAAGTAGGAGGAGAAGAGGGAGAAGAGGGTGCTATTTGTCAGGCACTGTTGTAAATGCTTTACAGTTATTCATCCTCAAAATAATCTTATGAACAGCTCGTGTTAGCCCCATTTTTCAGATGATAAAACTGAATCACAGAGAGACTAACATGGGCAGATGGCAAGACATGTTCAGAGAGGGGAAGAGATCTGCCTGAGGTCACACAGCAAACTGAGCTATATCTGGAACTTGCATTCGGGTTTTCTCACTCCCAGAAACTTCCCCATGAGAAATCCAAACAAGGCTTTGTATGGTTAGAGCCCAGAGAGACCCCACTCAGGCTCAGTGTGATTTTCCCTGGGAAATCAACGGCTCTGGCAGTTCCCCATCTATAAATCTAGGATAATTACTCATGCTCTTTCTCCTTTGCTGTAGCTATCAAGCACAGGGGAATGACCAGTGGATAGGAAACTGCAGGGAATCCTAGTCTAATTCAGCTCAGCCTTGGAATAAGACAGGCAGGTTGATGCAGAGATGTCCACGAGTCCTCAGAGGTCTGAGAGAAAGGAGCCAGAGTTAAACTCTCCCTGCTGAGGTCCAGGTGCCCCAGTCCCTGATCAATATGATTGCCCATCCTGTAAAGGGCTCCAGCTTGTCAAAGCCAACTGCGAGGCAGCCTCTTTTAAATGAGCATGTGTAATTGTCCCAGGGGGAAGCCCAAAATTCCTAGAACCAGGGAAGCCATGGCTGCTCCATCTCGTATCTCAGGGTGGCCCCTTCCTGATTCTAGGGCTATGACACCCCAGCTGCCCATAAGAGGAGCACCCAGCCCTGAACCACACAAGGAAACTGCAGTTACTGCCTTCTGGGAGCTGGCCCTGAGCTGCTGATCATCTAATAGGCGAAAGTGAGACACTGGTACCCCAGACGTCCAAGACCTTAGGCAGAGTGTAGCCCCCGAGAGAAGCTATGCCGGGCCTTTGGGCCACCCCCATCCAGAACCCCTGTTGCTTAAGAACACAGATTCGGAGTCAGTGCCTAGCTGTGTGACCTTGGGCACTAAGTGTCCTTATCTGTGAAGTGGGGTACATAATAAAGATAATGGGAGTAATGGTTCCTTCCTCATGGCACTGCTATGCGGATCAGTGAGATCACAGATATGAAGTACCTGGCACACAGGGGTGCTCAGAATCAGCACCCCTGTTTCTCTTCTGGTGAGGACAAGTAGCCAGCAGCAGGGGGGGCAGCCAGATGGAGGCCAGTCTACAGCCTCCTGAACTATATCCAGCTAGTCAACTGCTTTTTACTCTTTCACTTTTTAATTATCCCCTCTTACTTCCTAACTTTTCCTGATGTGAATGTTAGCCAACTGCTCAAATGTTCCTTAGCTCCCATTTGCAAAAGCGAGAGCCCTCTCTCACTGGGCCCAGATCCCAGGGTGCTAAAATTAACAATCAGTATACTTTAAGCTAATGACTTACTGGTCGTGACTGCCACGAACAGACATAACTCTCAGATAAAAGCCATTAGAGAAAATTGAATAGCTCCAGCGTGGTGAAAATTTGGATACATCCTGTTTCATAAATCACGCTCAGGGGTTACACTGGGCGAGCTATTTCCCTCTCTGAGTCATGATGAGGCCCCAGGTTGAAGGGGTCTATATACCCTTGGGAAAGAAGACATAGGAGGGAGAAGCATACGATCTGGGGCATAGAGTGAGTCAAACGTGAAAAAACAGTCAGTTTACAGAATGCTGTATTATCAAGGCTCATCTCTGCCTGGTACGCTGCATATCACAGCAGCGTTGAAACGGTGCACTGCATGGTGTCTACTTCAGAGGAGGAGTTCAACAAATATTGGTCATTACCCAACAGGGGATTCCATGGTTCTCCAAAAACATCTTGCTCTTCCATAATGCTATGCATTGCTCATGGCATCCCAACACGTCCAGATCAAAATCTCCTCCACTCTCTTTTTCTATCTCCAGGTCATACCAAGGTTTCGGGACGCAGCTCTAATCCCACCTCATCTGGGAGGCCATCTCCAACCACTCTAACCTATGTGATTTCTCCCTCCAAAGAGTTACCTAGGACTCAATAAAGCTGCGAGGCCTTGAACAGTTTTAAGTTATAATGGTAGGGATGCTTTCTCCATGGCCCTCTCTCTTCCCCTGTCTGCCCGTTAAGTGATGCCAGAGCAACTGGAAAGCCACACCAACACGGTGAGGCCAAAAGACGGAAGAAGATGAGTCCTGAGCATGGTTTAGAGCAGAGCCACCCAACTCACATCAGTCTGAGGGATAAACAAGAAATAAACATAATGTGTTTGGGGGGTTGTTTATTATAGCAAACAGTCTGAATTAACCTATGAAAACTAAGCTAAGTGCTATATTTAAGGCATCCAGAAGAGTGCTAGACACAGAAGTCTCTCCGTAAATATAAGTCCCTTTTCCTATCTTCCTTGGTCTTGTAGGAGATGGTAGAATACTGTGTTTGTCTAACAGTTAGCCTCTGGACACTGGCTCCAGTTCAGGCACAATATGGCTAGAGTCCAGAAGTTGATGAGGTGACAGTAGGATGGAATAAATACCTACAAACATTTAAAGTCCTATCAATTCGGAGACTACGATTCTGTTTCTCAGCCACTGCCTTGTCACTCACATGTATCCATTCACAATAATAGCTACATTTTACTATACTCAGGTGGTTCTAAGGTGCATTTTTTTCATATTTTAGCATCTGAAATTGGGATGCATGTTTCAGTCAATGGCATCTTGGCACTGTGTTCCAGTTTAACTGAAAGCATATTTTCTTTTTTATGAAGCAACAGGGCATCTTACAATCTATGGCATTTTAAACTCAATGAAATATAATATTGGGCACTTAATTATGTGCCAAGCACTCTTCCAAGTGCTTCATACAAATAAATTCATTTATTTCTCAAAAAAAAAAAAATCCAAACTAATCAGTACTATTATCCCCATTTTAAAGATGGGGAAATGAAGACCCAAAGAGATTCTAAAATTTGCCAAGGTACACAGCTAGTAAGTTGAGTGGCGATCAAGACAACATTCTCTTTAAGGAACTCCACACTATGCCACTATTTTTCAGCACCTGGTTTTTAGTTGACAACTGTGTCCCCTTCTTTTTTTTTTTTTTAATTTTTTTTTTTCAAACGTTTATTTATTTTGGGGACAGAGAGAGACAGAGCATGAACGGGGGAGGGGCAGAGAGAGAGGGAGACACAGAATCGGAAACAGGCTCCAGGCTCCGAGCCATCAGCCCAGAGCCCGACGCGCGGCTCCAACTCACGGAGCGCGAGATCGTGACCTGGCTGAAGTCGGACGCTTAACCGACTGCGCCACCGAGGCGCCCCTGTGTCCCCTTCTTATAGACAACGCTCGCACAGAAATTTTGTGTTTGGCAATATGATGGACCACATATTCTAAAATACTTTTCCATGAGAAGAATTTGAAAGGATTGACAAAGATGCTTGATGTTTTTTAAATGCATCACTGAACTGGCAAAAAGATAAGAAATCTGGAGAGGCCAGGAGGAAAGCAAAAGCAGGAACCAAGGAAAAGAAGCAAGAACTGAAGGGAGTTTTTGCCCTAAGAACATCTGTATTCCTTAAGCTCTGTTTCACACGTGTATTGGGTAGGGAAAACTAGGCACAAAGCCTAGGGACTAGGGAAAGGATCAAATAGAGTCCAAAAGACCAGAAGCTCAATGTTAAGGGTAAATGAGAAATAATCTTCTATACAGAAGATGCAAGAAAAGTTGTATCCCAATTTCACCACTGAGTAAAGGAAAGTAAAATCTCTCCCAAGAATTAACGATCTTCATATAGGTTTGTGACCTGAGTTCACACTATCCATTGTGGGGGTGGGGGGGTGGTGGTGAAGGGACTCAATTAGAGAACTTAGCTTCAAGAAGTAAAAGAGTCATGGAAATATTTTTCAAGGAACAAAGGCTATAAAATATAACCAAGCAGATTTGAGAAAGAACCAGATTTGAGATGGAACTTCTATAAATTAAAAATATAACAATTAAAATGAAAAAACTCATTAGAGATCTTAATCACAGCTCAAGGATGAATTAGTGTAAAAGACAGAACAAAAGAATTGATCTGAAATGCATCCCAGAAAGACAAAGGGAAAGAAAACATGACAGAAGTAAAGCCAAGGAGTGAAAAGTAGTCTACCAAGGATTTAATCAGATTTCCAAAGGGAGAGAAGAAAAAGAACAGGGGGAAAAGTGATATTCAAAGAAATAGTGGCTGAAATTTTTCTCAGAAAGTTTGAAAGACAAAACAACTTTCAAACCCAGGAATGCCAATGAATTTTAAGCAGAAAAAATACAAAACATACACAAACCATAGAAAACTCATAAGACTGGGGTGCCCGGGTGGCTCAGTCAGTTGAGCGTCTGACTTCGGCTCAGGTCATAATCTCACGGTTCATGGGTTTGAGCCCCGTGTCAGGTTCTGTGCTGACGGCTCAGACCCTGGAGCCTGCTTGGGATTCTGTATCCCCCTCTCTGCCCCTCTCCCGCTCATGCTCTGTCTCTCAGTCTCTCTCTAAAATAAATAAACATTGGGGCGCCTGGGTGGCGCAGTCGGTTAAGCGTCCGACTTCAGCCAGGTCACGATCTCGCGCTCCGTGAGTTCGAGCCCGCGTCGGGCTCTGGGCTGATGGCTCAGAGCCTGGAGCCTGTTTCCGATTCTGTGTCTCCCTCTCTCTCTGCCCCTCCCCCGTTCATGCTCTGTCTCTCTCTGTCCCAAAAATAAATAAACGTTGAAAAAAAAATTTTAAATAAATAAACATTAAAAAAATTTTTTTAAAGAAAACGCGTAAGACTAAAGAACACCAAAGACAGAGAAGATTTTGAAAGTTTCCAAAGGGGAAAGAAAAAAAGAGAGAGAGGGGGGAATTAGATCAATAGGTGACCACTTAAGAGCAATGATGAAAGTCAGCTGACAATGAGAAAATATCTGATTACAGAGAATAATGGTCCTAAAATTCTATACACCGAGAAACCCTCTTTCAAGACTAAGGGTGAACTAAAGACATTTTCAAGCAGGTAAAAATCCCACAAAGGAAATTCTCTTTAACGTTTATGTATACATTTTGAGAGAAAGAGAGAGGGAATGAGCAGGGGAGGGGCAGAGAGAGATGGAGAGAGACAATCAATCCTAAGCAGGCTCTGCGCTGTCAGTGCAGAGCCTGATGTGAGGCTCAAACTCATGAACCATGAGATCATGACCTGAGCCGAAATCAAGAGTTGGATGCTTAACCAACTGAGAAACCCAGGCACCCCACAAAGGAAATTCTAAAGGATTGATTTCAGGCAGGAAAAATGTAATGCCTGACGGAAAATTTGAGATACAAGAAAGAATGGTGAGCAAACTTACTTGTAACTATTTCAGGAAATCCAAACAAATCTTGACTATAAGAAACAATTATACCTCATTTATGGGGTAAGAGAAAACAAGATAAATCTAAAATATTGCATGTGAATTCAAAAGGGGATGACTAAAGTAAGTCAAAGTGTTCTGAGTTTCTTTTATTTGAGGAGGAGGAAAATAGAGATGTAAATTAACTTCAGCCTTATTAGGTTAGGATTAATGCTGTAATATCTAGAGTTACCTTATTAGGTTATAATAAATTCTATAATATCTATGTATAACTAAAAGAATATATGTAAAGATAAAAATAAATATTACCATTCAAATAAGTTAAGAGGGGAAAAAATAAATGAGTAATAAAAAAAGCAATAAAAAAGAAGAAAAAAAGAAGTTTGGGGGGCAAGCATTAATAAATAATAGTAAACACAGTAAGGAGGGATGAATTAAATCAGCCAATTGTGAGCAAAGATTATAAAGTGTGCATTACACACACACACACACACACACACACACACACACACACACAGAAAGAGAAAGAGAGAGAAGTACAGAAAAAAGAGAGAAAGTGTGCTATGTTCTGTTTATAATATACCTAAAACAAAGAGACCCAAAACAGCTTAAGTTAAAGGCTCCAAAAGATATACCACAGAAATATTTACCTAAAGAATTCTGGTGCTAACGTATTCATATAATACAAGACAAACTTCAAAACAATAACTATGATAGAAATGAAGAGATTTGCTACATAAAAATAAAAAGATTAGCCCATCAAGTAGATATAATAGTGAGGATATACATAATAACAACAACAATCTTAAAATATACAAAATAAAAACTGAAAAATTTCAAGGAAAAATGAACAAATCCAGAATCACAGGTGGAGATTACAACACAATTTTGTCATTAATTGATAGCTGAAGCAGAAAAATTATTAGTAACAGTATAGGATATTTGAATGACACAGATTAGATTTAGTGTTTATAAACAACACTGCATTCAAGTTATCAGGAATACACATTCTTTTCAAGGATTTATGAATCATTCTTTTTTTTTTTTTTAATGACCAGTGACTGCTAGATCATAAGCAAGCCTCCACAAATTTCAAATGAGTGGTATCCTATAGATTGCAATCTCTACCCCAATACATATACCCCCATATATTTAGATATTTTAAACATACAAATTAGAGGTCAAAGAAGAAACTATAACAGAAATTAGAAAACAAACCCAAATGATTATGAAAATGCATATACAAAAATAATGTAGTATACAGGTAAGTAAAATTAAAAGCAAAAATTGAAGCATTAAATTAGAAAACAAGAAAATATAAAAATTAGATTTTTAACTTCTAACAGTATAAGAAATTTTAGACAAGAGGAGAATAATTCCAAAGAAATTAGCAGAAGAAAAATAGTTAATATAGGAACATTAAGCAAAACACAACAAAGACACAAAACAAAATGTACAAACAAATAAAAGGATCAACAGAGTTAAAGTTAGTTTTTGAAAATACAAATAAAATAGACAAACCTTTGGAAATATCAGTGGGGAGCGGGGGGAGAGAGATCAGAAAAAAAAAAAGACACACAAATAATCAATATTAGCAATAAAAGGGAGTTTATTACTACAGATGCAGCAGAGATAAAAGAATGTTATGGATAATATTATATGGACAAGAATATTGTGCAATATCACTGAAATCATAAACAAGTTAAATAAATAAGTTACTTGCTCTAGACAAATTTATAGAAAAATACAATTAGCCAAAATTGACTCAGGAAGAAATAGATCTATAACTACCAAATAAATTAATCAGTACTTTACAAGCATACCATAATGAAAACACCAGGCACAGAGAAGTTCACAGATGAGTTTCTATCATATCAAAAAAAAAAAAAAAAAAAAAGACAAACTCACTCAAACTGTTCCAGAGAACAAGAAAAAAGAACGCACACTTCAATTCATTTTAGGAAGCTGACATAATTTTGATACTGAAACTCAGCAAATCACAAGAAAGGAAATTCATGGGCCAATTTCATGTAAGAACATAGATGAAAATATACTAAACAAAATATTAGCAAGAAGTCCAGCTGTATATGAAAAGGATAATATACTACGGCCAAGTTGGGTTTAGCCCCAAAATTCATGGCTGTTTTAACATTAGAAAATAGATGAAGGAAACTCACTACATTAATAAGGTAAAAAATGGGGCGCCTGGGTGGCACAGTCGGTTAAGCGTCCGACTTCAGCCAGGTCACGATCTCGCGCTCCGTGAGTTCGAGCCCCGCGTCGGGCTCTGGGCTGATGGCTCAGAGCCTGGAGCCTGTTTCCAATTCTGTGTCTCCCTCTCTCTCTGCCCCTCCCCCGTTCATGCTCTGTCTCTCTCTGTCCCAAAAATAAATAAACGTTGAAAAAAAAATTTTTTTATAAAATAAATAAATAAATAAATAAATAAAATAAGGTAAAAAAGGAAAACGTTATGGTCATCTCAGTAGATGAATAAAACCAACTTTGTAAAATTCTACAGCCATTTATAATAAAATCTTTTAGTAAAGAAATAGACCCTCCCTAAATAGATTAAAGGGCATCTGCCCAGAAAAAAATATATACCATACTTAATCACGACGTGTTGAAAGCATTCCCTATGAAACCAAAAACAAAATAAAAATGTCCAGCTCCCACTAACTTCTATTCATTATTGTACTACAGATCTTAGCTAGTGTAGAAAGAAAGAGAATTTGTAAGAATGGAAAGAACCCAAACTGTCATCATTTGCAGCTGATACGATGGGCGGCCACATCAGCCAGTGCACACAGCCAGGGGAGTGAGTGCGGGCTGTATCAGGCCTCTGCTGTGCCCTCCTGTCACACACCTTACACACGACTGGATCCACCAGTCACGTCTGGGGAGACATGGCTTTCCCTAATTGTTCCTAAAATGCAGCGTGAGCTGGTAAGTCACTCTCGTTGTCAATATAGAAAACTCCAAAGTACCTACTAATGAACTATTTTAATTCATAAAATGGCTTAGAAAGTTGGACAGAAAGGAACACACAAAAGTCAAGTAGAGTCCTAGACACTGGCACAAACATAAAGTGAAATTTAGAAGAAAAAGCATTAACAAGAGCAACAAAAATATTTAAGGTATATAAAAATGAATCTTAACATGTACAAGTTCCTTAATGAAAAAAACAAAACTTATGAAAAGATATTAAATAGGCCCAAAATAAATGAAAATTTATTGCATATAGATAGACATAGATACGAAAATGTAAATTTACCGTAAGCTGATATATAGATACAGTGTAATCCCAACCAAATCCTCACAGGATTTTTTTCCCTAGAACTTCATGAGTTAAATCTGAACTGTATAACCAAGATTATTCCTGAAAAAGAAAAATAAATTAAGGGACTTTTCCTGCCAGATAACAAGACTTATTTTCAAGTAGTATACACCATGTGATACTGACCCCGGATAAACTTAGAGAATCAAGTAGCAAGCCCCAAAATAGACCAAAGCAACTGTAGAAATGTGATTAATGACAGTGGAGGGGGAAACAGAGGGAGTCAGAGTCAGAGCACACAGCACATCCCAAATCACAAGCAGAAAGTGAATGAGGGTATGTGTGTTGGGGGCTGAGGGGTGATTGCTCCTGCCTGGTCTATGAGGGGTGAGCTCCTTCTTGCCCACACACTCCTTTCCCTGAAGCTCCTGCTTGTCCCAGAGCAAAAATCTAGTTGGTTTGAGCCAGAGAGAACCAGGCAAAAGCGTTGCTCTAAAAGTCCCCTTCTGCAGACCAAAAAGAACAGCCATCTCCAGGAAAAGCCAATGAAAAAGCTTCTGAAAATGAGAAAGGAAAGGTTAATTAAGATGACCTGGTATATGAATGTTTTAATGTGTTGCTGAATTCAGTTAGAATGATCAAGTGGGATTTATCCCTGGGATGCAAGGAAGGTTCAACATACAGAAATCAATAAACATTTTACACCACATTAATAAAATGAAGGATAAAAAATTATATGATCCCCTCAACAGATACAGAAAAGGCATTTGACAAAATTCAGTGTCTTTTTGTGAAAAAAAAGTGTTCAATGAATTGAGTACCAAAAAACCATACCCCAACATAATAAAAAACAGATTTAACAAACTCATAGTTAACATCATAGTCAATGATAAAAGATTAAAATCTCTTCCTCTAAGGTCAAAAACAGTACAATGGTGCCCACTTTCAACACTCCCATTCAACATAGTACTGAAAGTCCTAGCCAGAGCAATTATTTAAGAAAAGGAAATAAAAGGAATCCAAATCAGAAAGGAAGAAGTAAAACTGGCTTTGTTTGCAGATGACATGATGTTATATATTTTTTAAAAACCCTAAAGAATCCACCAAAAAAAAAAAAAACTGTTAGAACTAATAAATGAATTCAGTATAGTTTCAGGATTCAAAATCGACATACAAAAAACAGTTACATGTCTATACACTAATAACAGACTATCTAAAAAAGAAATAAAGAAAAAAATCTCATTTATAATAGCGTCAAAAAGAATGAAATACTTAGGAATAAATTTAACCAGGGAGGTGAAAAATACATACACTGACAACTATAAGACATTGATGAAAGGGCGCCTGGGTGTCTCAGTCAGTGGAGTACCCAACTCTTGATTTCAGCTCAGGTCATGATCCCAGGGTTGTGGGATCGAGCCCCACATCAGGTTCCATGCTGATCATGGAGTCTCCTTAAGACTCTCTGTCTCTCTCCCTCTGCCCCTCTCCTCTCAAAAAAAAAAAAAAAAAAAAAAAAAAAAAGACATTGATTAAAGAAATTGAAGAAGACACAAATAAATGGAAAGACATACCATATTCACAGCTGAGAATAATTAGTATTGTTAAAGTGTCCATATCACACAAAGCCATCTACAGACACAATCTAATTCTTATCAAAATTCTAATGGCGTTTTTTTTTTTTTTTCACAAAAGAGAAAACTATCCTAAAATTCAAATGGCACCACAAAAGACTCTAAATAACCAAAGCAATCTTAAGAACAAGGCTGGAGACATCACACTTTCTGATTTCAAACTATATTATAAGCTATACGAATCAAAACTGTATGGGACAAGTATAAAAACAGACACATAGACCAGTGGAAAAAAACTGAGAGCCTAGAAATAATCACCCATATGTATAGTTAACTAATATTTCACAGGGAGATAAGAACACTCAATAAGGCAAAGAGAATCTCTTCAATAACTAGTCACATTCAAAAGAATGAAATTGGACCCCTATCTTACACCACTCACAAAAATTAACTCAAAATAGATTAAAGACTTAATTGTCAGACCCAAAACTGTAAAACCCCTAGAGGTCAATAGCAGGGGCGATGGGGAGGGGTGGGGGGAGGTGCAGCAAGGCTCTTCCTTCTCCCTAACTCCCTTGATCCTTTTCTTCTTCCTTCTGCTTTCTCTTCCCACCAGGTCTCATCCACTTCCCCTAATAGCATCCCCAATCCTACATAAAGGCATGACTTCCCAGCACCCCACGGAAAATATGGTGCAGCCCCAGAAACTAACTCCCCATCACCACTTCTAAAAAAACTGATTTGAAGGCATCTCCAAGTTTGAGCAAACAAAAATGTCAGGATTTCAAGCATCCCTGGTTTTGCACTACTAAGTGTCAAGATGAAAAAAAACTGGAAACTGATTGGAACCTTATTCGAAGTCACAATGGAAAGCACCACCTGCTACAAACCATTCTAAGATTGCTTTGTATGGGACTCCCCGGGATCCAGCCACTGACTTTGAGTTTCGAAGTGAGCTGCACAAAGACAGAGGAAAACTCTGCTGCACTTCTTACATCGTGGTTCTGAATCATGTTCGCAGGTCCACCATTAGTGACCACCTTAAGTCAAAGACTCATACCAAGAGGAAGGCAGAATTTGAAGAGCAGAAGGTGAGGAAGAAGCAGAGGCTCCTAACTGCATCCCTTCGGTGCAAAGGTACTGTGCACACAGAGAAAGTGTTCTCTGGAACTTTATGAAAATGTGCCTAGAAGCCAACATCCCACTTGAGAAGGCTGATCACCCAGCAATCTGTGCTTTCCTGTCTTGTCATGTGAAGAGTAGAGGCTCCAGGAGAGATGCAAACCATAAGAGACTCTTAAATATAGAGAACAAACTGAGGGTTGATTGGGGAGAGGGTAGTGGGGGGAGAAAGGAAAATGGGTGATGGGCATTGAGGAGGGCACTTGTTGGGATGAGCACTGGGTGTTGTATGTAAGCGATGAACCACGGGAATCTAACCCCAAAACCAAGAGCACACGGTACACACTGTATGTTAGCCAATTTGATAAAAAATTATATTAACAAAAAGAAGAAGAATGGAGGCTCCATACCTAAGTCAGACCAGCTGAGGAGAGTATATCTGCCTGATGGACAGAAGAACGAGAGCCAACTCGTCAATTCACAAGGTTGTTGACGAAGAGGTTACCACCATTGTGATCAAGATAAATGTGGAGCATTAAAGTTAACAAGAGCGAAAGAAAACAAGCAACAGAAGTAAAAATAAACAAGTGGGACTACATCAAACTAAATAGCTTCTGCACAGCAAAGAAACAGTCAACAAAATGGAAAGGTAATCTGTAGAATGGTTAAAAAAAATTAGCACACTGTATATCTGATAAGGGGTTAATATTCAAAATATATAAGGAGCTCATACAACTCAAGAGCAAAAAAAATTTTTTTAATTTAAAAATCTATTGTAAAATGTGCAAAAGGCTTGAATAGACACTTTTTTTCAAAGAAGACACACAAAGGACCAACATATACATGAAAGGTGTTCATCATCATTCATCACCAGGGAAATGCAAATCACAACCACAATGAGACATCACCTCACACCTGTCAGAATGGCCAGCATCAAAAAGACAAGAGAATAAGTAAGTGTTGGTGAGGACATCAAGAAAAGGGAGCCCTCATGCACTGTCAGTGGGAATGTAAATTGGTATAACCACTATGGAAAATAGTATGGAAGCTCCTCAAAAAATTAAAAATAGAACTATTGGGGCACCTGGGTGGTTCAGTCAGTTAAGTGTCTGACTTTGGCTCAGGTCATGATCTCACAGTTCATGGGTTCAAGCCCCGCCTCGGGCTCTATGCTGATAGCTCAGAGCCTGGAGCCTGCTTCAGATTCTGTGTCTCCCTCTCTCTCTGCCCCTCCCCCATTCATGCTCTGTCTCTCTCTCTCTCTCTCTCTTCTTTCTCTCTCAAGATTAAATAAACATTACCCTACAACCCAGCAACGGCACTCCTAGGTATTTAACCAAGGGATACAAGTATGCTGTTTCGAAGGGACACATGCATCTGAATGTTTATAGCAGCACTATCAATAATAGTCAAAGTATGGAAAGAGCCCAAATGTCCATCGAAAAGAATAAAATCTTGCCATTTGCAACTACATGGATGGAACTAGAGGGTAGTATGCTAAGCGAAATTAGTCAGAGAAAGACAAATATCATATGACTTCACTCATATGAGGATTTTAAGATACAAAACAGATGAACATAAGGGAAGGGAAGCAAAAATAATATAAAAACAGGAAGGGGGACAAAACATAAGAGACTCATAAATATGGAGAACAAACTGAGGGTTACTGGAGGGGTTGTGGGAAGGGGGATGGGCTAAATGGGTAAGGGGCATTAAGGAATCTACTCTTGGAATCATTGTTGCATTATATGACAACTAACTTGAATGTAAATTTTAAAAATTAATTAAAAAAATAATTCCAAGTAAAACAAAACAAAACAAAAATAAAAATTGTGTATTTGAAAAAAAGAATAAATAAACATTAAAAAATATATATCATATCATCCAGCAATGTTATTTCTTGGTATATATCTGAAGGAAATGAAATCAGTATCTCAAAGAGCTATCTGTACCCCCACATTCCTTACACCATTACTCACAATAGCTGAGACATGGAAATAACACATTTTCTTTATATACGTGTGTACACATACATACATACATACGCAATGGGATATTATTCAACCATAAAAAAGGAAATCCTGCCTTTTGTAATAATATGGATGAATCTTGAGAGCGTTATGCTAAGTGAAATAAGTCAGGCAGAGAAAGACAAATACTGTATGACCTCACTTATATGTAGCATCTAAAAATGCTGAATTCATAGAAACAGAGAGTAGAATGGTGGTTCCCTAGGGCTAGGGGTTGGGGGAAATTAAGAGATATTAGTCAAAAGTTACAAATGCCAGATGGATAAGTTCTAGGGATCTAGCATACAACATGGAGGGTGACTATAGTTAACAATACTATATTGTTGGGGCACCTGGGTGGCTCAGTCAGTTAAGCATCCAACTTGATTTTGGCTCAGATCAGGCTCTCACTTGACCGTGAGATCAAGCCCCGCATTGGGCTCTGCTCTGACAGCGTGGAGCCTGCTTGGTTCCCTCTCTCCCCGTCTCTCTCTGCCCCTCCCCTGCTCGCATGCTCTCTCTCAAAATAAATAAATAAACATTTTTAAAAAACACTATACTGTATATTTGCAAGTGGCTAAGAGTTGATCTTCAGTATTCTCATCACAGTTACAAAAAGCGTAACTGTCATCCATCAGGTGATGGATGTATTAACTCACCTTATGGTGGTAATAATTTCACAATAAATACGTTTATCAAATCTTTACATTGTATACCTTAAGCTTACACAATATGATATGTCAATTATATCTCAATAAATCTGGGGGGGGTGGGTAGGAAGTTCGGCCAGATACCCAAGTTTGGCCAGATACCCACCACCCTGCTAACACAGTCTAGGACAGACAGCAGATCAGGATCCAGTATGAAAGCTGTAGAGGACCTGCTTTCTGCCCTGGCCAACCTATGAACGTCCAGGTGCAGGGGGCCAGCACAGCCCCTCAGCACAGTGCCTAGGGCTGCCCCGGCTGAGAACACTTCAACCTTACATGGCATGGGTGTGTGGGGGTTGATGCTCTTATCCTGATACTATTGCCATGTGCTAAAAACCACAGCCCCCGTGCAATACAGTCATTAGGACCCCTTGCTAAATCCAAAAGGTGGCACAGAAAAAACAGACCAGTGGCCAAGAAACCAACAGCCACCTCTCTGCTTTGCCAGTAACTGAATTTGTGAACTTTGTCAGGTTACTAACCTGTCTGGACCTCTTTTCTCATAGGCAAACTGGAGATAATAATATGTCTCTGATAACCTGGCACAATTGTTGTAAAGACTGAAATAAAATAATGGAGTTGACACTGCTCTGGGTCTTTACATGAAATAATAAAAGTAAGAGGTATTTTGCTAGGCAATACTGTCTGTGGAAATAAGAATCTCTTAAAAGACCCAAAGGAATGAATGTATAACAGTGAAATTTTAGGCAAAGGGAAAAATGAGCCC
The DNA here is from genome assembly GCF_014898765.1 of Herpailurus yagouaroundi. NCBI lineage: Eukaryota > Metazoa > Chordata > Mammalia > Carnivora > Felidae > Herpailurus > Herpailurus yagouaroundi. The sequence continues at coordinate 34,737,943 of NW_024412418.1, forward strand.
TGGGCCAAGATAGAAATCTCAAAGTTGAGGCCTAACTAAAATTTCTGTTAACATAATGTAAGCAAGAAAACCTGGAGTATAAGGGTACCTGGGTGGCTGAGTCGGTTAAGTGTCTGACTTCAGCTCAGGTCATGATCTTACACTCCGTGAGTTCAAGCCCCACATCGGGCTCTGTGCTGACAGCTCAGAGCCTGGAGCCTGCTTCAGATTCTGTGACTCCTTCTCTCTCTGCCCCTCTGCCTCTCACTCTGTCTCTCTTTCAAAAATAAATAAACATTAAAAAAATATTTTAGAAAACCTGGAGTATAATAGAAGGACCTTGGGAATTGTCTTTTCCAATCCTGCAGCTTATGCGAAGGGAAACTAAGGCCCTGGCGTGGTAAATAACTTATCCAAATCACAAAGTAAATTTATGGCTGAATCCAGACTAGAACCCGAGTTCTTTCTTCCCTCCCTCTCATGATACTGGTCCATGAAGCTATGCTGGTCCATTCTGGTCCATGATGCTACCTTGGAGAGACAGTGTTATGACCTGACACCTGAAGAAAACCACTGCCTTCCCCAGGGTACTCACTATGGGATGCTGAATTTGGGGGCACTTGTTTTCCTGTGTCTACAAGTTCAGTTTGCTCACACTTATAACTCATCACTCTTCTCTGTGTGGAAATCCCTCTGCCAACTTCTCAGCACAAGACAAACAGAACGTGTTGACCAAGAGTTTAAGAACCAATTACCAGTCCAGTACTGACACAGGCCACAGGGCCCGGGCTGCCAGGAATTGTGGCCCAAATCTCTGTGACTCTTCAGAAAACTGTCTCCAGGTCAGCCCTCCCCACCAGGATCCTGAATGTGGGGATGAAGGGGCATTAAAGGACAATCTCATATGTAATTCTGCCACTAAGGCACAGACTTCTTCATGCTGTGGGGAAGAGAACAGGATGTGCTCATAAAGAAGTGGTCTTCAGCTTGTTGGGAAAACAGAGGAGCAATTAAGTGGATCTAGTGAGGTCCCTGGGGGGCCTACCCTCAGGCCACACCAAGCACTGGACTTAAGCCCCAAATATGCATTCCAGGTGTCTACGTGGGTGCTGCTCAAGACCCCCTATGAGATGCTTTCTATCTCCAGCTGGACAGGGACGTTGTCTCCTACAGTGGCCTTAGTTAGGCACAGGCCACCTCAGCCCATCCCACACCTGTGTCCTCACCCTTTCAGCAGTCATTTTCATGGCAGCTGCTCCCTTTACTCACTCACACCTATGGCCCCCAGGAAGCCTTTGCCAAGAGCTCTGAGTATGAGTGAGGTAGAAATGGCCATGGTCCAGGCCAGATGAGTATATGAGGGATCCAGAGCCAGGCTCTACCCCCATCTGCAGGCAGCTCTTCCTAAACCCACATGTGGCCCACTCTGAGACCAGTCTGACACCTTCTTTGGCCTGGGTCAAGAGGGGAGACAGTGTGGTCATGGGGTTGGGCAAAGCATCTGCTCTGTATCAGGCCCCAGCTAAATGATAGAGAATGATAGAGAAGTAAATGAATAAAACAATTTTCTTTTTCTTAGAATTTCCTCTTCCACCGAAAGAGATATATAAATGTGTAATTCAATCTAGTAATTCTTCCAACAGGAGTTCAAATAAGATGCTTGAACTTTCTCTTGCCGCATGTGTTCTACATGGTTTTGAACGTGTTATGCCCTTTCTGGGCTTCCAATTATCCATCTGTAAGAGTAGAGGGGTGGATTAGATGAGCTTCTACTCAGAACCTAATGTTCCTATAATTCAATGATCCCCTCCCCAGAAGCTTCTACAAGAGTCATTCATGATCAGATGCCAGATCCAAACTCTTCTCCAGATTGCTCTTCCCAGAACTCAGGCTGCTGTGTTCTTTGCTCGAAGGTAGCTTCCAGTTGCAGGAGACATCTGGAGTTTGTCCCAGTAACATCTGCTCACATTACCTGCTGCTAGTGTTGGCCATTAGAGCGCCCACATCATTGCATCCCAGCCCACTGCACATCTGGGGGCCACCCCAACAGTCTCCCCAACCTCAGGGACCCTGTGGGTCATAAGCCTAAGAAGGCTTGCACAAGGCAATTGTTTTCTTGCTGGGTCCCAGCCCCCAGCCTACCTTTGTCACTCTGATGTTAGTTCCAATCTGTTAACACATAGCTCCCATAATACCTCATTGAAAGCCTGTCATGTCTCCCCACTATCTCTTAAGTCTGAACTCCTTAGCCTGGCACTCATGACTCCCCAGACCCTGTCTCCAGCCCATCCTACTTGTTTTGGCATTACCACCCTATACTGCCTGGTACATCCTTTATGTTCAAGCTTTAAGGCATGTTTCAGATCTATTCTTCAGAACTGATTTGCTATCAGGGCGCCTGGGTGGCTCAGTCAGTTAAGCATCCAACTTCAGCTCAGGTCATGATCTCGCGGTTCGGGAGTTTGAGCCTGGCGTCAGACTCTGTGCTGATGGCTCAAACCTGGAACCTGCTTCAAATTCTGTGTCTCTTTCTCTCTCTGCCCCTCCCCTGCTCACACTTGGTCTTTCTCTCTCTCAAAGATAAATAATAAACAGTAATAAAAAAATTAAAAAAAAGATTTGATACCCCTACACATCAAGATTCAGCATAAATTTGGCCTCCTCCTGGAAGTAAACTAGGACACCCCCCCCCCCCCAGATCACAGGGCACCCAGAATACTGAAGTGTTGACACTATTCATTCTGGGCTTGCCAGGGCCAACTTAGTTTCCTAACTGACAGGTAAACTCCCATGGATGCATCTAGCCTCCTGGGTTAGGGCCCAAGTCCCAGAAGAATATGCCCACATCAACCAGCATCTAGCATAATGCTCTATGTCTGGCAGTTAAAGACTTTAAAGAGAAGTAAAAACTTCTAAAGACTTCACATGTAGTGAAGATAGCTGGACAGATCACAGAGGGACAAACGAATGGATGAACAGTGGTGAAAAGCCTCAGACATAGGCCATGTTACATTGGTACAATAAAAAGTGAAACGGATGGAGAAATAAATAAGTGGACCTTGGTCCCAGCCACCACCATCTCTCACCTGCATTACTACGAAAGGCCCCTTCCTGCCTACTTCCAACAATCTGTGATCACAGCAGCCAGAGCATATCACTTCTCTGCTCAAAACCTTCAAATGTCCACCCATATCACCCAGATTCAAAGCCAAGGTTCTTCAAATAACCCACAAGGGCCTCGTGGTCTGGCTCAAATTATTGCACTGACCTCAACTCCTCTGATTTTCATTTCACTCCAGGCATCTTGACCTTCATGCTCTTCCTCAAGCATATGTCAGGGCTTTTGCCTTTACTCCTCCATTTGACTGCTCTTGCCCCAAATATTCATATAGCTTGCCCTCTCACTTCCTCCTGACCTCCAGTTAAATATCTACTTATCAGAATGTCTTGACCCTATATAGATGTATAAACCCTCCCCCACCTTTGGGACTTCCTTGCCCTTCTTGTATTTCTCCATAGCGCTCAGCATCATTTGCATACTGTATGTCAACCTATTCACTGTCCAGTCTTCACACACCAGAAAGCAGATTCTACAAGGGCATGTGTTTTGCTCACTGCTGTACTCCCAGCGCCTAGAACAATGCATGGCACACAATGGGTACTAGGTGGGTAATTGTTGACTGGATGAGTGAGGGATTGAGTGACTAAGTTTGTAACTGAGATCTTTGGCACCATTGGTCATTTTTCTAAGATGCTCTTATCTGATGCGGTTGCCATTATCCTGTCTGCTCAGTTCCAGCCCTGTCCCATGTCACAACAGATGGACAGCACACATTCTTGGGGCTTTTTTTTGTAAATGTTGAACCTAAGAGAACTGAAGGAGCATCTTCTTGGGGGCGGGCGGGGGGGAGGGCAGGATTAGTCTACTGCCTGGTTCCTAATGCCACATTTTAAAATCCTGTTCTCCCTATTCCCCCCAGCCTCTCTGCAAATTCTACCCAGTTAAAAGTGCAATTCTAGGAGAAAATGAAGAAGAAAACAAAAGCATCCTCTTTTCCTTGGTATAGCTCACAATAAGTTGTGTTTCTCTTTCTCTTTGGACCTAAGTCCCAAGCACCTTTGCAGAGCCCAGCTACCACCTTCCATCTATCTGATCAAGGAGCCTAATTTCTAAACTCTCATCACACAGAAAGAGGGGACAGGACACTAGAAGAGCAGAAAGTGAGATAAGAGAAGCAATCACTGTGGCAGCTTCTGGTCTCCCTTTCTTCGTGATGACACCCTGTAATCACATAGGCCCTCAAACAGCGCAGTGACATCTCCCCACTCTGATGGTCTCTCTTCACCTGAGCTTCTGGGCTGTGAGGACCATGTGAGAGATGGATGAAGAGGGGGATGCAGGTGATTCACCAGCCTTGAGTCCTGCCATAAATCCAATATAAATTCTTGTTTGTGTCTGGACAAGTAGGTGTTGGGGGGGTGGTGCATAAGACTGAATTAAGGCAAAATAGATCATTGAATGAGTGAGAAATGCAAGCGTGAGTGAGCCACAGTGACTGAATAGGCTGTCTGTCCTAGTGTTAATGGTCTTGTTGCAAGGATGGCTTGCTGGGCTTAGTAAGACAGCTGTCTGAATTCTCTTGTAGACCTAAGCCTAGGGCAGTCTTAGGGGTGGGGAGGAGAGTGTTAGCTCCTGACCCATGTAATGTATTATGTAAATAACTCTCAACCTCCAAGTTTCCTTCATAGGTTTGTAAAGATCCTTCATATAAGTTTTATAGCCATAGAGCCAAGTCAGAACCACCTTGAGGCCCCTCAGATCTCCTGTATCCTCTACAAACCAGAGATGGAGAAACCACAGCTCAGGGATGCCTTCTGACCTAGATCCCTTCTGCAGGGAGCTCCTTAGAATAATCTAGGAATTAGATGTCATCTATCACCAGTCCCCCAAATGTTGCTGACTAGGTCTACTTTGTTTGCCCAGAAAATGGTAAGATCTTGGCGGGCGGGGTGGGGGAGGGAAGGCTGATAGGCACGCATCTCAAATGGCCATATGTCCTAAAATGAATTATTATATTCTTCCCTACATCTACTTCTTCCTTAGAATTTTTATTCTACTGAATGCCACCATCATCTATCTGGTTGTTCAGCTGATAAAACTTCATTCACTCATTCATTCATCCATCCAACAAATATTTGTGGCATGTGTCAGTAACATGCTAACTGCTAGCATAAAGCAATGAGCAAAACCAGACATGGCACCAGCGCTCACAGAGCTCATCATCAAATAGGAAAAAGAGGCATTATCATGTAATAATTGTAAATAAATGTAAAGTTGCAACTATGATAAACCTTTGAAGGAGGTACGTGGTGTTTTAAAGCCTTATAAAATGGGATTTGACCTAGTCATGGAGGTCATGGAAGTGATAACTGAGCCGAGAACTGAGAGGTAAGTAGGGATTCAGTATGTGAAGAAGTGAAGGAAGAGAGTTCTAAGCAGGGGAACGAGCAAGTGCAAAGACCAATGGCAGGAGGGAGCCTGACAAGCCCAAGGTACCCAGACAAGGCCAGCGTGACAGAAGGGGGTGGGGGGTTGCTGGGTAGAAGGATGTGGGAGATGGTAGTAGGGTTGGACAAACAAGACCTGGGAGGATTTACTGCAGATCAATAGGAAGCAACTGAAGTATTTTTAGGGAGGGAAATGACATGAACGAGTTGTGTTTTGACAGGCACTCTGCCTGCTGTGTGGAGAACAAATTGGATAGAGCACGGGCACAGCCAGACCAGTTAGCAGGGCCCTGTGGTACTCCAGAAAGATGAAAATGGTGCCTTGAACCAGATGATCCTAGCAGAGATGAACGAAAGTGATGAATTTGAGAGATATTTATAAGAGAACAGCAACCAGACTTGGTGATAGATTGGACATGGGCTCTGGGACAGAGGTGCTGAGGATGACTGCTGGCACACTCTGACGTGTGTGGCTGCGTAGATGAAGCAGCTGTTCAAGGAGATCTGACAGACCTGAAGGACCATACAGGAATAGGACAGTGCAGGGGAAGAACCCAGAAATTCTGTTTTGGACATGTGGAGTTTGGGGGTCCCTTTTGGACATGGGAGTTTGGGAGTGACTTTTTTGTTTCCCTCCTTTTCTAAAAAAATTTTTTTTTGATGTTTATTTACTTTTGAGACACAGAGAGAGAGAAAGAGAGAGACAGAGACAGAGACAGAGAAACAGAGCACAAACAGGGGAGGGGCAGAGAGAGAGGGAGACACAAAATCCGAAGCAGGCTGCAGGCTCCAGGCTCTGAGCTGTCAGCACAGAGCCTGACATGGGACTCGAACTCACGGACTGCGAGATCATGACCTGAGCCACCCAGGAGCCCCATCTCCCTCACTTTCTACATTTGACCAGTCACCTGATTCTACCTCCTTTCCATCCTGTCATAATTAAAGTCCTTGTAATTATTTCCTGGATAATTTAAACAATATCCAGGCTCTCATTAAATATCACCTCCTCAAAGAGGCCCTCTCTGATCACCCAATCTAAAGTACCCTCACCCTATTACTCTCTATTTTATTCACTTGTTTTTTTTTCTTTCTGAAAACATATAATAAATAACCTGTTGTGCTTTTATTATAAAAATAAATATGCACATATATGTACATGTCTTAGCTCCGTTTGCTCAGAGGGCAGAGAACCAATGATACACCAAAAGCAAGGTACCCCAGAACTTGGTTTCTAAATACCATTCTCCACCAAGAGGATCCAGGGCTTCTTGGAGAAATGGCTGATTCCAGGTCCAGAGCAAGAAAAAATAAAATAAGCCTAGAACTTCTTGCGACAGCAGTGAGTAAGCAAGTGCACAGAGAATCATGGAGACAAGGCACAAAGAAACGGGAGTCGGTTTGCAAAGCCTCCCACTGATCAAATCTGGGGCAATTTGAATATCAAAATAAAATACATTAATTGGTTAGAACCCACTGAATAAATTAAAAAATCCGTTGAGTTCATAGTGATGAAAGAAGGGAGGGAGAGAAAGAGAGAGAAAAGGAGAAAGGAAAGATCTTGTCAACGGTAGAGTGCCAACTAATAAACAGAAGAAACTACGCATTCAAAAGTGTCAGTGATGACAAAATTAGTGGGTAAAAGTTTGACGGGTAACAGGATATTTGCATAATCTTTGAAAGTATCTCTCCACAAATTACTTATTAATTACAAAGGGGAAAACAGTAATTTCACGCTGGAGAAACTGGCAAACATCACCGTAAGCAAGTGATGATGGCTTCCATCACCAGCACAGGGACAGTCCCCACATCCTGGGCTTGCGAATATGATAGCCGCACTTTACTAGTGTTCCTGCCCAAAATGCATACTCTAACCATGCACTGCCATCAGATAAGTCCAAATGGAGGGATATTCAGCCTAATAACTGACCTGTACTATTCGAAAACATAAAGGTCAGGAAAGACAGAGCAGAGGAATTGCTGTGGATTTAAGGAAACCATGGATACATGACAACAAAATGCAGTTTGTGGAGTGCATCCTGAGTGGAGCAAGAAAGTAAAAGCCTACTGTGGTAGGAGACTATTCTTTTTTTAAGGAAATACACACAGAAGTATTTTGGGGTGAACAGGTATCATGCCTCTAACTTCCTCTTAAATTGATCAGAAATATGAATATTTTATATATATTCATATATACATATATACCATAAAACAATGAATATAATAAACAACAATAAGATACATTATAGACAACTAAAATATACACAAATAATAAAAATAATTTTTATATTATTGGAGAGAGACGGAACAAAAACAAAAAAGTAAATGAAGCATCCTCTAAGTGCCTAAGGGATTTGGATAGAGAGGGATTTTTTTTTTCACCAGTCTTGCAATCTTCCCTTAATTTGATATGATATCAAAATTAAAAGTGACATATAAATTGTTTTTTTCTTATGTTTGTTGAATGAATGAGTGAGCCCACATCCATGATCCTCCCCTGCCTACTGCCTAAAGCGCCTAGTGGCTGTCCATAACTGGCATGATAAAATCCAAACACCTCAACACAGCTTTCAAGGCCTGACATCATTCAGTAGCACTTTGAAATGTCTCTCACCTCATTTCTCATCACTATCGATGACCCATGCCACGCACTCCAGTCCCCCAAGCTTACCACTCTAGACAATGCTTCTGTGCCTAGCATGCGCTGGTCTCTCAGGCTAGAGTGCCCTCCTCTTATCCTCCTAGAAACTTCCTGTTATCTTGGAGATCCAAGAGTTTTCACCTCTAGGAAGGCCTCTCTGATTGCCCCAATATGAGATAACACTTCCTCCTCTGAAGCGCCAATAGCTTCAGTATCTGCTGTAATCCTGTCCCCGGGGACAGGCCTGCCATTCTTTGTTTATAGGCCTCATTGTTTACAAGCCACATGGTCTGACTGCAGCTGGGAGACTAGGCTATGCCCCACTCCCAGATTCCCAGTGCCTTGAAAAGATTCTGACACACCACCGGGTCTCAATTAATATTTGAGGCATGAATGAACGAATAATAGTAAGTGACCTTTCTGCATCTTCCGAGAGGTCCCCCTGCCTTCATTATCCTCAAAAACTACAGAGAGTGAGGGAAATTAGTTCTGCCCTTGTTTTACACACATGGCAAGTAAGGCCCAGAGAAAGTAAGATAACACAGTGTACCCAGAGGCTGAGCTCGAGCTGGAGTCAGTCGAGCCAATCAGTCCAGGGTTCTTTCCCAGAAGGTGAGTGGGATAAGAAGGAAGGATATGCCATTCAGGCTTCCCCTATTCTATGTCAGACACTCCACTTCAATAAACTTTCAAGTTCTGGCAACACCATAGCGTAAGGAGGAACCCCACTTTACAGACTAGGAAACCGAGGCTCCAAGTCAGATCTGTCTGACTGCAAAGCCCATGCTCTTTCCTCTGCACATTGCTGATATGTGCAGCCTTCATCTGACCCTCTATCAAAGGCAGGGAGGCAGCCTGAGTCCATCATTCTGTCCTTTAAACCAGCACCACACATGGGCCCACAATGCAGCCCACACACCCAGACCACAGGCTGCACTTCACATGGTTTCCAAACCCAGGATATTTGGGTTGTAAGACAAAACCTCCATTTCCCCAGCAGAAAGTGAACACTACGCAGTTACTCGGCCAAATTGCTGATGCCTACAGACACTGCATCATGCTGAACAGGGTCTGGTCTGCCCAGAGACGTCCTCAGAGGATCCTGGGCTCCCCCAGAGCTTGGCGCTGAGGGGACCCTGGAGCTGGGGGAGGGAGACGGAGCTGGCTGGATCACAGAGTCTGGGTGGAGGCTCCACGCCACCCCTGCTTCCCACAAAGCCTCCATCTGAGGCTGCAAAGGCCAATGATGCTGATGATGTTCAAGTCCTGGGGCCAGAGAAGTCAGATCCTTAGCCCTTCCCCAGGTGGCCCAAAGGGGTGGGTTTTCCTGTTTTAAAGCCTTTGAACAGGAGGGGTCATCGGCGGACATTGACTACCGACTCCGACGTCAGACAGACCTGGAATGGAGTCATGGCCAGCTCTTAACCTCACTGTGCTTCAGTGTCTCATAGGGTTGTTCCAGAGCTTCCATGAAACAAAGGATGCAAAGAACCTAACACTGGGCTGGCCTGTAGCAGGTACTAAATAAATGGGAGTAACCGTGAGTGGCTCCAGCAACTGCTAGGCCTGACGCACTCTTGCTGGATTTTAAACCTGTTCTCACTTAGTTGAGCTTAAAGGCCAGGGAACACCCCGAATCCTCAGCAGAGACACAATCAAATCTTAGCCTTACCTTTCTGAGAGGACATTTTCCCCCGGGAAGGAGCAAGCCCCATACCTGCGCCAGCCACCAGCACATCACCCAGGACCAGATATTTCCTGAGGGCCTCGGGCCAAGGACTCCTCCTTCCCACTTTGTAACCAAATGCTTATGGGAGGAGTAATCTTAAATGTGGTTAACAGCCACCAGGTGGGGAGGGTGGGGGGAGGTGCAAATTAATGCTTACTGAGAAGCAGAATCCCAAAACAACGCCTGAAAGGCCACCATTAGAATCCTTCCAATCATTCGCTAGTGCTAAACACTGCCTCCCACTGCTGCACTTGCCAAACATTAGGAGCCTTGGGTAGAATAAAATAATCAGTCTTGGAATCAATCAGTTAGAAGTCTTACCAACCTTCATTGCGGCATGCAGAGGCCCCCTGGTGATCCACATCTCTTACAGATAAGAGGTGACAAAGGACTCCCTAACCACTGGGAAGACTTAAGAACCACCACCCCCCCCCCCCATTGGGAAGGAGAAAAAAGTGAGCATTTTTCTATAGCCTCACAGGTCCAGAAAAGGAGACAGAAAAGTCCCCTTGTATGTCCCTCCCCATTCCAGACCCCAGACCCCTCATCCTGAGCTCTGGTTCCAGAAGAGCCATCCTGATCAGAGACCATGTGGTCCATGCCGGGGGAGGCAGAGCTCAAGTCCAAGAGACACAGACCTTCCAGTAGAGCCCTGGGCCTAGGCAGGGTCACATGAAGAAGGGGTGGCCATGGGGCCAGGGCCAGACTTAGGGCAGGGGTCAAACTCCTTTGGGCATCTAGACACTCAGGCTTTTGAGACAGGGAGGAGCTGGCAGCTGAGGCAGTCAGAGCAAGGGGCATTTATAAATGGCCCAATTCATTCTCAACAATCCCCATTGTCTGAGCCAGCACAGAGATGGACATTATCTCCCAGAGCCGCTAAAAAGAAAAGCCCCAAGACATGGTCACAAAATTGAGTCCAAAGATACAGAAGCCAAAAATCGAGACACGGCTTGAAAACCAAGTGAAATATTTGAAACTGGAGCTGTCCCCCTCAAAAATCTATGCAACATGCTTCCCATCCTCATAGGCAAATAAAATGCTTAAGGCTGGCTTTTCATTTATTTATCCTGATTATCACAAAGGATGTGGGAGTTTACATTTAAATGTATACTATAAAGGTGTCAAAGCATAAATGAAAAGTAAAGCCAGGGTTCCAATTAACACAGTGACTAAGATGGAGCAATATGATGGACTAAGAGCTTCCCAGCAGCCAGAGTAAGAAGAGAAACACACAGGTTATGTCATGAGCTCAGGAGTCACACAGACCTGTAGAAATCTCTTGAGCACTGTAAGCTTCAATTTCCTTATCAGGAAAAAAAAAGTGGGAATATTAGCCTAAAAAAGCTGTTGTGAAAAGCAAATGAGACAAAGCATATACTAGAGAGTCAGTAAATATGCTTTTATTACCTTTTATCATGCTTTTATGCATGATTACACATGTCATTATTAGCATTAGGCTGTTGTCTGATTTCTCCTCCTTGAACTGGAAGTTTGTTAACTTACCGGGGTTACCCTGATGCTCTGTGATAACCCACTGTTGCTCTAAGCTCTGATTGACAGATATATGCACTTGATTAAGAGGCTGGGGGGGGGGGGGGAGTGGGGATTGCAGGGGAGGAAAGAGGCCAGGATTGAGTCACCATGAGTCCTCCGGTTTTCCAGTCTTTTCCTGAGTCCTAAGGTGGCTGGGGCTCCTATAAAGGTAAGGCTTGGGAAGGTATGCAGACTTCCTCCCCACCACCCCCTTCACTCTGCAAGAAGGCTGCCGGGTTGGGGGGGGTGGGCAGGGGGAGGGGGGGAACACAGCCTCCCCTTATTTAACCATCCCTAAGGGTCAGGTAGGGGAGACTAGATCCCCGCACCCTGCTTAGGAAATGGCTGAAAATCATCTCTCCCGTGCATGTTAGGAGACTTGGTGGAGTGAGAGCTCAGGCACTCCTTGGACCAAACCATAAACACTAAGTAAGAAGACGGTCAATGTCATCTTTCTAACCTCCCAGCTGAAGGAACACATAAGTCTGGGCACCCCAGTGAAGCCTGTCCAGAGGAGAATGACCAGGTAGAAGAGGTCCAGAAGCCATGATAACAATAATAACAACAACCTGATATTTTGGGTCACCCACTCCTCCAAGCACTGTTTAGTGTGTCCCCTAGGATCCCCAGGGAAAGGAGATCAGGGAGAACAAGATTGTCAAGGAAAGAGATAACCATTGGGGGAAGGGAGAGGAGCAAAGTCAAAGCTAGTAGCTCTTCCAGCCTAGCCTGAGACGGGAGACACTCAAATAGGGTTGATTAAAACCAAAGAGAAGGAATCCGCTCAGCTCCACTCACTGCCCCTGCCCTGGCCTCAGGCCACAAAGGTTCCTGGGGCTTTTCTACAGCAGGGGGAATCCAGAGTGCAACTAGAGCCTGGCGCAAATTACAGGTGCTGTGCGGTGCCTCAGCCTGCAAGCCCGGCCTTTTCATTTGTTAAGAGGGTTAAGAGCTGCTTCTAAGTCTAGACCCTTAAGCCCCAGGCTCCACGGGAAGAATTGGTCCTAGATCACATGAGAAACCCACCAAGGGACCGTGTTACCATCTGCTCTGGACCCACAGCCAAAGCCTCTGACTTAAGATACTCCCTACGGCGGCCTGTTACTTGGACCCATTGTCCCAGGTGACATATGTAAGCTAAAGCGGACCCAAAAAGGGTGTCTGGAAGCTGAAAGCGCAGCAAGCCAGGGGGTGTGTGTGTACATATGCACATTCTACACACATAGGTGCCTGCTGCATACATGTCACTGTCCACGGGTGTGCATGTTGAAAGCATGTGAGTGTTTGCATGGATGTCCTGAGTGGAAGGGCATACAAGACTGGCGCACAGCGGCGTGTGTGGGCAGGAATGTGTGTTCGCATGCGCAGTTGTGAGTGTGCGGGTGTGGGTGCCCTATGAGTGTTTGTGGGTGGGCATGACTGTGTGGTCTGCTCACCCCCTCTCATTGTCCTCCTGACTCTTCTGGCATTACAGTGGGTTCCCCAAGCCGTCTCTTCACCCTGGCCAACCAGCTGGGATCCCTCAGAGCCCCATCTCTTCCAGTGTTGGGCAAAGGCTCCGAGCTCCTGCCCTGCCTACGGTCCTGAGAAACCAAAGCCGCCAAATGACCCACAGAGAAGACACCCCAGCTGGGGGCAAGTCAAGTCACCTTAGAAAAATCTGAGTTCAGATAACACTCCTTTTTTTAAGCAGGCTGCATGCCCAGCAGGGGGTCCAATGCCAGTCTCAGAACCGTGAGATCGAGACTTGAACTGAGATCAAGAGTGGGGCACTCAACCAACTGAGCCACCCAGGCACCCCGAGACAGCATGCTTTATCCTCATTCTGTCCTCATCGCCTCACTCACACACATCCATCCATCCACACATGCGCTCTCTCAGCCCATCTGGAGCCTTCCTATCCCCACAGGAATGTACTTCCAGGAAAGCAGACAGGGTCTACACAGGGCTGTGCACAGACACACACGTGCCCCCGTGGGCACACTCCAGGCCCACCGACATACAAGTTCCCACACACCCTGATATACTTTCTCACCCATACTCATACCCTGTGACACATGCTAGAGAGTTCTACAGGCTAACACGTTGGCCCAGACACATCCCCTCCAACTGGCACTCCTACACCTACTGTCCGAATAGTCACAGGCATGCTCTGTCCCGGACTAGGGCTGGCGGACCCTGCGGGGCCGCCGACGGAGCCCGCCCAGCGGGTCTACTTACTCCGAGGGAGCGGGCGAGCCGGGTGTGCGCGGCGGCCAGCGGTGGCAGGGCGCAGCTGGGGCTCCGGAGGCCGGGCCAGCCGAGGGGCCGCCCGCTGCCCCGCGCCCCCGCCCCGCGCGGCCCCAGCCCGCCCACTCCCCGGGCGGCCCCAGGACCTTCCACGACAGCGCGCCCCCTGCCAAGCCTCTGTCCCGCGTCAGCCACCGCCGCCGCCGGGCCGCGAAGCTATTTTGGTGCCCCCTGGCAGTGGAAACGTCGCACTCTGGTCTGCGGGGAGCGCCGGAATGGGGACGCGGTCAGGCCTGATTAGAGACCTGGCTCACCCCGGGGCCCCCGTGGGAGTCAGGTCTGGGAAGCACCAGGAGGAGCCCACCAGACCGGGGTGCCCACGTGTGCCCCGCATGCCAACATCTGGAGAGGGGAAGGGAAGGGGCGGCGAGCGCTTCCCTTGGAGCTGAAACAAAACGGGGAGGGGTTTGGGTGCGGCTCACAAGCTCCGCGGAGGGAGCCGCCAAACTTTGAGCAGTCCCCAAATGCCCGGAATGAGCTTGGTTTATTCACCACAGGTGCTTCCCTTAGGAATCCGAGTCACCCGTATAAGATCACCGACCTGCGGATCACAGACCTGCCAAAAATGACAGAGGGTGTTTGTAGAGACTCATTCCCACTTTGGGCACATCAGACTTCCCCTCTGGACTTCTCTGTTCCCCATGGCCCATCTAGAAAAGAAGGCTGATTCTTCCCCAAAAGCTCAGGAATGTTGCATTCCTGAACTGGAAGGAAGCTGCAAGGTCATTCCATCCAACCCCCTCCACTCTGCCATGAATCCAAGGGCGCCAGAAGGGCCTCTACCCAATCTGGGGGATCACCAAGGTAAGTCAACCCTAGCCTCCCTTGGGCGCTGTTCCTAAGCTTGCACCCTCTAGTTGGCAGGAAGTCCTCCTTGGCATCTAACCCAAATCCCTCATGTGCAAACTATGTCAATATGCCTGCACTCCGTGTTCTAGGAGGAGGAGGAGGCCAGCTCCATCCCCATAACACAATGACTGCTCCAAGGTCCCATCTCAGCCTTCTCTTCCTTGATGCTGACACCATCGTGCCCTTTTTCAGGCCCTGGCTAACAATGGCCACTGCACCCTGACCCTGGACATGTTGCAGCTCCTGACATTCACCCAACTGCCTCAGCTCTCTGGGGACCCCAGACTCTGCGTGTCCGAGCCACTCCAAGGAGCCAGCTTCGCCTACAGCCTGCATCTATCCAGGACAGCCTGACTCCACTCCCCAGGCCCTCGAGAGGGGTTTCAGTTCCTGTCTCAACCAAGCCTGTCTCAGGGCCTGGGGACAGAACTTAGGCTCCAGCCGCCCACCTGGCTGGGCATTAACACTGGAGCCACAGCCTTCCTCAGATGGGCAAAGGTTGCAGAATCTTTTCTCTGAGTCCGTTTCCAGGAAATTGGGTTGTATAATAAAGATAGTCTGGACTTTCTCCTTAAAGAGACCTGACTTTGCATCTTGCCTCTACTACTTTTTAGCTGTGTGTCCTTGGACAAGTCATTTAACCTCTCTGAGACTCAGCTTTCCCATATTTACAGTGGGAATCATAGTAATTCTGCCTAGCTCATAGGTTGTTAAAAACATGAGATGAGATCAGGAATGTAAAAGTACCAGGAAAGTGAAGGTATTTTTTAGCATGCTAGTAATGGAATGAGGCTTAGATCATAAACACGATAGATACTGGCAAAAACCTCAGAAATCTTTTATTTCCAGGACCAAATTCTGTGCCCGGGTTTCCAAGGAAGAGAGGAACAGACTTGGTTTGCTAGAGGTTCCCTCTATGAATGTCCCCCATCGTGCATTCCCAAACACACACACACACACACACACACACACACACACACACACACACACA
>NW_024412418.1:34753471-34754927 GCF_014898765.1 Herpailurus yagouaroundi
CACACACACACACACACACACACACACACACACACACACACACACACTTTCCCAGATACATACGGCACAGCCGAGCCTCCTGGCCTCCTGTCGTCCCCATAGGCCCCAGCCGCCTATACCCTCGCTGGCCGCCTCTCCATTCCCGGGAGGCCGCCTCATGGCTCCAGTCTTGGCTGCAGCAACTCCAAATCTCCCTACAGAGGCCACCGCAGGCAACTCCTCTCTCCTTGCCCATCTTTCTGGGCCATGGCTCCAGCAAGGCCTGCGACTCGAAGGCAAAGGTGGCAGAGACCTTTTCTGAGGCAGTTCAGAATTGAGGCTGCCCAAGGGAACTCAGAGCTGGAACATCATCCCCCTTGACCCCCTCCCCTCTGTCTGCCTGGCTTCCCAGTACTGTCCTGTTTAATTCTTAATGGAAATTCCATCCCTAGCGCCGGCCTGGCTGGCTCAGGGAGTCCAGGTTTGGGCCAACAGCAAACTCCACCCAGAGACAGGAGGCCCGGGGCTGCCTGACCATATAAACACAGATACAACCATATGCACATACATATATACACACATGAGCAGAGAGACTTGCCCAGAGACATTCACAGATTCAGAGATTCTCACCCAGACACAACCGTGCATGGAAAGATAATAGGCATTACAATCACTAAAACTTAGGGCACCGTGCTAAGTACTTTGCAGATTTCAACTTCCCTAATCCGTCCAACAACACTGGGTTCTGGTATTATCCCCAATGTACACATGAGGAAACTGAGGCACAGGGAGGCTAAGTAACTTGCATAAGGCATCTAGTAACAATAGCCTAACACAGGAATACTAAAAATTGTGTTAAGAGGCTTATGTGCATTTTCATCTTGCCACTGTACTCACTTTTAGTGGAAGGTACTATTATCCCCATTATACAGACAAGGAAAATGAAGGTCAAATGGTTTAAATCACCACCTGTGACCTCACAGCTTGTGAGATGCAGGAAGATTTTACACAGATATGCATGGGAACCCACAGATGAACATGGAAACACACAGGTAAAGAGATACATGCACACACACACACACACACACACACACACACTCAGAGGCACAACCAAAAGAAGCTTCAGGGATTATTCAGAGCTGCCTCAGGCAAAGGTCCGCTGTAGTCTGACTCCATGTTTTTCCTTTCCAGCTCCACCAACTTCACAAATCACTTTAGAAAGAGCAAGTTTCGGGGCGCCTGGGTGGCGCAGTCGGTTAAGCGTCCGACTTCAGCCAGGTCACGATCTCGCGGTCCGTGAGTTCGAGCCCCGCGTCAGGCTCTGGGCTGATGGCTCAGAGCCTGGAGCCTGTTTCCGATTCTGTGTCTCCCTCTCTCTCTGCCCCTCCCCCGTTCATGCTCTGTCTCTCTCTGTCCCAAAAATAAATAAACGTTTTTCAACGTTTATTTATTTTTGGGACAGAGAGAGACAGAGCAT
>NW_024412418.1:34755027-34792833 GCF_014898765.1 Herpailurus yagouaroundi
CCCTCCCCCGTTCATGCTCTGTCTCTCTCTGTCCCAAAAATAAATAAACGTTGAAAAAAAAAATTTAAAAAAAAAAAAAAAAAAGAAAGAGCAAGTTTGGACCTAAATGCAGGGAAGATTTCAGGTTTACAGTTCAGTCAGGCAGGTCAATAGTGAACCCCACCTCAGCCCCACATCTGGTTTGCCCAGCATACACGACAAGGTCAGTGGAAGAAGGCTCAGATCCCTTTTCTGAAGGGATCTGTAGGGACCTCAGAGACTCTGTCAAGGAGCTGGCCTAGGAGGGCTCCCAGCCTCCAGGACCAGATGAAGGTGGACAAGACCCATAAAACAGGGTACAGCACAGCACGAGAGCCTTAGGTAGAACAGGGCATGTGTTGCCTAAGAGAGCTAGAGCCATATTGCACATGTGACAAGACTTTGGTGGGAGGGGAAATGGAGGAAAAGACAGGGCAGGGCCATGATGTAGGCAAAATCCAGAGCCCAGAGAGTTGAGAGAACAAGCATGAGGAAAGAAAGAGGAGTTTAGTATCCAAGAATTTGTCCACTGCTTGAAGCTCCCATGCTAAGCTGGACATCTCCAAGCAGGGCCTGTGCTGGCCCTGGGCCTCCTCCCAAGCAGCCCCACCAGAGAGCACCCAGAAAGGCCCCATCTCTACTGTCCCTTGTGGTTTCCCATCCACATCCCCATCCCAGAATCCCTGTTTGTGCTGCCACGAGTCCATCCACTCTGTGGTCTGGGGACAGCTCGGCAGGGCAGCCCCAGGAGGCATCTGGATCGGAAAAGGTCTTTAGGAGAGGATCGCTGAACCCTCACAAATGAACCTGGGATCAATCACATTGTCAGGCAAGGGCTCTAAGAAATGGAGACATTTTGAGTCTGAGAATTTGCATTTCTACAAAGTTCCCCCACAGTTGCTACCAGCCTGGGTGTCATACTGTGAGAACTCCTGCTTTATAGAACAAGAGAAAGTCAGAGGTCATTCCAGCTCAAAAGTAAACGTGTGACCTAACTTCAGAGTGCAAATGGTTTCTTCTGCAAGGTCCCTGAAGAAAGAATTCACATCCTGGTAGTTGTTTGTCCTTTCCCTCCCCCAACCTCCATCTCCCCAGCTTCTGTTCAGGCCCTACTGTCACTGACTTGGTCTCCTGCCGGTTCTGAGATGGCCCTGTGCCTCGGCACTTCTCAAGTAAGACATGACATCCTCCACTCTGTGATCTCGCTGCTCACAGAAGGTTATCTAGATGAGGGCCTGCCCAAAAATAGCTGACGACCAGGCAGTCTCTCAGTTCTGGGGCTAGAGATACAGATCACAAGGTCATGATGACAGGAGCAGGAAGGCCAGCATACCCAGAGAGATGAGAGATGGGCAAGGGTCCCAGAACCCACAGCTGCCGCCTCCTGTCCTGCAACCCCTATCTCTATCCCTGAGGCATGCACGTCACCATACAACCCTGCCTCCAGGAGCATGGCACAAGAGGGCACTCTGGGAGAACAGGGAGAGGTGAATCCCGTCCCAGAGTACCAGACAGGCTGGCGCAGACACACCATTGCCCCACTCAGTCCACCCATCTCCCCAGGGCTTCTTCTGCAACGCTCTCACAAGGGAAAATTTTCCCTGATTCCCAGAGCCAGTGTGAAAATTCGTGATACAATTAAAATGAGGCAATGTAGGAGCTAGAAAGGTTCTCAGAGATCTCTGGGTGCAGGGCTTCTGAAATTTTATGATCTACCAGAATGGCCTGTGGATGAAATACAGATTCCCAGGGGTCCTTTAGAGGCTCTGATTCTGTAGGCAAGGGGTGAGCTGGAGCCCAGGTGCCCCTCTCTTCCCAGCTCCCTGTTCAGTGACCTCACTCTGCTAGCTTGAAACCGGCCATGGCGGGAATATTTGTTTACACCATAGAAACTGGACAAACGTTACAAATCAGGGTGTTTTGTTATACTTTGTTTTGGCAAGTCTGTTGTGGACCATAAATTAGCACACCACAGAGCAGGTGGGTGTCTGTTTTCAAGGATCTCAAGGAATTATGATGCAGGCCCATTTTGAGAAAGAAACACTGACCCAGTAATGAAGTTCTAACTCAAACCCATCATTTTACAGATAGAGAAACTGAGGCCCAGTGAAGGGAAGAATCGTGGTCACCGTTACTATGGTAGAACCCTTGTGGGATCACAGATGCTCAGTTCAGGGCTGTGGGGGCTTGGGACAGCCCTGCCTGTCTCCTTAACCCTCTTCTGCGGCCTTTCCGACACACCTGCTGTAGCTTATTGGTTAAATGAGGGAAGGCAAGAAGGTCCTGCCCCTTGTGGGCCAATCACATTACCACTTGTCAGCATCTGGAATTTTAATTAATAGGCCGAACTAGAGGTTATCAGTTGCCAGATCACTGGACTGGACAGCAGGTACAAGAATTCCAGGTGCTGAGTGCCTCAGGGCTGTCCCGCCCTTCCCAACACCGAACTGTTCATCTCTGCATTGAATTCAGAGAGATTCCCAAGCATCCTCCCCACAAATTCCCTGCCTTACTTAAAGTAATAAGCTATTTTCCATTACTCCCAACCAAAACCACCTTCAGAAATACAGCCACAGAATGAGTTAATAGAAATAAGAACCCGAGATTCTCTCCCCTTTGTCTTGCCCCTACATCCAGCCCTCAAATAGGACGCAAAAGAATGAGCAAGGATGGAAATTTGCAATTCCCCAGGGCAGTGGTTTTCCAAACTGATCCCGAGCAACAGCATCGGTGACTCTGGGATTGTACAGGAAAGGCAAATCCTTAGGTCTCCCCTCAGAACTGCTGAATCAGAAACTCTGTGGCTGGGGTCCAATGAGCTATGGCTTCACAAACTTTCCAGGTGATTCTGATGCCCACTAAACTTCAACGACTGCCATTCTAGTAGGAGGGACTGTAGTTTCTGCCTCCCTGACCATGAATCAAAAGCTCTTTGACTCAGGAGGAAAGGTCATCAGGGTACCAGACCAGCACCAGCTGTGTCACACTCCTTCTGGACCAGCTTCCTTAACCCCTGCTCCCGGGGAATCTCAGGTGTCGGAGCGGTGGCCATGCATCCTGAGCTAAAACAGAAGCCCTCTTTCCAAAGTCTAAGGGGTCAATATCTTTCCAAAAACAGAGGGACAAATTCATCAGGGATACAGCAGAAAAAAGTTCTGTCACTGTCCTGGTATCTAATTGAGGGAATGACTCAGTGGACATTGTCTGGCCCTTTGGATTCTCAGGAGCTTGCTCTGGCTGTCCAGGGACAGCTTCAGGTATCTTTCTATAAGGAGGCTTGCCAAAGACTTGGCTATGGAAGCCACTTCAGCCTCTCCTGTGTGAGTCCACTACTTTCTCCACTTCTCGTGCTCCTAGGTTCAGGCAGAAAATGGGATTTGAGGGTAATTTAAAAAGTGAGGCCTCGGGAAGAGGGACAAAATAATGATAAAAAGAACTGTGACTATATGAACAGGCATTATTGACTCCTTCCTGTATATCATGGTTTACCTCATTTGTGTCTCACCAGAATCTAATGGTACAGTTATTACACTTCCCACTTTAGAGGTGAGGAAATGGGCTAAGAAGATTAAGTCGCTCTCTCAAGATCTCACACAGCCAGTGAGTGGAAGATCAAAGATTCGAACCCAGGTCTGACTGACTCTAGGCCCTACAAATTTCACAAGGTATAACACAGGAACATAGATGCAGAGGTTCACCTGGGACAGGAGGATGTACACCTGCTGCTAAGACAGATGGCTGGGTGCTAGCTCAGATAGGATGGGGAAGGAGAGGGGGCAGGGTCCTTTTTTAAAGTGGGATGCCAGGTGACTTATGGTGAACAAAGTGGCCAAAATAGAGACAGGACCTTATCCATCAAGGAAGGAACAGCTCAGCTTCCCTGGGATTCAGGGGATGAAGCAAATTAGGAATGACAATTGTGGCCGGGCTAGAGTTGAAAAACATATATTTGAAATGAAGCCAGCAAGAACAATTACACAAGCCAGGACTCAGTGACTCTAGGTCTCAGTTTGGAAGAGGTGAGGACCGACAGGTGTCCCAAATGGGGATTTCAAGGAGCTTACCATCTATTGGGAGAAGGAGAAGCGGCTAGGACTCTGCCTTAGTATGGTCAGGGGATACTCTAACTGGGACACTGAGTGGCACTGCTCTGAAGAACTGTGCTCCCAGCCCTGGAAGAACATGGCCTAGATTCCCAGCTAGAACAGGGTCTATCAATAGAGGCACCAGGAGCCATTGAGGAAGCCGTGGATCCTGGTAAGGAGAGAACTCTCCCCACCCAGGGAGTGGAAGGCTCTGGACCTGGTGGTGAGTTGGAATTAAGGCAAGTCATTAAATGGCACCACCTCTACCCAGCTGATCAAAAACAAATACATCAAATCAAAAACAAACTAAGAGTCATCTTTTTATTCCTCTTACCTCATCATTCATCCCCCTCCCCCAACATCCAGATGGTCCATCCATCCTGTCTGTTCTGCCTCCATATTGAATCCCTAGCCATCTAAACTCCATTAACCACAAAGCAGCAGAGTCACCCTTTAACAGTATAAATGAGATCACATCCTCCTCCAACCTAAAAGTCTTCAGCAGCTTCTTATTGTTGCACTTAGAATAAAAGTTCTAGACCCTTTGCTCTGTCTCACAAAACTCTATATGGCTCTTCTCTCCATTAGGGTCTCAGGTCATGTCGTCTTCCTGAGAGAGGTCTTCCTTGACCACGCAAACTAAAAGAACCGTCCCTTGTCACTCCTCTGTTAATACCACTTACCATTCTCTGAAATTTCCTTGTTTATTTATTTGATTGATTACTACATATCTCTCTCACTCTTCACTCCATAAGAACAGAGACCCTATCTTTTGGTGCAGTGCCTGGCACATAATAGAAATTCTAGAAACTTCTATGGAATGGTTCAAACATGGTAAAGCCCCATGTAATAGAGAGAAGTGGCAGAGATCATTTGGAAAATAGATGCTAAAAAGATAAAGGGAGCCAGACAGAACACCCAGCCCATGAAAGCAAGAGATCTTGGGTTTCCAAAAAATTTCCCTGAGACAGCATTTGCACCCCTGGTTTGTGAGACCTAACAGCTTTTCTGTCCTGGAATTCCCATGAGACACCTCTATAGGCTAACAACATTGTTCTTATTTCTCCTCAGCTGGCTTGAGTTTTGTTTCTTTTGCTTACAAGTTAAAAAGTCTAAATTTATACATCCTCCCTATGTCTACCTGGAAAACACAGAACAAAGAGAAGGTCCAGCAGTTAGTGGGAAGAACACAGCACAGGAGATAAGGATCCTAGACTTATCTTTTACCTCTGTGACCCTAAGTAAGTGTCTTTCTTTCACTGGGTTGCAGAGTCTATACCATCTGAGATCTGGTCTAAGAGACCTCCCAGTATGACAAGGACTCTGAGACCAACAACCAAGGAAAGAGGTCATCTTTCAGGCAGAATGTATATTCTGTCCATTTTCACAGCCCAGGCAGGTACTAGCAAGAAAAAAAGCCACTCAAATGGTATTTAGAAGACTATTTAATGAAGGGCTATTTATGTCAGGGTTAAGAGTAAAACAACTGTTTTGAGGCACCCAAGGACTGATAAGTGGGGAAGCTGTTATCACTGCTAAGCCCGGAGAAACAGGGAGGTGTTCCGGTGGAACCATGGAAGAGACTGTGCAGTCATGGAGGAGGTAATCTCAAAAACCACATCAGCAAGGAAGAAATTCCATAACCTCACTCTTCTCCTTTCTCTGATCTCCAAAGCCTCCATTGACAGAATCCAACCAGAGAGGCCTGGTGGTGTGATATGAGGCCCAGCTCCTCAGGAGGCAAAGCAGAAGAGGGTGCACGATGCAAATGGAAAATAACCAGAACCCAGAAAATAACCAAGACCTACAAATGCTCTCAATCTCCACATCTTCCCTCTCATTTAAATCTCTCTATAGAAGCACTGAACTGTCCAGGAAGCCACTAAATTGCCATAATGGTCTTGACAGGTCCAGATTTACAGCTTTTGGCTAAAAGCTTGCCAAAGATCGAGGCAAGAACTTTAGCTATGCTATCAAGCATAAGCAACGGCTGCCACAAGAGCTTCCAGAAAAATTTCACTAGTAAATGAAAACTCTGACAATTTGAATAATTGAAAAGCCTTAATGCCAACCTCCAGATGCATTATGGAGAATGAATGGATAATTAGCCAGAAAGAAACCTTCTAATAGAAAACATATCCAGTCTAGGACTTTGTAGGGGAGAAGAGCCTGCAATTAATACCCACCTATGGTTTAAAAGGTCTGGCCTCAGACACACCCATTCTACTTGGTTACAATAAATCTCCCATAAGACCCTACATAAAATACAGTAGAAAAATTAATAACTAAAGTACAAAACTCTTAGTAATGCAGAATGTTGTGTTTCAACCTGGGACTGAAGAGTATCTCTAAATGAGTGCAAAAAGTTTCCATTTCTCTAAACTCTG
The DNA here is from genome assembly GCF_014898765.1 of Herpailurus yagouaroundi. NCBI lineage: Eukaryota > Metazoa > Chordata > Mammalia > Carnivora > Felidae > Herpailurus > Herpailurus yagouaroundi. The sequence continues at coordinate 34,761,518 of NW_024412418.1, forward strand.
ATCTTTGCCTCGTCTCAGCAGGAAGTAACTAGAATGGTCACCATCTCAATTCCCTCAAGAGTGAGGAATGCTCGGGGCGCCTGGGTGGCTTGGTCGGTTAAGCGTCCGACTTCGGCTCAGGTCATGATCTCACGGTCCGTGAGTTCAAGCCCTGCGTCGGGATCTGTGCTGACCGCTCAGAGCCTGCAGCCTGTTTCAGATTCTGTGTCTGCCTCTCTCTCTCTGCCCCTCCCCTGTTCATGCTCTGTCTCTCTCTGTCTCAAAAAAAAAATTAAAAAAAAAAAAAAAGAAGAATGAGGAATGCTCAAAAGACAGTGGGGATTGAAACCAGTAACCAAAGGGTTAGTGGGACTGCTCGAAGCTGCAGACTAATAAGCTCAGCTGCAACTTTTACCCAGATCATCTTCACTTGCCTTTAAATTTCCCTGACTCTCCTCCTTGGGGGAGGCAGATTTGAGGCTTACCGTCCCATCTCTTCATTTAGCCCTCTCAAATAAACCCTTCCCTTGCCACATCCTTGATGTCTCAGTAATTATCTTTGCTGTGCATCAGGCAGACAAACTTGGGTTTGGTTATACACCCAAGTCATTCTGTCTATTTCTACAAGAAAATATTTCAAATATGCAACTCTACCCCCTATTACATATTTCAAATGATAAACTTTCTTCTCAAAATTAAAAGTAAAATGGAAAGTATGTGTCTGTTACATTATTTTTAAAATAAATTAATTTAAAACATAAAGAGTCTGGCCTCAGGCACACCCATTCTTCCTAAAGGGAAATTCTCCAGAACCCATCCATGCCCAAGCCCCACTAGAAAAGCTGAAAAGAGTGGGGAAGACAGGGTTAGTCCAGAAGACTAAGACCCTTCTAAGAGTAAGAATATTCTCAAAGAAAGAATGTGCTACTTCAGGACATAGTGATCTCACTATTGCTGGAGGAAGTTTAGTCCAGCGAACAATGAATGAAGGCCAGTCCTATACCTGGCACTATGCACATCACCTGGGATACAAGTGATCAAGGCAGTCTCTGACATTGGGATGTTCACAGTCTAATAGCGGAGAAAGAAACATAAAGTATTCCCATACTAGGAGATAATTAATAACAGCAGTGTATCAAAATGTCTCTGTGGATTTCCACTTTATATATTTTGAGGCTATGTTATTAGGTACATATACATTTAGAATCTTTACATCTTGTCATAAAATGTTAAATTTTGTTATTATAAGGGCCCCATGATCTCTGTGATGCTTTTGCGTTAAAGTCAATTTTTTTCAAAGTTAATATAGCTATACAGACATTATTTTGGTTAATTACTGTTTGCATGATAAGTTATTCATTCCTACTTTTCCCTTTCCTATATTCTTAAATTTTAGATACTTCTTGTAAAGAGCCTACAGTTAGACTTTTTTTAATCCAATCAACATAAACAGAGGTGAAGGGATTAGGTGTTACACAAATGACTATCTGGGAGGAGAGCTTTCCAAGAGAAGGAAACAGTCAAAGCAAAGACTCTAAGACAAGCATGAATCTGGTGTTTGAGCAAGAACAAAGAGACTAGTGAAGTGAAACAGAGTAAACAAGGGTGGAAGGGGTATAGGAGGGGATAAGAGCAGAGATAAGTAGAGAATAGCTAGAGCAATGCCTTTGAGTAGTGAAAACAGAATGGGATCTGGTGCACAAATGGAAGAAATGGCTCCAGTTGGGAAGCATAGAAAGTTCATCTATGGCAACAGGGTACCAGGAAGCAGATACCAGTGTATAGGAGTTTGGTGGAGTCCATGAAGGGTCTCTTCTGATGTCATTTTCTCAATGAAGTAGGAAGCAAGGTCAGGAGCTGAGAATAAGCAAGGTGGAGGAAGTGTTTGGGTTTTGAGGAGAAGATGTGAAATGATCTAGATGTATATGGGAAAGTGAATGGACTAACATATATATGACTTCCCGGCAGCAATAAAAACCTAGTTAAGGCTCATGCTCATGGATTCATAGATTTAAAATGAAGCAATCAATGAATATGGTTGTGTGTTTTTCTCCAGGCATTGAAGACCCTTAGTTCAGATGCCAAGTTGGTGAAATATTTTCCACCAAATTCTGTTGAATGGTCATTTGACCTCTTCGTGAACACTTTCAGTGACAGGGAGCCTATCACATCCTGAGAAGCCCATGCCATTGTTATATAGCTCTGACTGTTAGAAAGTCTTTCCCTGTATTGAGCCAGCATTTATCTTTCTATTTGCTTCTGCTATATTTTACCCTCCATGTCTGTTTCTGTTGTCTGTTGTTTATGTTGCTCTATCTCTCCCTGTGTCAGGTCATCCAGAAATTTGACAACATACCCAGCTGGTGAGGCTAGGGAACACAAGAACCCTCACACATGGCTGGCAGGAATTTAAAATGGTCTATTGCCTATATCTAATAAAATTAGATGTGAATTTACTCTTTGACTCTACAATCTCACTTCTAGAAAAGATAAAAAATGGTATCACATTAGATTAAAATTGGATTAAGATGATCTCAGATTGTCCATGCATCCTCCCTCTAAGGAAATAAGTGTGAATATTTTGCAAAATATAGCTCCAAAGCTGATTATTACAGCATTTTTGCAAAAATAAAAATCTATCTCAAAATAAAAGCACACAATTTACATGTACATAAGGGATTGATCAAATAAAATTTGGCACATTTATTCAATGGAATGTGAAATAGACATTAAAAAATGATGCAACACAAGAATATGTAATGGTATAGAAAGATATACACTGAAAACGGCTGGTTTCAAAGAAGTAAGCTTGGTGGGATACAATTTCATAAATATATACATAGAATATAAAAGAAAGAATATACACCAAATTATTAATGGTGTATTTCCCTGCCATAAGAGATAACATAATGAGATAACTAACAAAACACACCCCTTCTAATTTTTTGGCTTTCCTATATTTTCTAAATTTTCTATATTATTGCAATTTTATAATTACAAAAAGAAGTTATTGAATTTTTAAAAATAAACCTTTAATTTTAAAAGTTTCAAATGTATAGAAAAATTTCAAGGATAGTACAAAGACTGTACTTTGCTCCCCCTATTGTTAACAGCTTGCAATGGTATGACATATTTGTTACACTTATCGAACCATTATTGATACATTATTATTAACTAAATCCCATATTATTCATATTTCCTTAGATTTCACTGAATGCCTTCTTCTGTTGTGGGATCCCATCCAGGATACCATGTTACATTTAATTGTCATGTCTCCTTAGGCTCCTCTTGGTAATTTTTTTAATTAAATTTTTTTTAATTAAAAAAAAACCTGCCAACTCTTCCACATTGAATTCAATACTAACTCCTCAACAAAACCTCCTTAATTTTGTCTTCACCCACTCCCCCAACTCCAGCCAGGAGATCTCTATGTGTCCTCTGAGCTCCAACAAAATTTTGAAATAACAAATCTTAGAAAAGACAGGCTCAGGAAGACCAGTCCTGTGTCAGAATGCAGGATGCCAGTTCATGCCCTTGATGGCCCCCACTCCCACCATTCTGCCATCTCTGCCCCAGCCAGTGTCCTTTGAGGGAAATAAGAAGGCAACAAAATGGGCTTCACTATGGCTGCCCTTTTCTTAGTCCCTAGTTGTCTCGGGCAAGGCCCCTAGACAAGGAGAAACTTCCAGTCTCCTTCCTCTCTAAAGACTACCAGCTAAGGACCACCTCAGAATCCTGAGTGCCTTCATCAGGATGTTGACGAAGACATCATTATTCCAAATTTACAGACCAGAAAACCAAGGCCCAGAGACAGGAAGAATGAGAGGTGAATCTGGGAGACCAGCTGGATAGACTGGTTGGAGGGGGTCCTGGCAAAGTAAACCTTAAGTGCCTGCTTCGTGCGCCCTCTGGTGGAGAAGGGGCTGCTTCGCGTTCGGAGGGAGGGACTGGGGGAGACGGTATTTTAAGATGCTCCTAGGCCTCTATACTTTTATTGTTGACATCTTAACCCTACATAATATTAAAATGTACCTGTATATCACATTAAATATAATTTATATACAACTACACAAGAGTTGAGTTGAGTTGAAGTAGACCAATGGACATGTAGACATTTAAATAAACATGATTTTTTAACCTATTTTAAATTTTCATATTTTGAAGCCAATCACTTTGGAAAACTCAAACTTTTTCATGGATCCTTAAAATTTTTTTAGGCCTTTAGCTCATCATTTTGGTATCTGAGTGATAAGAAGTTCAGATCCTTTGTCCAGTAGTTAACAGCTCAGGTTTGGGATCTCAAGGAAGCAGCAGCAAGGACCAGAACTTGACCACAGTCTGGTTGGTGAAGTCCCACACATTTGGGATGAGGTTCCAGGCATGGCCTCAGTTGTACATGGAAAGGTATGGTATATGTTCATGCTTCTCACTAAATTTTACTTCCTCATTCTGCATTCCCAATGCAAATACCCCACTCATCAAGAGAAAGTAGACTATGGCTTCTCCTTTAAAAAAAATAAAATAAAGTCTTCTCTCTATATGGCTTCTCCAGCTCATTCAGAGCACAGGCTCTTCTTTTTAGACAGCCATCTGAGACTGTCCAGAACTTTCACAGATTTTATTGAACCCAGATGGAGAACAACAGGTAAATAAAACCTGAGGGAATAAGAAGTCTGGCTTTACTGTCAAGGCTGAGGTTACCACAAGGAGTTCATTCCCATGGCTCAAAGGCCAGTAACATTTCACTTCCATACTAGGGAAATTACTATCAACCAGCTTCAAAAGATTGCCCACCTTCCCTGGGCCCCTGCCTTCTCAGCTCCCTGTCTACCAGTGTCATCTTAACAGCCATCACCAGTGAACTTCCTTCTAGCCATCCTAACATCCCTTCCCTGAAATCAAGACCAAAGACAAGATCAATTCCTTTCCGGTTACTTGGGACTCTCCTCCCTATTACTAGTTTTATCTGAGAAGCAGCCCTGTCCCCCAGATAACTGGAACAAGGAATAAGCTTACCCTATAGGAGAGACCTTATCTCCTACAGAAGGGCTCTGGCTTTATCCTCTACTGTCATATCCCTATAGGTGAGCTTCATGCACAATATTCACTGGATAAGAATTAAAAGTTACACAAGTAGAATATCATTCCCTGACACAAGACATACCAAACATTGGAAATTTTGTCTCTTTATCTGCAACGGATCAACACATAATGACTTCTATCTTTCTAGAGACTTGGATCTGTGGCAACTGAAGAATCACAGATGGATGCCATTATTTAGAAAGGATTGTTATTCCCCAAAACAAACTCTGAAAGACACTTGTTACATTTGCAAATTCCAGTGGCTGCCATATCTAATTATTCAGCATAGGGCAATAAGGGCTATAGATTGTGTTAGTCGCTTAGAAGTCCTCAACTCTACATGACTATATAGAATATTGTCTATTGACTAATGTGTCTAATGTCTTTTTTGAGTGGGAGGCGAGACATCTGGCTTTAAACAGTTCTTTCCTATTAGTACCTTGACCTCCTGTTTGAAGAATTCCTTGTTACGTGTAGCCTTGGTGGAGGGTTGTGGTTGCTTCTCAGGATGGAAGCTGAATGTCTCCTTAACGCATCACAGTGGGGATGCAAGCACATGCAGCGGGTTCAGAAATCTCTCACGTTTCTAAATCATCAGTGAATGACCCAACAACGTAGAATGACTGAAGGTCATATTTATCTCAGTGGCAACAACATAAAGATCTCTGTTCCCACTTTGTGACATTTTCTGAAGTTTTACTGGCTGGCGCTCAAGAGCATCCCTATTTTCTTCCTGTTTCCCAGCTTTGTCCTCCACTTCCATTGTAGTAGGAAGCCTCCTACATACATGCCTTTGTGTAATTCCTCCCCACATTGTACTTGGAATGGTCTGTGTGATGAGCAGAATACACAGAAGTAATTCAAATATAAGAGACACTGCAGCTTCCATCTTGCACTCTCATTGTCTCTCCCCACCCAGCTATCTTCCTCCTCCAATTAATTGCTCTGGGGTAAATCAGGACATGAACAACCTTATGAAGAGGTCAGCCAACATGACAAGAAATTGAAACCTGTCAACTGTCACATGGGTGAGGCTAAAGAAGACCCTCCAGCCCCATTCAAGTCTTTGGAGACTGCAGCTCTGCTTGACACCTTGACCACAGCCTCGTGAGAGACCCTGAGCCAGAGCCACTCAGCTAAGCCATCTCCACGTTCTGAGAATTCAAGAATTCAGTGAGGTTCCAATATTCTTCCAAAAATACTGCTTTCCTGCACGACAGAACCCAAGTCCATTTCTATTGCTTGCAGCCAAGAACTTTTGCTGATACACAGACTGATGCCGTGAGTGGAATGCAGGAGACAGATACTAAGGGAAATGTTCATAATAGGGAAATTTAGGATATTTATTTAGCTGATACATGGTGAATAGCATAAAAGCCCATTGTATTCCATAACAGAAATCCAGCAACTATGACATGCAGTAAAAAAAACTGATTACCTGGAATCAAGTTCCCATAAAGTGTAAATATCTGGAGAATCCAAGGACCTCAGGGTGGAGGTGGATGCTTGTGTCCCTAAAAATCCCAACATTCTCAAGCTCAGGACTTTCCACGATAGTGCTAAAGAAACTTATCAGTTGTAGGGCCACAATGACCAAAATCCAAACTTGAAATTTGAGCCTGCCTTTATGGAATTATATCAAATGATCACCAGGTTTCTTACATGAAATGAAGACATTAATCAGAAACGAAGATACTCCTGAGATTTTTGAAAGGAGATATCTGAATAGATTCAAGAGGATTTAAATATTTTAAATCTCTACTCCTCTATTGAGGCTCCTATACTTCAGAAATAAAGTCTCCCATATCCAGGTCAGAGGCTGTTTTTCCCTTGCTGGAAGATACTTTTACTTTGTAAGAGAAGGCCTGTTTCCCTCATATCTACTATATATGATGGTAGGTAGATAGGTAGGTTGGTAGGCAGATCGATCGATAGATAGATGATAGATAGGCAGATAATCTCTATAAATAGGAATACAATGCTATCCTTTATTGACTATATGTGTGGCAAATACCTCTACTAGTTTGCCAATTGTTTTTTCAATCTCTTTATTGCATCCTTTTAAAAAAAACAAGTTTTTTAATTTATTGACTTTTTCTTCTATGGTTAACACTGTTGAGGTTGTTTAAGATGACTTCTTTACTCTTATATTTTCTCCTAAAAGTTCTAAATATCAGCATTTCACAGTAGAATCTTTAACCCATCTTGAATTGATATTTTTCAAGGTGTGAGATAGGATCCAAGTTCATTTTTTCTCCCCACAGGCATAACCAACCTCCCAAACACCATTTGTTGAGTAGTTCCTCTGTCATAGGCCAAACTTTTACATATACATGGCTCTATTTCTGGGATCTTGATGATTTTCCATTGGCTAATTGCTGAATCAATACTTCTTTATCTTAATGACTATAGGTTTATAGGGCAAGCAATCCTCCAAAAATTTTATTATTTTTCAGAAGCATTTCCCCCACCATTTCCTTTTCTTTTTCCTTATATTGAGAGGAAGAGAGAGTACACATGTGGGTGGGGGAGAAAGGCAGGGGGGGATCTCAAGCAGACTCCATGCTCAGGGCAGAGCCAAATGCAGGGCTTGATTCCACAACACTGAGATTATGACCTGAGCCAAAATCAAGAGTCAGATGCTCAACCGACTGAGCCACCCAGGCGCCCCATCATTTTCTTTTCTAAATAATTTTAGAATCAACTTGCCAGAGTCTAAGGAAAACCCTATTGAGATATGTATTGAATTTGCATTGAGCTTAATTAGGAAATATTTGACACCTTTCAAATACTGAGTTTTTTCAGTCATGCATGTAGCATGTTTCTCCTATTATTTATTTTTTAGTGTCTCTCAGTAAAAGTCTGATGATTTCCCAACACATATTTTGTTAATTTATCCCTAAATTCTTTTTATATTTTTTAGTTTGTTTGTTTGTTTGTTTAGAGAGAACAAGCAGGAAGGGGTAGAGAGAGAGGAGAATAGAGGATCTGAAACAGGCTCTGTGCCGACAGCAGAGAGACCAATGTGGGGCTCGAACTCACAAACTGTCAGATCATGACCTGAGGTGAAGTCGGACACTTAACTGACTGAGCCACAGAGGCGCCCCTTTATATACATATATATTTTTTTGCTATTGTCATTGGTATCTCTTATTTACTATATTTTCAAATACATTTACTATAAATCAGTCTATTTAAGGTTTATTGATCTCATAGCCAGCCATTTTAGAAAAATTCTTATTTAATTCTAATAATTTTATTTGTATACTATTTGGGAAATTCAATATATAAAATTATGAAAACTTTTTCCCTTTACCTTTAAACCTTCTTTTCTCTTTCTTATTTTAGTGAACTAGCTAGAACCTGGTGTGAATTGCTGAATAGAAGCAATGATAGTTGACTTCTTTACTTTTTACCTAATTGTAAAGGGATTGTTTTTAATGTTTATTCCCTAAAATTGATTAATCGTTGCAGATCTTGATAGATACTTATAATCAGGTTAAGAATGTTCCTTTCCAGGGGTGCCTGGTTGGCTCAGTCGGTTCAGTGTCTGACTCTTGATTTGGGCTCAGGTAATGATATCACAGTTTGTGGGTTCGAGACCCACATAGGGCTCCACAGTTGGTAGTGCAGAGCCTGCTTGAGATTCTGTCTCTCTCTCTCTTTCTCTGCACCTCCCCAGCTTGCATTCTCTCTCTCTCAAAATAAATAAATAAAACTAAAAGAAAAAAAATAGATTTTTCCTTTCCATTGCATGATTACTCTGAGGTTTTCTCAGACCATTTTATCTACTGAGCTAATCATAATATTACTAAATTTATTAATTTTTTATGGATTAATGGATTTTCAAATGTCAGACCACTCTTATGTTTGAGGAACAAGCAATTACTGGTCATGATGCATTGTTTTATGTATACTGTTATATTTTGTTTGCCATCATTTTGTCTAGGATAGTTGCATCTACGTTCATGAGTGAAATGGAACTGAATTTTTTTCTTTCTCATAAACTTATTTTCTGGCATTATTATGTTTGTCACACTAGGCTCCTAAAATGAATTAGGTAGTAGTTCCTCTTTTTTATTTGGGGGGAAATTCTGTATATAAGTGGAATTGGTTCCGTGAATATTTGGGAGAAACTTTATCTATAATTCCAACAATACTATACTGTCATTGTGATAAGCTTTTACAAAACTGATTCAATATATTACAGTTATATACCTATTCAGGATTTCCATTCCTACTCAAGTGAGTTTTAGGACCTTTATATTTTCTAGAAATTTACCCATTTCATCTACATTATAAAACTTATTGGCATATAGTTGTAGTATTCTTTTACTATCATTTCATCTCTGCTGTATCTATGGGCAAGTTCTCTGTTTTATTCTTGGTATTCTTTGTGTCTGCTCTCTTTGTTTCCTGATCAACCTCACTAGAGGTTTTCCAATTTCATTAGTCTTCAAATAACAAAGTTTTGCCTTTGCTGATCCTCTTGGTTTAATCCTCATCTTATAGATAATCAACGTCTGTTTTATTATCTCCTTTTCAAATTCCTTGAGTTTTCTCCATTTTTCTTTTCTAATTTCTCAGATTGAACACCTCAATTTAGGTGTGCAATTGAAAATTCAAAATTTGGTTCATTACAAAAACAACCACAAAACAAGTAATAAAATGGCAATAAACGCATACCTATCAATAATAACTTTGAATGTAAATGGACTAAACACTCCAATCAAAAGGCCTAGGGTGAAAGAGTGGATAAAAAAACAAATGCCATCTATATGCTGCCTGCAAGAGACTCTTTTCAGACCTAAAGACACCTGCAGATTAAAAGTGAGGGGATGAAGAAACTTGTATCACGCAAACGGATGTCAAAAGAAAGTTGGAGTGGCAATACTTATATCGGACAAAATAGACTTTAAAACACAGACTGTAATAAGAAACAAAGAAATATAATCATAAAGGGGACAATCCAACAAGACATAACAATTATAAATATGTATGCACCCAACATGAAAGCACCCAAATACATAAAACAATTAATAACAAGCATAAAGGAACTAATTGACAGTAATACAATAGTAGTATGGGAGGAGGGAGGAGCCAAGATGGTGGAACAGCATGGAAGTTGTTTTGCATCTGGTGTCCATGAAATGCAGCCAGATCAACACTAAACCATCCTGCACACCCAGAAAACCGATTTGAGGATTAACACAACAATCTGCACAACCTGAACCACAGAATTCAGCAGGTATGTGGTGCAGAGAGGTAGACTGGAGGAGAGTGAAGCCACAGAGGGCAGGAAGCTGTTCTTGCTTGTGGAGAGAGGATGGAGACGGGGTGGCGTGGGGGGTGGAGTACAGGAAAAGCACCCCCCCCTCCCAAGTGGCTGGAGAGAAAGTGGAAGAGTGGAAACAGCCACAGGGACTCAACCAAAAAGGGAGAAAAGAGAAAGCAGAGGGTTTAAATTCCATTAAGACTCTATAAACAGGGGGAATGCAGAGTCTGAAACTCTGCAGCTCCATACCTGGCGGTGCTCTGGTGAGAAGGGTGAATCCCCAGGAGCAGAGTAAGGTCCCAAGGTTCCTCAGGCCACAGGTCCCACTGGACTCTGGAGAACAACCACATTCACTGGTGCTGGAACAAGGACGATAAGGGGGAAGCATGGCGCCAGATGTGTGTTGTGATTTTCCGTAATCCCTGAAACGCTGCTGCTACATGATTGTGTGAACTTCTTCTGGGGCGGGCTGGCACCCAGCTGCAGTCTCTGGGCATCGGCAACAGCGAGGTCTCCCGAACGTTCCAGGGGGCGAGCTGGCACCCAGCCATTCCTGGGTGAGACCCTCCCGCAGAGAGTCAAAACGGATCAAAGCCACAGTCCCTCGGAAGTGAGGGGTCGAGAAACACTGCCGCATTTCAGATAAAACTCAGGACGGAGGTGCCGCCTGGTAACCTGACGGTTTGGTCAGGGACAGTGCAAAAGCGGGGAGTGTACAGAAGCCAGAGACAAAAGAGGGGTGTGCAATTGCTGATGGGGGAGAACAGAGTTCCAATACTAGAGACTAGGTAGCTGGGTGACACCATTTTTACCTCTCCCGCGCATGTGCATACACACCTAAAAGTGTCACAGCAATCCACCCCAGTAAGCTAAGCAGCGCCACCTAGTGGAGAACAGAGCTGTTACACTAAGCCCCACCCAACTGGGCCAACCTCACTCTTCAGAAACACCACAAGTCTCTCTGCCTGCTTAGTTTATGGACTATAAAGTGCTTCATAGTTTGACTTCTGGGGAAAATGATGCAATTTCAATCGTATTTCAGTCTGTTCACTGGTCCATTGATTCAATTTCTTTTTCTTTTTTGTTTCCTTTTCTTGAATACAGAAAGAGAAAAAATTTATTTTTTTCAATTTTTATTAAATATTTTTCTTTAATTTTTTCTACTATATTTTTTTATTTTTTTGTGAATTTTTCAAATTCTATTTTACTTCCATCATTTCATTTTATTCTTTTTCATTGTATTCATTTTTATGAATTTTCAAATGTTTTCCCTTTTCCCCCCTTTTTTCTCGAATTTATCAAGCTCCTTTCAACAACCAGACCAAATGGCTTTCCAGGGGAATTCTACCAAACATTCAAAGAAACGTTAACACCTATTCTCTTGAAGCTGTTCCAAAAAATAGAAATGGAAGGAAACATTCCAAATTCTTTCTATGAAGCCAGCATTACCTGGATTCCAAAACCAAACAAAGACCCCACTAAAAAGGAGAACTATAGGCCAACTTCCCTGATGAACATAGATACAAAAATCCTCAACCAGATATTAGCCAACTGGACCCAACAATACATTAAAAAAAATATTCACCATGATCATGTGGGATTTATACCTGGGATTCAGGGTTGGTTCAATATCCACAAAAAATGTGATTCATCACATCAATAAAAGAAAGGACAAGAACCATATGATCCTCTCAATAGATGCAGAGAAAGCATTTGACAAAATACAGCATCTTTCTTGTTAAGAACCCTTAAGAAAGTAGGGATAGAAGGATCATACCTCGAGATCATAAAAGCCATGTATGAAAGACCCAATGCTAATGTCATCCTCAATGGGGAAAAAACTGAGAGCTTTCCCCCTAAGATCAGGAACAAGACAGGAATGTCCACTCTCGCCACTGTTATTCGACATACTATTGGAAGTCTTAGCCTCAGCAATCAGACAACACAAAGAAATAAAAGTCCAAATCAGCCAGAAGGAGGTCAAACTTTCACTCTTGCCAGATAACATGATACTTTATATGGAAAACCCAAAATATTCCACAAAAAAACTGTTAGAACTGATCCATGAATTCAGCAAAGTTGCAGGATATAAAATCAGTGCACAGAAATTGGTTGCATTCCTATACACAAATAATGAAGCAACAGAACGAGAAATCAAGGAATTGATCCCACTCACAATTGCCCTAAAAACATAAAATACCTAGGAATAAATCTAACCAAAGAGGTGAAAAATCTATACACTGAAAACTGTAGAAAGCTTATGAAAGAAATCGAAGAAGACACAAAAAAATGGAAAAATATTCCATGCCCCTGGATAGGAAAAACAAATATTGTTAAAATGTCAATACTACCCAAAGCAATCTACATATTCAACACAATCACTATCAAAGTAACACCAGCATTCTTCACAGAGCTAGAACAAACAATCCTAAAATTTGTATGGAACCAGAAAAGACTCCAAATAGCCAAAGCAATCTTGAAAAAGAAAACCAAAGCTGGAGGCATCACAATCCCAGACTTCAAGCTGTATTACAAAGCTGTACTTATCAAGACAGTATAGCACTGGCACACACACAAAAAAAACAAAAACAAAAACAAAAAACACACTCATATCAATGGAACAGAACAGAGAGCCCACAGAGAACAGAACAGAGAAATGGGCCCACAAACATGGCCAAGTAATCTTTGACAAAGCAGGAAAGAATATCCAATGGAATAAAGACAGTCCCTTCAGCAAGTGGTGTTGAGAAAACTGGACAGCAACATGCAGTAGAATGAACCTGGACCACTTTCTTATACCATACACAAAAATAAACTCAAAATGGATGAAAGACCTAAATGTAAGGAAGCCATCAAAATCCTCAAGGCGAAAGCAGGCAAAAACCTCTTTGACTCTGGCCACAGCAACTTCTTACTCAACATGTCTCTGGAGGCAAGGGAAACAAAGGAAAAATGAACTATTGGGACCTCATCAAAATAAAAAGCTTCTGCACAGTGAAGGAAACAGTCCGCAAAACTAAAAGGCAACCAGTGGAATGGGAGAAGATGTTTTCAAATGACCTATCAGATAAAGGGTTGGTATCCAAAATCCATAAAGAACTTATCAAACTCAACACCCAAAAAACAAGTAATCCAGTGAAGAAATGGGCAAAAGACATGAATAGACACTTCTCCAAAGAAGACATCCAGATGGCCAACAGACACATGAAAAAATGCTCAACATCACTCATCATCAGGGAAATACAAATCAAAACCACAATGAGATACCACCTGACACCTGTCAGAATGGCTAACATTAACAACTTGGGCAACAACAGATGTTGGCAAGGATGCGGAGAAAGAGGATCTCTTTTGCACTGCTGGTGGGAATGCAAGCTGGTGCAGCCACTCTGGAAAACAGTATGGAGGTTCCTCAAAAAATTAGAAATAGAACTAACCTACAACCCAGCAATTGCACTACTAGGTATTTATCCAAGGGATACAGGTGTGCTGTTTCGAAGCACCTGTAAACATGCACCCCAATGTTTATAGCAACACTATCAACAGTAGCCAAAGTATGGAAAGATCCCAAATGTCCATCGATGGATGAATGGATAAAGATATATATACAATGGAGTATTACTCAGCAAACAAAAAGAATGAAATCTTGCCATTTGCAACTATGTGGACGGAACTAGAGGGTATTATGCTAAGCGAAATTAGTCAGTCAGAGAAAGACAAATATCATATGACTTCACTCATATGAGAACTTTAAGATACAAAACAGATGAACATAAGGGAAGGGAAGCAAAAATAATATAAAAACAGGGAGGGGGACAAAACATAAGAGACTCTTAAATATGGAGAACAAACAGAGGGTTATGGGGGGGGGAGTCATGGGAGGGAGGATGGGCTAAATGGGTAAGGGGCATTAAGGAATCTACTCCTGAAATCATTGTTGCACTACATGCTAACTAACTTGGATATAAATTTAAAAAATAAATTAAATGATAAAAAAAAGTAAAAGAAATTACACACAAACTCAGAAAATAAAAAAAGAATAATATGGGACTTTAACAGCTCACTTAAGATCATCCAAATAGAAAATCAACAAGGAAAGAGTGGCTTTGAATGATACACTGGACTATATGGATTTGAATGATATATTCAGAACATTCCCTCCTAAGCCAGGGTAATACATATTCTTTTCAAGTGCACATGGAGCATTTTCCAGAATAGATCACACATTAGGCCACAAAACAAGTCTCAACAAATTCACAAAGACTGAAGTTCTACTATGCATCTTTTCTGACCACAATACTATGAAACTAGAAACCAACCACAAGAAAAAATCTGGAAAGAGCACAAATACATGGAGGTTATATCACATGCTACTAAACAATGAATGGATCAACCAAAAAATCAAAGAAATAAAAATTACATGGAAACAAATGGAAATGAAAATACAATGGTCCAAAATCTTTGAGGTGCAGCAAAAGCAGTCACAAGAGGGAAGTTTATAGCAATACAAGTACCTCAAGAAGCAAGAAAATCTCAAATAAACAACCTGAACTTACACCTACAGGAAGCTAGAAAAAGAACAAACAAAACCCAAAACCAGCAGAAGGAAGGAAATGACAAGGCTTGAACAGAAGTAAATTATAATAGTGGGGCACCTGGGTGGCTCATTTGGTTGAGTGTCCCACTTTGGCTCAGGTCATGATCTCATAGTTAGTGAGTTCAGGCCCCACATCGGGTTCTGTGCTGACAGCTCAGAGCCTGGAACCTGCTTTGAGTTCTGTGTCTCCTTCTCTCTCTGCCCCTCCTCCGTTCACACTTTGTCTTTCTCTCTCTCAAAAATAAATGAACACTAAAAAATTTTTCAAAAAGAAATAAGTTAAATAGAAACTAAAACAAATACTAAAATAGATCAATTTAAAAAATAAAATGCAACTTAAATTTTACCTGTTTTTCTTTTCTGACATTATTATATAGGGCTATAAAATTTTCTAAAGTTACTGCTTTCACTACATCTTCAAATTCTGATGTGAGGTATTATCATTCAGTTCTAGATATTTTAAATTTAAAATTTTCCATTATGATTTCTTCTTTGATTTCTGGCTTGTTTTAAAATCTTACATAAGGAGCACCTGGATGGCTCAGTCAGTTCAGCATCTGACTCTTGATTTTTGCTCAGTTTGTTAGTCTGACCCGTGTCAAGCTCTGGGCTGACAACATAGAGCCTGCTTAGCATTCCCTGACTCTCCCTCTCTCACTGCCCCTTGCCTGAGCATGCTTTCTCTCAAAAATAAATAAATAGGGGTGCCTGGGTGGCTCAGTCAGTTGAATGTCCGACTTTGGCTCAGGTCATGATCTCACAGCTTGTGAGTTCGAGCCCCGTGTCAGGTTCTGTGCTGACAGCTCGAAGCCTGCAGCCTGCTTCAGATTCTGTGCCTTGGTCTCCCTCTGCCCCAATCCACTCGCATTCTGTCTGTCTCTCTCAAAAATAAATAAACATCAAAAAAATTAAAATAAATAAATAAGCATTTTTTAAAATAATAAAATAAAATCTTACATAATTTCCAAGTATTGAAATATAATAATAATAATAATATGCTATGCAAAATTATTACTATCATTATTATTATCTTAATTGCATTATGGTCAATAAATATGCTGGCCAAGATGGAGTCAGCCACTACAACCTGCCTCTCACACTAATTGCAGATAAAACCTGCAGACAGAATACAAAAAGAATCTACCTGAGAGCTCTTAAAATTAGTAGCAGGGACACCTGGGTGGCTGAGTCAGTTAAGTGTCCGACTCTTGGTTTTGGCTCAGGTCATGATCTCACAGTTTGTGAGCTCGAGCCCCACATTGGGCTCTGTGCTGACAGTGCAGAGCCTGCCTATGGTTCTCTCTCTCCCTCTGTCTCTGCCCCTCCCCTGCTTGCTCTCTCTCTCTCTCTCTCTCAAAATAAAGAAATAAACTTGAAAACAAATTAAAAAGAAAAGTAATCAGTGGCAGGTACGTTATTGGGGAGGGAGGGCAAAAGAATGGCAAAAACACCAGTAAGTTCTCTGGGGTTTTTCTTCCCCCTCTTTTCTCTTTTACATTTAGCCCAAGGGTTGTCTCCATCATGGAATTGTGCACAGAAAACAAAACTCTGAGAGAATCCCCCTCTTTCTGGCCAGAGCCCCTTCAATCTAGATTTTTCCCTTATTTTTTATTTTCCTTTTTGCTCCCAGCTCTGTTCCAGTGCCAGCCCCAGCGTCCACACTCCGCATCCAAAGTGCAGTGGCAGTGCAGGCAGCTAAAACCTGTATCTTTGACAAGGCACCGTAAAAGTGGATCTTTGAGTGCCAAAATCTGTGGGGGGGGGGGGGCGGGGGGCGGGGGTTCTTTTTCCTCTTCCTCACTTTTCTCTTGACACTTTGCCCAAGGGTAACTCAAGAGCCACAAACCCAGCCCGTGCAACAGCATGCTGTGTGAGGTAATAGTGAACACTCTTAAAATCAAGGAAAAGATAGCTATGATTAGCAGAGAAATAAAAACGATTTAAAAAAAATGGGTGAATGAATAAATAAATGGAAGGTTATTCCATGCTAAACCCCCCCCCAAAAAAACATGGAGGAACGTTAAATGCATATTACTAAGTGAAAGAAGCCAATCTGAAAAGGCTACATATCGTATGAGTCCAACTTTGTGACTTTCTGGAAAAGGTGAAACCATGGAAACAATAAAAAGATCAGTGGTTGCCAGGGGAATGAGGAACAGGCAGAGCATGGAAAAATCTTTAGGGCAGTGAAATACTCCTCATGGTTATAATGATGGAGATGTGTCATTATTCCCCAAACCCGTAAATGTGCAACACCAGAGTGAGCTCTGAGGTAAACTATGGACTTTGGGTGATTATGATGTGTCAATGTAGGTTCATCCTTGGCAATACATATATACATACTATTCTGGTGAGTGATGTTGATAATGGGAGAAGGTATGCATGTGTGGGGGCAGGGGGTATCTGGAAATCTCTGTCCCTTCCTCTCATTTTTGTTGTAAACCTAAAACTGCCCTAAAAAAATAGTCTTTTTTTTAAAAATACAGCGTAATATATACAGTACAGAACTATGTAAAATATACACATAAAGAAGGCAATAAAAAATCACAGTGGTTGAATTAAACCTATTGAAATCTTTTATTGTGTCTTGATTTTTCAAATTTTCTGTAATTTGTTTTTCTTACTTGATTAAGCAATATCATTATGTTTATTACAGCACACATAATAACAAGCAGAATACATGATATGTGTAGATTATTTGGTAGCAATAATCAAGAATGTAAATGTATATGGACAGAAATTAGAAGGTATTTATAAAAATAAAAGACTGCCAAGTAATATTCCATTGTATATATATTTTATATTACTCAGTGATCAAAAAGAATAGAATCTTGCCATTTGCAACATGGATGGAACTAGAGTGTATTATGCTAAGTGAAGTAAGTCAGTCAGAGAAAGACAAATATATGTCACTCCTATGTGGAATTTAAAAAACACAACATATGAACATAGGGGAAAGAAAGGAAAAGTAAGATAAAAAAAACATAGAAGAAAGCAAAACACAAGAGACTCTTAAATACAGAGAACAAACTGAGGGTCTCTGGAGGGGTGTTGGGTGGGGGATGGGCTAATGGGTGATGGGCATTAAGGAGGGCACTTGTTGGGATGAATCGCTGGGTTCTACTCCCGAAACCAATACTACACTGTATGTTAACTAACTTGAATTTAAATTAAAAAAATAAAATAAATTGAAAATAAAAGACTTTTTAAGGAAAAAAAATATATGTATATACTTGCCAAATGACAGCAATCCCATTCCAAGGTATTTACCTAAAAGAAATAAAAAATCATTAGTTTCCTAGGGATACTATAACAAATTACCACAAACTTGGTGGCTTCAAACAGCAGAAACTTATTCTTTCATTCTGGAGGCCAGAAGTACAAAATCTATGTGACAGCAGGGCTCTCCTTCCTCCAGAGACCCTAGGGGAATATCCACTCCATGCCTCTTATAGCTTCTGATGGTTGCAGGTTAACTTGGCTTCCTCAGCTTGTGACTCTCTGCCTCTTGTCTTCTCTTCACCTTCTGCTCTGTGTGTATCTTCTCTGTGTATCTCTTATAAGACTATATCACTGGATTTAACACCCACTTATACAATCCAAGCTGACCTCATTTTCAGATCCTTGTAAATTATATCACCAAAGACCCTTTTCCCAAAAAAGGTAACATTCACATATTCTGGGGATTAGAACATGGACATATTTGGGGGGGGCATCCAGCCCACTACACTTACTTTCACTCAAAAATCTATACACAGAAATTTATAGCAGCTGAATTCATAAATTCCAAATACTGGAAACAATCCAAGTATCCTTCAAGGGATAAATGAAGCAACCATAGTACATGCCTACAATGTAATACTGCCCAGCAATAAAAGGAAACAAATTATTCATACATGCAACAACATGGATAAATCTCAAATGCATTATGCTAAGTAAAAGACTCAAAGCTATATACTGACTTCATTTATTTGATATTCTGGAGAAGGCAAAGGGATATGAATAGACATTTTCCAAAGAAGACATACAAATGGCCAACGGGAACATGAAAAGGTGCTCAACGTTACTAATCACTAGAGAAATGCAATTCACAACCATGATGAGATATTATGTCACCACTCTTAGAACGGCTATCAAAA
Source organism: Herpailurus yagouaroundi (assembly GCF_014898765.1). Classification (NCBI taxonomy): domain Eukaryota; kingdom Metazoa; phylum Chordata; class Mammalia; order Carnivora; family Felidae; genus Herpailurus; species Herpailurus yagouaroundi. Next base: position 34,780,590 of record NW_024412418.1, read on the forward strand.
AGATAAGAAATAGCAAATGTTGGCAATGATGTAGAGAAAAGGAATCCTTGTGCACTGTTTTTGGGAATGTAAATTGGTATAGCCACAACGGAAAACAGTATGGAGGTTCCTCGAAAAATTAAAAATAGAATTACCATATGATCTAGCAATTACACTTTTGAGTATTTACCTGAAGGAAATGAAATCATTATCTCAAAATGGTTTCTGCACCCCCATGTTCATTGCAGCATTATTTACAATACACAAGACATGGAAATGAAATAAGTGTCCATGGAGAGATGAAGGGTAAAGAAAATGTGATACACACACACACACACACACACACACACACACACACACACACACGTCATTTATATATACAGAGAGAGAAATATATAGATATAGGTGTAATGGAATTTTATTCACCAAAAAAAGAAGGAAATCCTGCTACTTGTTACAACATGGGTAGACCTTGAGGGTATTACACTAAGTGAAATAAGTCAGAAAGAGAAAGACAAATAGTGGATGATCTCACTTATATGTGGAATTGAGAACAAAAACAAAAACAAACGCCAAATTCAGAAACAAAGCAGATTGGCAGTTGGCAGAGGTGGGGGATGGGGGAGGTTGGCAAATTTAGTGAAGGGAATCAAAAGGTACTAACTTCCAGTTATAAGCTAAATAAGTCCTGGGGATGTAATGTACAGCATGATTACTATAGTTAACACTATGGTACTGCATATTTGAAGGTAGCTAAGAGAGTAGATCTTAAAAGGTCTCGCTCATCACAAGAAAAATAATTGTAACAATGTGTAGTGATGGATGCTAACTCGACTTAGTGTGGTGACCATTTCACAATATCTACAAATATCAGATTATTATGTCGTGCACATAAAAGTAATACAATGTTGTGTGTCAGTTATATCTCAATTTTAAAATATAAAAAATACACTATACAGACAGACATAACAGTTGTTTCCGGGGGTGAGCAGTGGTGCAATTGACTGCAAAGGAGAAGCATGGCAGACTTTTGAGGAGCAATGAAACTTTTGTATCTATTGAGGTGATGACGCAAGTCAATGTATTTGTTAAAGTTCACAGAACTGTGCTCAGAATGGATTTTCTTTGTGCAAATTTAAAACCTTATGCCTAAATTAAAAAGAGATGCTGGAGCTGGGACTCTGCAAGCTGCATTTTCCTTCATCCAGTGGTCTGGCAGAGAAGACGTTTCCAAATTTCCAGTTTGGTTCCATTTTCCCATACTCCTCCAACAGTTTTGTCGCACCCTTTCAAAGATCCCACATCTGCCCACCTCTCTTCTCAGTGATCTGAGCATCCTTCTCCAAGGTTCTAGATTGTCAGTGCCTGACCTCTTCTTATCTTTGTTCCCCCAGCCCTGAGGATGGTAGCTGCCTCCCTCACTTCCTATCTCTGCACTAACTCTTGTTCTCTTTCATCTTTTCTAAACCCTACTTAGTTTCTTTTTTTTTTCCCATTTTTTAAAATATATTTATTTGTTTTGAGAGAGACAGAGACAGTGTAAGAGGGGATGGGTAGAGAGAGAGGGAGAGAGAGAGAGAATCCCAAGTAGGCTCTGCACTGTCAGAGTGCAGAGCCCAACACAGGGCTGAGACTCACAGAACCATGAGATCATGACCTGAGCTGAAACCGAGAGTCAGACACTTTTTTACTTAGCCAACTGAGCCACCCAGGTGCCCCTACTTGGCCAGTTTCTTATATTCTTTCCATTAAAATTATTGACGTGGTGTCTGTTTTACTGACTAAACGTTGATAGGAAACCTACGTCTTTCCTATGCCCTACAAGGTCCTACATGATATGATGTTCCCTCCTCATTACTTCTCAGACCTCGCTTCCAACTTCTCTTTCTCCTCATTCACTGATTCACAACAAATAAAGCAGATAAAGAAACATGTTAAATCTCACCATAGAAATGTGGTCAAGGGGTGCCTGAGTGGCTCAGTCCATTGTCAAACTCTTGATTTCAGCTCAGTTCATGATCTCACAGATAGTAGGATCAAGCCCCACACTGAACTCTTCACTGACAGCACAAAGCCTACTTGGGATTCCCTGTCTCCTTCTCTCTCTGCTCCTTCCCTGTTTTCTCTCTCTCTCTCTCTCTCAAAATAAATAAATAAACTTAAAAAAAAAAAGAAAAAGAAATGTAGCCATCAGAATTCAACGTGTGGAGAACCCCAGTGGACAAATAACTTAGTTCCTCCAACAAATAAATTGCAAAAGGGAAAAAAAAATAATGGAGGGCAACGTCTAGATTAGAAGAGCCTTAAAACATATAAACCAGCAAAAACAAAAAACATATAAACCAGCAGCAATGTGGAGACCTAATCTGAGCCCTGATTTTATAGACACCAAACATACACATATATAAGATAATGGAGGAATTTGAACCATGACTGGATGTGAGATGAAGGAATTAAGAAATTAATGTTAATTTACTTTAGTTGTTAAATGGGACTGTGGTTATGTTTAAACATCCCTCCCATATACGGGGAAATATTTATGGATCTATAGATGTTACAATACACCTGGGCGGTGTAAGAGATGGCACATAGGTGTAATAACATTGACCATAAAAGGATCACGTGTTGAAGCCAAGTGTCTTCATTAGTCCGCTGGGACGGCTGTAACAAAATGCCACAGACCAGGTGGCTTATAAACAACAAATATTTATTTCTCAGTTCTAAAGGCTGGGAAATCCAAGTTCAAGGCACCGGCAGATTCACATCTGGTGGGGGCCCCTTTCCTCACAGCAGTTCTTCTCACTGTGGCCCCACATGGCAAAAGAAGCAAGGGAATTCTCTCCACCCTTATTTGAAAGGGCACTGGTCCCATTCAGGAGGGGATGACCCTTATGACCTAATCACCTCCCCAAGTTCCCACCTCCCAAGACCATCACTTTGGGGCTTAGGTTTCAATATACAATTTTTTGGCTAGGCAGGGTAGGGTGGGGATGGAGGGAGGGCACACAAACTTTCCAACATGTAGCACCAAGCAATGGGTAAAAGGGATCCATTTTACTATATAAAGACTAGGCTGTTTGTATGTTTTAACACGGTCCATTTGTCTTCAAAATCTGAGGGTCTGCCATGTGAGGCAGTTAGGTCAAAGAACGGCTCACAGGTCTCTGGAACTCATCAGAAGCCATTGTCAAGAAGCATATAATGCAGTGGTTTCAACTGTAGGCTCTGGAAACCAACACCTGAGTCTACTATTGTCTATCTCTGTGACCTTGGACTTCACTTTTCCAGGCCTCTGTTTCTTCAGAGGCAACGTGGAAATACCAATGGTATCTCCTTCGTGGAGTTGTCATAAAGATTAAATGAATTAATACATATAAAACACTGTCTTAGAATATCAACTATCCCAATTTGAGTAAGCACTCAAAACATGTCAACTGTTAGTGTCATTATTATTACATAGGGAAACAAGTTGAAATGAATCACCAGGGTCTCAAAACACATGTATCCAAAATATGTTTTTAATCTTGATGAAGTTCACAAATGATACAACATTGAGATTTCCTTAAATAAAGTCTACAGTCATGTTCTTAGACAACAAGGCAAAGCATCACCATTACCACATGTCCCCAGAGGCCACAAAGGCAATGACTTATTGTCCCCCTAAGGTTTGCAGAGCTGCTGTGATCAACAGGATAGCTCTCAAAGAACCAGTTTGCTACCAGATAAGCCAACGATAGATGCCACCACCACACTGACACACACAGAGTCAAATATAAAAAGGATACACGATACATATGGAATTAGCTTATTTTGCATTCACTTTCATTCCTTGTAAGTGACAAAGGTGCTTTTTTCAGTATCTATTGGGATGCAAACATGTATATCTTCCATGGGGCCTTCCCACCAAGTGTTGTCAACAGAAATTAACAGAAGTGGTGAGTTCAGCTTCATGGTGACCTGAGATGGGAAAAAAATAAAATAAAAAAAGAAGACAAAGAAGGAAGAAGGAAGAGGAAGTAGAGAAGGAGAAGAAGGAGGTGTTGGCGAATAAGAAGGACAAGAAGGAAACAACCACAATTATTATAAAAAGAACACAAATGTACAGGAAAACAGCATTTACAACCTATAGGTATGAGATGTAGACAGACTTTTAAGGCAAATGACGGGAAAAAAAGCAATTATCATTTGGCAAGCATTTTATTTCTCATTTCTCTTCTCAGAGAGATGATGCTGCATGTCTGCAGCCTGTGTCAACGCTCTGATTTCAGGCTGAGTTGTGGAAGAATCTCACCACTGAGAAGGAAGCATGTAATTGGAAAAAAGGGATCTGAAGACCCTTCCCAGGTCCAGTAGGTTTCATAATGTGGCTCATAACCCCCAAATCCCCTCCCCTCCGACCCAACGGAAAAGGGCAGTCACCTTCTTCCTGGAGTCACTGAGCTGCTCAGGCATGAAGGTCCCTGCGGCGACGGCCAAAGGCTTCGGAGCCCACGTTGGTGGGCACAAAGTTGTTCTTCACAACACCTCCAGATCTGCTCAGCAAGCCTGCCAGCCGATGGGTCACACAGGTGGCAGTGTTGCAGGATCTCTTCTGGGCAGTGACGCTGATTTGCAGGATGGAGAAAGAAGAGGGCTGTCAGTGAGAGGCGAGGGGCAGGAGCCTGCCCCTGAGGCCTTCATAAAGAGAATTTCAGCTCTTCGACATACCGCTTAAGAATAAGTGTTTCTCCTAAATGCACTTATCAAAGCTGTTAGGAGAAGTGGCCTGGCAGCTTTTGCTAGGAGCACTGCCCAAAGACCTTCGTGAAAAAAAACCCAGTGCCAATGTGATGAGCACTGGCTGTTGTATGGAAGTGTTGCATCACCATATCATACACGTGAAGCTAATATTACGCTGTATGTCAACTAACTGGAATTTAAATAAGAACTTTAAAAAAAAAAGAAAAAGGAAAAACCCCGTGTCAAGCCATGAGGCATGTACTGAAATCAGCACTTACCGTCACATACAGTCTCTTTAGAACCAGGATGAAGTGGTCACCAAAGGCCCAGCCCAATCCCAAGACATGCAAGGAGCACAGAGAAACCATAGAGCAGCCACAGGCACCATCAAAACCACTTTCCATGGGAAAGGAAAATTCCCTGATGTCTTACCTGAAAGAGGCTGTGAGAAGAGGGAAACGGCATCCTCCCCCAGAAGTGTTTACCTGTTTCTCAGCACACCTGTTCTTGATGGTGGAACTGGTTCACAAGGACCACTCACCAAGCCCTCTACCCAGCTACCCTGAGGCTAACGCCACTTTTAAGCATAGGTTCTGGGTACTTTCAAGCCTTGGACACGACCAGAGTAATGACCACCACAGTGCAAATCCTTTTAGAAAATAGGTTTATTCATCAATGATGAAACATGAAGGATGCAGCAGAAATTGGGGACTCTACCATGAAATCCTCTGGGATCTCAAGAAGCTTCCCTCACTCTTGCCTCTAACCTGGCCTATGAGTCCTGCTCTCTTCCCTTCCATCCTGAGGTCCCCCATATTCTCTGTGATAAGCAAAGCTACCAATACCAGCTTGAAGAGCAATCAAAGTGGAATCTGCATGCATTTAGTTCAAAAATGGGAGCAAGAAGGGAAATCAGGAAGGAGTGGAAGGAGTCTGGTTGCCATCCTGGGGCACCCCAAAGCGGGGTTACTGGCCCTTCTCCAAGCTGCTGGCTATGTCCCTTTTCTTGCCAGGTGTTTCAGCCCCGAAGCCGATGCCAGAGAATGTATGAAAGTTGTTCAGGTCCTTCGAGTATGCGCCCAGCACACAGGTACTCAGATTACTGCACCGCTTAGCTCGGAAGCTGTCCAGGCTGCAGGGAAAAGACATGCCAGACAATACCATGCGCCAGGCCCGCCCCTGAGGGCAGTCATGCAGAAAGTTAGACGAGGGAGGGGCACCTGGAGCAGAGGCAGGAGGGGCAGGCAGGAGGGCAGCTCACATATCCTCCATTAGGAGAACTCCGAGGCTTGCTGAGCCAGGGCAGCGTGGGGCAGGGTTGCAGCAGGGAAGGGGTGCCCTTTCCTAGCCTTCCGCATGCTTCTCAGTCCCTGCTCTGCAGAGAGGTCCTTAGGGTAGATGCAGGTGCAGCACATGCCAGGCAGTGCCGGGGCCGGGCCAGGGGCTGGCGTGAGCTCCAGGCTCAGGGGACACGGGGAGGTGGGGCTGGGGAAGGGTGTCTGGCCCCATGACAACATGCACGTCTCCACAGATCCTACACATCTCAAGCCCCCAGACCTACCTCAGGTACTGCTCTACCTGACCCCACCCTCTGCAAGGCCTTTGGCTTCACCTTGCAAATGTGCAATGAAGGCTCCTTGTGGGTGTGAAAGAACAACACACACAGGTTAAATTTCTAAAACATCCTGAGATATGCTGAGTCCATCCCCTGGCTTCACACTTACCGGTCCCAAGTCAGCCAATGCTGGGAGTTTCCTTAGGGCAAGACAAATTCCCCCCGAGTAAGTGATTCCGTACCTCCCCATTTCATTTCCTAAAAGCTTTCAGGAATGTGTCTTTTTGTCTAACCACAGTCTCTTCAGCTACACCTGGACCTCTGTCTTCCTCAGAGCTTGAGAATGACTGGGCCCTAGGGCCTGATGAACAACCACAGCCTGCTGGCGCCCTGGCCAGATGTTGTATTTCCTGGGGTATACGCCAGGGCAGGGTGGGAGCCTTACCTGGAGCCCTCTGTCTCCTCCTGCTCCTGCTCCTGCTCCAGTTCATTTGTCTTCCCCTGCACATAGGCCTTCACCAGGGCAGCCAGCAGGAGGCGCCCTTCCTTCTCACTGAGTGTGGTGGGGTCTGGGAGGCTCTCCAAAGCAGACCTTCAGGGGGGAAGCAAATCCAAGAGAGGCTCTGAGCCCCTGACTGCCTCTACCCCGTGACAAGTAGCAAGGCTTCCCGGTCCCTGTGACCTACCCTGAGGATGTGCCCCCTCCCCCGACTCCCAACCCACAAGGCCCAATCTGAGGTCCACCTGAGGGTCTTAATGCACCAGGAGCCTTGCTGCTGTGACCTCAGAGGCACAGAACTGCCTCAGCCCAGGGGCAGTAGAAGGGGAGTGTTCTGTGGCTTCCGGCTGTCTCACCTGAATGGTGCCGCCTGGAGGCTGCCTGCCTGGCACAGGACCAAGATGCTGAAAGCCAGAAAGGGGGAGGACTTCCCGAAGCCCATGATGCCTCTCTGTAAAGAGAGAATGATATTACCACTGCGCCAAGACCGGCCAAGGCCTGGGGCCCACAGACCTAAGTGCCTGCTCTGCCACGCAGGTCTTGTGGCCTCAGATTACCCCACCTCCCCATACCTCCATTCATTTGCCAGATGGGCTGCTGTGAATCTCAAAAGATACAGTGCAATGAATGGCTTTGTAGAGCAGAAACAAGTGTCTCAGGGTGTGGTGGAGTTCTGTGGAAATCGGGGAGAAGCCACAAACGAGTGCATGCATGCACACAAACCCACACCTTCCTTCCGCCCTTTGCAGAAAACAAGCGGGGACCCACCCTAATGTCAATTTGTTCTCCCATTGCTCTAGTCTTCTCAGGAACTGAGAAATCTAGGACCACCTACCCCTTTCTTTTGGACTTGGCACTAACGCATGGGACAGGAAAGCAGGAAGGGTACCTTGGAAAGGAGCACTGGTCTATCCACCCAGTATCTGGGTTTGGATTGGAGGAAGATTTTAAATGTGCAGTTACCGGTGTGTCAGGGCTCTGCTGGCCCAGCCCGTCTACGCTGGAGCGCAGTTTGGCAGTGGGTGCTGGGCGCCAGCATCTGGAAGTGAGCCCCCTTGTCCTGCGCGGCTGACTGCACAGTCGCAGGTCCCCTCCGTGCCCCAGGGACGCTCGTGGGCTGGCGGCGCCTCACAAGAAAGCTCAAGGCTGCACCGTCCCGAGAATCAAACATGATCCCTCAGGACACAGACCGCGCAGGGCATTCCCAGACCAAACTCGAGCAGGATTCTGCACGCCCAGGGGTTCTAAGAAGGGGCCGCAGACCCGCCTACCTGAGCTCGCGGAGCTTCCAGCGCCCAGGCAAGCCCTGAGAATGCTTGAAGTTCCATCTGTGCTAATTAGAAGAAAATGCTCTCCTCTCAACCGCCCCCCTTCCCCTGAGCGGGACAGAGAGCTAGGAGCACCTGCCGTAGGTGGGCCGCGATGCCCGTGAGAGGCAAAGGAAAGGCAGACAGATGGAGCAAACTAGATGAACTAATCCAGAGGCAAGTTATTAGAGTGGGCAGAGGGGGGAGTTCCTCACCTGGAGACGAGTTTCTGGAGAGCGCGAGCGGCCGGTCCACCCCGTTGGACACAACGCCTGCTGCGGGCGTCTTCCCCGCGGAGCTCTCGGCTCTTATTCCAGCGACAGTGGGAGGGGGGTCCCCACGAGTCCGCGCGGCCAATCCAAAGTGGCCAGGACCGACCCAGCTCCAGTGGCGTCATTGCTCGCTCTCCCTGCACTGGTTCTCTAGGGAGGGGAACCATCCGCTCTGGCTGTCTTTTGCAATGAGGTCATTGCTTGGAGAGCGGGAGGGCAGGGAGGGGTGGAGAGCTTTCGACGACGTCCAGAAAATGAGGGCCAGTGGAGGAGAGCTTGGAGTCAGCCACAGTGAGGGACCAGAGCTTCTCTCACTGTCTTGGTGCCTGAACTCTAGTCTTGAAGCCCCTCTTGCTATGCCAGTACGGACCCCATCTGGCCACCTGGACCCCGAGGAGTCCTGGATTCTAAAAAGGGATCTCAGCCGAAATAGCCCACTGTGAAGGAGTTGGATGGAGCAGGGAGGGGCTGGGGGAGGGAGGGAAGAGGGGCCCTGAAACATTGATCTCTTTGGACCACCTTGGGTGCCCCTGAGATAACCTCCGCACTTTCCTCACTCCCCAGGCCACCTGCGCCCCCGCACCCTGCACCCCTCAAAGTCGTTTTGCTTCTAGTCTGGCAGCCAGCCAAGCCTCCTTCGCCTCACTTCTCTGGGACCGGTAGGAGTGGTCAGGAGGACTGGGGAAGGGGCTAAGCTGCCACTGGCTACAAGTAGTGCTAGGCATTTCCCTCCTACTCCAGAAACCTCGACTGTGGGTTCAGCATGCCCCCCTCTAACCCAGGACCCTGCACTGCGGCGCCGCCGGAGTTGGTTTACACAGCTGTCCTGTGCTTCTGTTTTCTGTTTGCTAAGCTGCTGGGCTGGGACAGCCTGTGCCCAGGTTTCTGCCCGTCTCGCTCCATACCCCTGCCCCACTTCTCTGAAGCGCTTCATTGTCGAGTGGGCGCTCGTCCTGCGCGGTCCCGCAAAGGAGAGCCCGTGCTGCAAGCCTTAAGGGCAGACTTCAGACTTTCACACACGCGCCCCTCTCAGCTACAGGCCGCTGGTGAGCGCGCTCACACTGCCCGCGGGGCGCACGTCCCGGGCTCATACACCTGGTCCCCAGCCACCAGCTCTGCCTTTCACATTCACACACGGACACTTCTGTCAATAGCCAGCACTTGCTGCAACAGACGTGCCTTCGCGAGCTGTTTGCAAGTGAGCGCGCGCGCAACAACCCAAACCAACTTCTCCCAGACCCGAAAGCAGCCCCCAGAGTTTCTGCTTTAGGAAACAGGCACGTTTTACACACACACACGGGTGCACACTGTTCCCCAAGCACGCACATCCGGACGCATGGACTCAGCCTCTACCTTCTTTCTTGAGGAAAGGCAGTTTCTCGGAGTCGGCGCTGCGGGTACTTACAGCACCGGGCGAGGGGAAAAGATCCCGGGCTCTTACGGAAAGGAGCGCAGAGTGGACTGGTAGGTAGAGGCAGTGGGGAAAAAGTGAAGAAGTATCACCCACCCTCCGGACCTTAGGCTAGCCCTTTCTTGGGATGGGGGCTGTGCCTCCCCAAAGCGCCCTCGGGCCCCTCCTAACTTCGGGTAGCCTCTAGAGAAGCCTCGCCCAGAGGCTCGCGGCATCCCACCCGCTGGTGCTTCCTGCTTCTGCAGATCAGAAAGGCGCTCAGGGGCTGCCCTGTGGGTCTGTCTTTTGCTGTTGCAGGACCCTGCCTTCGGAGCGACGACGGGTTGTCCTCTAGCACCTGGGCAACAAAAACTCCAGGCAACATCCCAAAGAATCCTGACCCTCAAAGCCAGCCGCTCTTGCGGGGCCTTCTTGCTACGCCAGCAGGCAGAGTGCACAGTGGCTTCATGACCCAGAGTCGCCCCTAACCCCTGAACGCAGCGTGGCACCTACAACGTGGCCCAGGGCCATAGCGGACGCGGAGGGGGGACAGGGCCCTTCCTCTTTCCAAAGCCCTGCAAATACGACAGACCTCTCGGTCGCTGTCCCCGGATTCCAGCAGGAGTGGAAAGGCACGGCTGGGAGACACTACCTGACGCCTCTGCCCTCCACACCGCCTCTTTCCGGACCACTGCCACCCGTCTCTCAGGTCTGGCAGAGCATGTAGCCCGCTCTAGCATTTCGGGGTTGGACCATCCCCCACCCCCACCCCTGAGCTCTGGGGACTGGGAGAAATAGCTGGGCCCGTGTCGGGAGAAGGTGAGGGGGGAGGGGTCAGAGAGAAGATCCGTAAGGCCCCGGACCCTAGAGCCCCAAGCTGCTCAGCTTGGACGAAGTTAGTGGCTCGCTGAGCGGGGGAAGCTGGCGAGGCGCGCGGGAGGAGTCAGGTCGGGGTTTGGCCTCCCCGGGAGGCCCACAAATATGAATCTGGGGGCAACTTTGAATCCTTGGAGTTGAGGGCTGGAGAGGGCTGAACTGGGATCAGCTGCCTGCACTCTAACAGGAGTGTGCACCCGACCCAGAGGCAGATCTTAACACCAATATACCTGGATCCGCGCTTTGAACATCTTCTTGCGAGCTCCAATAGGGCCGGCTATTTTAGCTCCAAGCACCCAGAATTATTTGACATAATCTTCTTCCTCCTGTCTTTGCACAGTACCTGGCGCACAGTAGGTGTGCAGCAAATGTCCAGTGAAGGGGGAGTGAGCAAGAGGATGAATGAGTGAAGAGTTCCATGGGTTCATTACAGTAAGAGTCGGCAGTGAATTCGCAGCCAAGTTGAACTAAATAGACCCAATTTAGATCCATTAGATGGCAAAACAGATCCTTGGTCCAAAGACGCACGTCTTTATTGAATGGAAGGAATCAGTGTCCTGGAATCTGTTATGAGAGCAAGTACTGAGGGCTTCTTCTCTTCAGAAGCTCACCAGCTCGAGAAGCACACAAGGCAGTTTTCCTCACCCCGTCCTTGTATTATATCAGTGAGTGAATGGAAGAAAAAGTCAATACAATAACTTGCTTTCTAAATTGAGAAAATTACATTTTGACTTCCCTGGAACTGTTCTGAGCTCCAAGGCATCTCCAATCAAACCAGCTGGCATAAAGATTTATAAAGAATAATTTCATAGAAATTTCTTGTGCTTTTAAATTGTCTCAAGTATTTTGATGCTCAGTTTAACTATCTTATGTAATTACTTTTAAATTTTGAAACTGCTAGTCTTACAATTTTAGAGAGAAAGAGATTCCATGTACTAACCTTCTTGAAGTTTATTTTCATTTACTTTGACCTACTCTGTGTTCTTTACAAATTTCCTAGGAGAAATATTCCTTAGAAGAAAGTTTATTCATGCTACAAATATTTATTGAGGGCCTACTATGTGCCAGACATTGTTCTAGGTACTAGCAATTCATGGTGGACAAAACAAAAACTCATGCCTTCCTGATGCTTGTATTAAAATGATGTATTTAACAGAAATACTTGAATATCACCCTCTACCCAAATAAAACATATCCCTACCCTATTTACATTCTCCCAATGTGATAATATCAGATATGCATTTGACAGAAGGATATTCAGGGTTTACATTATTAAGCCACGTAAATATGATTTATTCCCAGCTGAGGCACATAGTGTACTTTGATTATATTTCCTTATACATTTCTTTCACTTTTCATCAGGAATTCCCTCACTTTCCACTTGTTTAATTTTCTTTCTGCTCATCTCAGTTTATTCCTTTTTCCTCGATCCTATTTGTTCCTCATTCTCAGTTTCCTTTCTCACTTTGGTGGAGCACATTCACCATTATATGATAGATAGATTTTTCTGGAGATGGAATTTTAGGTTGGAAATCATTTTCACTCAGATTTTGAAAATATTGTCCATTGTTTTCTATTTTCTTTCTTTCTTTCTTTCTTTCTTTCTTTCTTTCTTTCTTTCTTTCTTTCTTTCTTTCTTTCTTTCTT
>NW_024412418.1:34792843-34866521 GCF_014898765.1 Herpailurus yagouaroundi
CTTTCTTTCTTTCTTTCTTTCTTTCTTTCTTTCTTTCTTTCTTTCTTCTTGGCATAGGCATTCGAGCTCTCTATCTCAGAACCTTCTCATCAATGTTCTAAAATATCATGATCATGTGCCTTGGTGTAGACCATTTTTATTTATTATGAGTACTGACAGAACACTCATAATCTGAAAATTCATGTCCTTCACTTCAAGGAAAGTTTCTTGCTTTATTTCTTTGATAATTTATTTTCTTTTTTCTTTTTTTTCTTTTTTTGGTTCAACATTCTGGGTTTTTTTTTTTTCCAAGTTTTCATTGCCTTTTAAATTATCCTGGTCATATTTTTAATTTCCAAGAGCTTTTTCGTTTTTATTCTGCGACAGTTACTTTTTATATCCTCCTGCTTTTATTTAATGGATACAACATCTTCTCCTAGGTCTCTGAAGCTGTTAAACATAGGTTTTGTTTTTCCCTAGTGGAAATATCCCCTAAGGAATATTTCTCCTAGGAAATTTGTAAAGAAAACAGAGAGTAAGTTCAAACTTGTTTGGTGCTTCTCACATTAAAGGGTAGCTTCACATTTTTAGTTCTCCTTGACTGCTGATTTCTATTTAAGAGGAAAGTCATAAACTGCTAATCAGAATATGGAAATGGCAGAGTTGTCCATCAGTGGGCCTGAAAATAGAGTGATTAGATGGAAACAACCTCCCCATTTTATTGAGGGGGGAACCCTAAACTATGAGTAGTTATAAGACTTTTCCCTTGGCTTTTGATATGTCCCAAGAGTCTTCCAATCTCCTGAATGGGTCAGTGGGATGGGGGCTGAGGTAGAGTATAAGCCAATGAGTAGGAAAGGAGGCTGAGTTTTACCATTCATTATGGTAATCCTCCATTCTTCTCTGGCACCGAGGAGGGATAGTCATCTCACTGTATAGGATATAGAAAGAAATCCTGGGTCTAAGTACTCCGCTTAAAGGCTTCCAAGCACTCCAATCTTCAGCCCATCTTGTATCTCCACCAACAGAGGCAACCAACTGATCAAAGCCCTGAGTTTGTCCTGGGTCCTTTCTTCTTGATGGATTTCCCTACCCTATTAGAGTTTATACTAGAAATATATGCCTTAACAATGCTTTCTCTTCTACTAAGCCAGTTAAGAAGACTGGCTGAAGAATGGGAGATCCAGACATCTTTGCAGAGCCCTCAAATTAGACTCAATTTATTGAGCACTTGACCTCAGCTGATTCCCACTCCCCATCACAGGCCACCTGCCTAAAGGCTTTTTTCCCAAACCCCAGAAAAACGTAGATGCCAATATTTAACCCACAGAAGTCCCTTCTAGAGAATATTTTTAGAGTTGTCTGTCCCTGCCAGAGAATGAGCAAAGCATGGTGGCCTGGACCCAAGCTGGTCACTCTGAGAAGTGGACAGACTCAGTGAATGACGTCAAGGAATTACTCAGGTTGGGTTCCTCTGAGATGATTAAAATTCTCTCTTGGCTCAGACTTGCAGGACCAAAATTGACTGTCTTCTCCCTGTCTGAGAGCATTGTTCCACACTACAAAGGAAGTAGAAATACAGGTCCTTAAAACTTTCTTGTAAAGCTAATTAGAGTAAAATCTCCTGCATTCAGCACTTTCAGAAAAAATGAGAGTTTTGGTAAATTATCAGGTAAATGAAACATACTTTAATGAAAAATGAACCTTTTAAAAAGTCACTTTGGATGGAAACCCTTTTTAATGCATACATTCTCCTCTTAACCTTCTCTGGATGACTCACAGACGTCATCAAAAAAAAAAAACATCGGTCACAGTGCTGCATCTTGAGGAAGGGTCTGAGTTAGCTAGACTATTTACCTCCATACCTGCTGACCCCAAATGCTGTGATTTTTAACTCTTGGACCATCATTTTCAGTTATTCTAGATTCATCTTAGCATGGTAGTTACTCATATTCAGTTGCCTATGAGATCCTCTTACTCAGCATCTCAGGATCATGTTTTTGATTTTTGATAGTTTCTTCCAGTCACTATTAATATATCTGCCCCGAGCCTCAGGGCCCATCTACCCAAATTTTCACCACCTGAATTTTTACCCGAATTCAACACCATCAAGAAAACAAAAGGAACAGATTCAATAGAACTGGCTGGAGCAAATCAAAAGGAGGATTAAGGGAAAGATCTGAGTATCTCTCTTATGAGTAATGCTAGAAAGCTCTAATTCATTTTCCTATCTTTTTTGGCCCTCAGGTATGTCCTATATACAGAATGTTTCTGGGTAAGTGTTTCTATGGTGTTAAAGAAATATGAGATAGGCCATACGTATAAAAAGAGGGTCTTGCATAACAGTGCTGTCCAATAGAACTTTCCACAGGAATGGAAATGTTCTATATCTGTGCTGTCCAATACAATAGCTACTAGCCACATGTGGCTCTTGAGCACATGAAATATAGCTAGTATAACCAAATAACTGAATTTTTAATTTAATTTATGTTTAATTAATTTAAATGTAAATAGCCATATTTAGCTAGTATTGGACATCACAGTTGACAGAATCGAGTAGTGATTAAATGCATAGATTCTGGAGCCAGACTGCCTGTTGTTCAAATTCTGGCTCTCACCCTTATTAGCTGTTTGACCACAAACAAGCCTCTTGAACTCTCTGTGATCCTCCCTTGTAAAATGAGGATAATAATATTGCCTATTTCATAGGGCTGCTGTGAAGATTAAATAGGTAACAAATACAAAGTGCTAAGAAGAGTGTATGACAACTAGTAGGTGCTATATGTTAACCATTGTCTCATATTGGGTTTCTCCAGAAGCATAACCCAAGACAAGAATTTGAGTACAAAGCATTTGAGAGTTGTGTCAGTAAGGGAACGAGGAAGTGAGACAGGGAAGGGAAGATAAACCATGACAGAATATGGTAAGAAGCAGGTTACAGCTTCAGGCAACTGGGGCTTTATCCTGCTTGAGACCTTCTGGAACACTGTAGAAAGAAAGCCTCATAACTGCCCCACCCAACAAATGGTAAGTTATCTATCCGCCAACTCCAGTCCTTTATCAGTTGAAGGGTGATTTCCAGAGTACAAACTCCCCAGCACATCTAGCCAGTCCTGCATGGCCAAGCTTCTGCAGCCAGAGAAAATTCCAAGGCAGAGAGTCACAGGGGCTTGCAGTAGAAACGTATAGGTGTAAATGGACTGGTAAACAGTAGTGGGCCGCAAAGACAGTCTGCTATAATCATAATAATATTATAAAGAGTCTGCCACTCCTTAATGATCCTCCCTAGAAACGGGGAGGGATAAGTTTCTCACCCATAATATGTCGTGAGAGATTAGCAAACAGCTTCTTACATGCTGGTGTCACCCTCACCCATTTCATTTTTAAGGTCTTTTCTCAGAGTATCTAGAAAGCCCTTTGGCAGCCCCTGAATCCTGGGACCAGTAAACATCAGTGCCCCTTTCATCAGTAGACAAACACACAGAAAAAAATCAGTGCTCTCTCTCCTCTTGCAGAAATAAATCAAACCCATACAGAAGCCTGCCATTCAAAGAAAAATATAAAGGATATGCTGTTAGAGACTTATTTGTGCTGGGTAAAGGCCAGCAGTGGCAGTGGGAGAGTGTGTGTGGGGCGGGGGGGTGGGGAGGGGGAGGCTCTCAATCATGATTTATTAGTTTTCATGGATCAAATTGTTATTTCTTGTTGAACAGACCGTATTTTCTCAAACCTCACATCTTAGAGATTTCCTTGGCCAGGAAATTACTGGAGAATTTCTTCTGCTTATTGTTGAAGATAATTATATCAGGCTTTTTTTTTTCCTTTTTTTTTTTTTTTTTTTTTTTTTTTTTTTTTTGGTAAATAGGTGTTTTCAGCTCTCAACCTTGGTGGGTTAAAATTAAATTTTCACACTCACTCCTGGAAGGATGGAGGGCTATGGGAGATGGTAGGATGACTCTTAGCAATAATGCCAATTGTTAACATTTGACATTGTATTCATCAGGGTGCTTAGTGTCATATAACAGAATCCTCTCAGCTAATTTAAACAAGATTGTATTTGCTACAGGGTAGTGAGTAGCTTACAGAATTTTTTCAAAGGCCAAGGAATCAGGTCTGGAGGCCACACAACCAGGAGAAACCAACCCCAGTAGGAAGTCCATTGGTGCTCACCTATAGCAGTTTTGACTCTAGGTGACTACTCTGTGAGTGCCCCCAAAATACCCTGTCCCCTCTTACACAGCCCATATCTTAAAATGCTCAAGCTTCCCTTCCCAGTGTTCATGAATGTCCACCTGTTCATGAATGATTGCCAGAACCTAAATTTTGTGTGGAACTCTAGCTGCAAGAAGACCTGAGAGGAAATGTTTTTAATTTTCTAATGTCTCAAAGAAGGCTTGCAAGAAGGATTTTGGGTAGCTATTGAGCAAGCCACATTCAGCTTCACTTGGATGTTTAATAATCCTCTCTAACTCCAACTCCAAAAAGAAATTTTAGGGTTTTTTCCTATCCGAATCTATTTCTCCCCTAGTTTTACCCAGAATAGTAAATGGCAGCACCAATAGCTTAGTGTCTTCAGCTCAAAATTTAGGTATAATCCTTAATTCCTCCTTTCTTTTCATCTATATCCAGTCCATTGGTAAGTCCTACTAAGTCTATTCTCCCCACCCCAAACACATCCCATATCCATCCATTTCCTTCCATCTCCACTAGAGTCTTAGTCTGTCTGAGTTACTATGACAAAATAGCACAGACTAGGTAGTTTATAAAACATAGAAATTTATTTTCACAGTTTTGAAAGCTGGAAGTCAAAGATGAAGGTGATAACATGACTAGAGGAGGGCCCTTTTCTGGGTTGCAGACTTCTCATTGTATCCTCACATGGCAGAAGGGGACAAGGGAGCTCTCTGAGGTCTCTTTTCCATGGGCATTAATCTTATTCATGAGGGCTCATGACTTAACCACCTCCCAAAGGCCCCATCTCCTAGTACCATCACACTGAGTGTTGGGATTTCAACATATGAACTTTGGGAGGACTCAACAATTCAGACCATAGCAACTAGGGACCCTTGTCCAAGCCACCATCATCTCTTGCCTGTACAATCCCAGGAATCTCCGAACTAGTTTCTTGGATTTGACTGTTGCCTCTCTAATCCCTTCTCCACATAACTCTCACAGTGATCTTTTAAAAGCATAGATTGTATTGAGTCATTTCTCTTCTTACAACTCCCCAGTATAATTAGAATAAAAATTTAAATACTTTTATATAGCTTTTAAAAGAGATGTGATCTACCTCCTATCTGTCTCTCTAGTATCTTCTGATGACAGTCTCCCCTCACCCACATACCCACACTGGCTTTCTGAAAAGTCCTAAGCTGACAAACCAAGAGCTTTCTCACCCTAGAGCCTTTGCATTTGCTGGTTCCTGTGTCTAGAAAAGTCTTTCTTATCTGTCAATCTTACCTTTCTATGACAACATCCACACCTAACACACACACACACACACACACACACACACACACACACACACACACCACTCTTTTGATGGCCGGCTCCTTATCACTCCTTAAATACCATCCACTTAAAACACCTCGCCTGGCCCCCCCATCTAAAGAATTCCCTTCAGTCTCTTTATGATATTAATCTGTTTTACCTCCTTTCAGAACTTGCACCTCTTTGAAATTATCCCTGAAATCTACTTATTTGTATATTACTTGTCTTTTTTCATTAGAATGTTAGCTCCTTGAGAGCAGCCTTCTTGCATATCTTGTTTGCCAGTATCTCCAGTACCTGAAAGGGCTCAGCACAAATTTTGGCCTAATAAACATCTGAAGAATCATGGAAGCATATGAATGTTGACTCTGCAAAACTTAGCAGTGTGCTAAGGGCTCTACTGAGATAATTTTACATAATCTGTATGTATTAGTCTGTGTTCTCCAGAGAAACAGAATCAATAGTAAATGTTATAGCTGATTACTATAAGGCATTGACTCACATGATTATGGAATCTGAGAAGTCCAAGATCTGCAGTCAGCAAGCTGGAGACCCAGGAGAGTAGATAGTATAGTTCCAGTCTAAATCCAAGCCTGAAGGCAGGAAAATACTTGGATCAAAATGAGCCAGTCAGAGAGAAAGAATTCTTTCTTATTCAGCCTTTATTATATTCAGGTTTTAATGGATTAGATGAAGCCCACCCACACTGGGGAGGGCAATCTGCTTTACTCAGTCAACCAATTCAAATGCTAACCTCATCCAGGAACACCCCCACAGACACGCCAGGAATAATGTATGACAAACATCTGGGCAGTCTGTGGCCCAGTCAAGATGAGACACAAAATCAACCATGATACCTCACAACAACTCTATGAAGTAGATACTGTTATCCTTGCTTTCCGTTTGAGAAAACCAAGGGTAGAGAAGTTAAATACTAGCCCAATGTCACTCACATCTAATAAGCTTAAGAGCAGGATTTAAGCATAGACAGTCTGACTCCAGAGTCCACACTTTAAATATTTATGTTTATTTTCCTCTTTCATAGCAATTGTAGATATTTATGGAGTAGCAGAACGCTCCAGATAAATGGTCTTCTGAGCTCAACTAATTCAAATAGGCATGGAGATTAGAGTGAACTCTAGGCAGACCCAACTATCTCCCCAGGTACCCAGACATAATTAGTAGAGAAGGCTCTTGGGGGATCAAATTCACTCTTTTATAGACCATCACATTCCTTTGGTCATCTCTTTTCATCTTGTCAGTATATCTGAAGACCATGGCAGCATCTGTGAAATTTTCAGAGAGGGAGCCTCCAGTCCCAAGACCAGAGCCCCATCTCTCCTTAGTTGACTACTTCTCCACAGTGAATGGATTATGTGGGTCAGAGATGATGTTCATTTTTCAGAATGGAGTGAATAAATGAAGTGTCAGGTATAGGAGTTAGAATTTACCAAAAATCTTGACCCAAGGGCAACAAATGTGATATTCCAATTGAAACCAGATTCTAATCCTAAGAAGGTAAAAATGCTATGCAAATTTCTGTTCAGATCAGAGATGGACCTGTTTAGAACAGTGCCTGGCACACAGTAGTCACTAGATATATATTTGTTAAAATGAAAAACAGTGGTATAGCAACTTTTTTTGCTTGTTTGTTAATTTGTTTTGCTTATCCATGATCACCAGTGCCTTGTTGGATCATCGATGTGTTTGTATATCCAAGTTTGTGATCTGAACTTAGGAAAAACGGCATTGTTTTTGCATAACAGAGGGACAAAAAAATTGAAGTTCCCTTTGGGCAGTCTTGAAGGGATACATGAAAAGAGAAGAAACAACTCAAGCTCAGTCTCACAGGGGTAAAGAGCTAGTGAGAAACATTTCTTGATAGTTAGGGGATGAAATGAAGGACAAAATGGAGGGGAAAAAAAAGGAAAAGAACAAAAATCCTTCATATGAAAATTTAGTTTAGTTATTTGGCAAGCTACGATGTGACTTCTCCCTTTACCCCTATATCTTTAATATAATTGATTATAATTCTTTCTGCTGTTTGGTTGAACTGGATATTTTTTAATACCAAAGGCTTTTTATTTATTGCCAAATTGATTATTACATAATAGCTTACCATATTTATATCTTGGAGATGCTTCAGAAACAGTCACTATTTTTTTTCACAACATAAAACTTAATTTTATTTTTTTAAATTTACATCCAAATCAGTTAGGATATAGTGAACAATGATTTCAGTAGATTCCTTAATGCCCTTTACCCATTTAGCCCATCCCCCCTCCCACAACCTCTCCAGTAACCCTCTCTTTGTTCTCCATATTTATGAGTCTCTTATGCTTTGTTCCCCTTCCTGTTTTTATGTTATTTTTGTTTCCCTTCCCTTATGTTCATATGTTTTGTCTCTTAAAGTCCTCATATGAGTGAAGTCATATGATTTTTATCTTTCTTTAACTGACTAATTTCACTTAGCATAATACCCTCCAGTTCCATCCACATAGTTGCAAATGGCAAGATTTCATTCTTTTTGATTGCTGAGAAATACTCCAGTGTGTGTGTGTGTGTGTGTGTGTGTGTGTGTGTGTGTGTGTGTGTATACACCACATCTTCTTTATCCACTCATCCATCGATGGACATTTGGGCTCTTTCCACACTTTGGCTATTGTTGATAGTGCTGCTATAAACATGGGGATGCATGTGTCCCTTTGAAACAGCACACCTGTATCCCTTGGATAAATACCAAGTAGTGCAGTTACTGGGTCATAGGGTAGTTCTATTTTTAATTTTTTGAGGAACCTCCATACTGTTTTCCAGAGTGGCTGCACGCTTGCATTCCTATGAACTGGATATTTTTGAGGAAATCCAGGAAGAGTTTGAGTTTTATTTCAGACTCCACATGAGGAAGAATCAAAGACAGCACACATAAAAACTGTAACCTAGAGATGATGAGGATAAAATCAGGGTTTGAGCTGACTCTACCTTGTAAGGGAGCTGGAACAGGTTGGTAGAGCTCATCTCACATCTGGGGCTACACCAGCATCAGGGCAGCCTTCAATGAAGAGATTTCTCAAGGTTATTGCCTTCCATTTAGTAGGAATGGGAGTCATCCCCCATCCTTCTCTCCTATGAGATCCCACTAGGAGTTGTTTACTGGAAAATCTTCATGGCCTTGCATCAACCCCCTTGGACTCGCCATGCCTGCCCCCAGCTCAGTGACTTACAAGTACCTTGTTGCAAAAGAAATCGAGTAGAGGGCAAAGCTCTCACCTTCCCTTCCCTATTAAGAGCTCCAATGTTCTCATGTGTCATTTGGTAATTGAGATTGTCAATTAGTTGCCTCATTTCTGGTCTTCATTTTCCTCTCTTTCAGCTAAACTCAACCTTCAGCCCGCACAATGGAAGTCAACAAAGTGAGGTAACAGCTTTCTATGTGAGTCACTCTGGGTGACACTGTGTTCAAAGAGCACTGTGGGGCGAGTAGACAGAGTCCTCCAGGCAAGTGTTTCAGCCATCCAAGAACTGGCATGCAGCCCAAGAAACACTCTCACCTGATGACGGACTAGTGGGATGAGTCCTGGAGGAAATAGTTCCCAACAGCCAGAGAGTCTCTTGGCTCATGCACAGCAATGCTCTTCTCGATTAAAAATGTTGTCATCATTCACGCTGCAATGTAAAATCCTTCTACACCGTGCTCAGATTTCTATAGGTTTCCATCTACTCTGCATATTAAAGATAGGACCCTTCCATGAAAAGGTGACATCTCTAAGTTACTATTCTGCCTGAACAGCCCTAAATAATGGACAGAAAATGGTTTGGGGCCCTCAAAGGGCAAATACAAGGAGGGAAATTTCTATGAGCTATTTCTCTTTGCTGAGCACTCAGAGGAAAATTATAAGTGGTTGGAAGAAGGCTTTGTTTTCTAAAAGACTTTCAGTCATTCCTGAGAAATCCCTCTGCTTATTCCCGGAGAGAGGTCATCTCTTAGATGCTGTCAGTCAGACAGAGATCAGCAGCAAAGGAGAGGTGCTCAGAGAGATTTCCAACTAATGCAGCCAGAGGAAAACTGCCAAAGAAGCAGGGCTCCTTAGGATAAGTAAATTGAAGGATATTTGGGGGATAAAAATAAATCCTTTTTGAAAATGAAAGATGGAAGGATGCTGTATATACAAATTGCCCTGTACATCAAATTCTGAACAATATCGCCATGGCTGGCCACAGCGCAATGACGCAAATTAAGATCTTCTCAGATATGCTTGATGGACCTTTCCTCCAAAGGTATCTATCCTGTTTCCATATCATTCTCCTAGGACTTGCAATAGGGGGCTCTTAAAGATTTCACTTTGGTCATAATCTCAGTGGATCCAGATTGAAAACTTTGGGATAGGGACTTCTATATAGAGATTGAGGAAATACAACCTAAATACAGAGACTGGCAGAGGAGAGGTAGGTTGTCTAGCCTAGTCAGAGAGAACACCGTGCTGGATTCTTAATTCCAGAAGTAATCAGCACTATCAGATCTCATTGGTGAAACAAGTGATAAGGAACCTATAAGGGGAGGAGGGACCACTCAAGAATCTGAAGTTTTTCAAGTCACAGAGTATGGACCACACCTCAACACCTAACCAGAAACTTGGTGGAACTGGAGCCAACCTCCCCCACCTCAACCCTCTGAAGGTGAAGCTGAAAATTAGAGTATCAGAGTTGTATCCTCATGATGGAGTAGAGAGCTAGCCAGCTAATCAATGAGGATCAACATAGAAGTTCAGTACTGTGTAGGGTCATAAGAGAAGTAAGGAGAGTACTAATTAGCTACTAGAGAATCCTGAAATGCTGGCTCCTAGGTATAACATAAATAAAAATAAAATAAAATAAAATAAAATAAAATAAAATAAAATAAAATAGGGGCACTTGGATGGCTCAGTCGGTTAAGCGTCCAGCTTTGGCTCAGGTCATGATCTCATAGTTCATGGGTTCGAGTCCCACGTCGGGCTCTGTTCTGGCAGCTCGGAGCCTGAAGCCTGCTTTGGATTCTGCGTCTCCCTCTCTGCCCCTCCCCTGATCGCTCACGTGCTCTCTCTCTCTCTTAAAAATAAATAAAAACATTTAATAAACCAACCAACCAACAAACAAATAAATAAAGGTGGTCTGGGGGCACCTGGTCATGAACTCACAGTTCATCGGTTCGAGCCCCGCATCGGGCTCTGAGCTGTGAGCTCAGAGCTTGGAGCCTGCTTCGGATTCTGTGTCTCTCTCTCTATTCCTCCCCTGCTCATGCTGTGTCTCTCCCTGTCTCTCAAAAATAAATAAATGTTAAAAAAATTTTTTTAAATAAAAATGAAAAATAAAGGTGGCCTGCAGGAGAGGATCTAAAAGGATCCAAATAGGAACTGAGCAGCTGGCAAATAGTCTGCGGATCATGACAATTCCAGGCCCTTTAAGGTGGTAGGACAGACACTATTAAGATCTATTCTGGGGCGCCTGGGTGGCTCAGTCAGTTGAGCGTCCTACTTCAGCTCAGGTCATGATCTCACAGTTCGTGGGTTCGAGCCCCGCATCAGGCTCTGTGCTGACCACTTGCTCAGAGCCTGGAGTCTGCTTTGGATTCTGTGTCTCCTTCTGCCTCTGCCCCTCCCCCACTCATGCTTTGTCTCACTCTGTTTCTCAAAAATAAATAAATGTAAAAACAAAAATTAAAAAACAAAAAAGATCTATTCTGCACAGCGAGACTATTCTACCAGAGAGGATTCATAATTAAAACAGGCAAACAGGAAATATAAGACAGAGGCTGACAATGATTTTGTTGTAATTCTTAAAGAACTCAAGAACAAACCCCCAAAGACCCAAAAGACTAAAAACGCTCCTGGTTGAATTTTAGAGCACTAAACAAGCAGTCAGGAGTTTTTATGCATTTTGTAAGCCTTGCCCACCCTTCCCTGTTCTACCCCCAATCTCTACTATTCTGTCAACCAGTTAGGCACTTGAGTCTCTGGGCTCAGCGAAGTAATGTGTAGGTTCAGTACAAAAGTGGTTCAACAGCAAAGCCCAAAGACAAACTGACTTCATTATTTCCCAGGGCACACAGTTCCTTTAAAGTAGGGCCACTTATAAAAGCAATAATAACAATGGGTGTCAACATTTATTTCATAAGTTCCTACATCTAAGCTAAGGGCTAGCATTCATTACCTATTGTGTAAATCTTTACAACAACCCTATGAGATATGTCCCATTACTGGTCCCATTTTACAGATGAGAAAAAACAGAGGCTCAGAAAAATTAAGCAACTTTCCCAAAGTCACATGGCCAGTAACTGCATGTGACATATAAAGAAAACGGGCTCATTCGGTACTCCAACTTATTTCTGGTATAACACCCAGTATCATAGAGGCTGGAAAACTAGAAACTACATTACCAGATCCCCTTGAAACTGGGCTCCATGTGCAGACTAGGTTCTCACAAGTAACACCTGGAGGCAGAAGGGACTAGGAGAGCCTCCAGGTGCAGAGATTGTATGTGGTTTCTTCATGTGTTTCTTCCAGAGCAGCTGTGTGGAAAGTTCTGGTCCCCAATGTCATAACTGCGGCAACAGTTGAAGTAATGGGGTTCCCCTAAAATAGTCCTGTGATGTGCTTGAGTATTTCTCCAAGCTGTTGTGTTCTTAGCTATGGTTCAAGCCTAGGAACTAGGCTTGGTTCCTTGGGCTCTCCAAAGTTCCTTTAACCTACGTAATCTCCACTAACAAACACTTTGTGCTTAAATAGGTAAGAGTGAGTTTTGTCATCTACAGCTCAAAACCCTGAATAATCACCGTGAGAGCTAGGATTCAAACGGAGTCTCTTCTGACTTAGAGCCCAACACTTAACCTGAGTTTTACTGAGAGGCAAGGACAGCTTAAATATAGGGAATTCTAACATGCAACATTTAACTCAACTTTCTTGAATCACTTACGTTTCTGTGAACTATAAAATGCTCCACATCCAGCTAACCATACATACTCATCCTTCACATATCAGATGCCCCTCCACAAGAAGCCTTCATGATGCCCCCACTCCTGTTATTTAAGCCTAAGGCACCCTTATAATTCCCCTACTCCAGCATTCACCTACTGTACCTGTTCAGTTCATTGGCCATAACACCTACTAAAGTGTAAGGTCTGGGAGGGCAGGACCCAGGCATATCTTAATCCCCTCTGTATTTCCAACACTTATCACAACCCCTGGCACAGAGTGGGCACTCAAAAAATACATATGGAGTTCTCAACACCCACCTCCCACAGAAAAATAAATAAGTATATCACTATGAGAGGTGGTGGGTGTGTTAATTAACTGGATGTAGAATCCCTTCACAATGTGTATGTATATCAAATCACCATGCTGTACACTTTAAATATGTAACAACTGTGTTTGTCAATTATACCTCAATAAAGCTGAAGAAGATAGATAAATGGATAGATAGATATTGAATAAATTAATTGTGGAAACAACTCCCACACGGTGGCACATCGCTGAGGGCTTTGTCGAGCATTGGAGGGGAGGACATCTGAATCCCCATGTCCTATATTGCATACATTTGTTGCTGATAAACTCTCTGTATCAGGGGTGGAACTTTGGATAACTGCAGACAAATAGGGTGAGAATTCTCAGTAATAAGTGGGTTATCAACAATACCAAGAAGTATGCAGTTTAGGAGGATCGGTCTAAGTTGTAGAACATGGAATAGAAATTCCTAACTTGGTTAGTGAAACAAGAAAGGACTAGAAAGAACCTGCAATTCTCACAATTCTGGTTAAGGGCTTCACTTATGGCCTAATGAGAAGGTATTGGTGGTTTGCCCCAATATACACTGGAGGAGTGCCTAAGCAGTATTTGTAACACAAGCCAATATTTGAAATACACATAATATGTATTGTTTATAATATAAACTACATATAGTATATATCATAAAGCTTATATATGCAATAAACATGTAAGTAAATTCTCAAAAGTTTCCATTTTCATATAGTTCACCCTTGCCAAATAAAAATTTGTTGTCTTTATTAAGAAAAATATTTTAAGGACCTTTCAAATTGGTGTTAATAATACCTGAATGAGGTAGAACTAACTACTGTCTAATTAAGTAAACTAGGCAGGCATCCCCTTCCATGTCCATACATATCCTCACCTCTGAAAGAGTAGTGAAGATCTTTACTTAAAATGAGTTATTGCAGATGATTAGCACTGTTTAAACAATCCCAATGAGGGATTGTTTTTATTTGTTCTATTGATATATTAATTCTCAAAGGATATAACTTCCTCATGTGGGTTGAATTTCACAAAATGATAGTTCAAGCCCTTGAAATATTGACTGAAAAACTAATTTATCAATGCTGGCAAGAAATCTTAATATCTTAATTGGTTGTAATATAGGATACCCTGGTTTTAAAAAAGAAAGAATAAAAAAAAAAAACCTTCCCCGTTTCCAAATACAAATCAATATACTTCTAGTGCTCCTTGGATTCCCTCTTATCTTCTACCATCCCTCATTCCTCATTCTTCCCTACAAACTAAACATTAAATGTACTTACTAAGCACATAATCTGAGTCAGTGGGTTTTCCTGCTTCTTTTAAATCCAAAAATAACAGCTCTACATTATAAAAGGGCATACGAATTGAAAGACCTTAAGTAGGAAACATGGCTTAAATTCCTATATGTTAAAAGGAAAAAGATAGTAAAGCTGTTCAAAAGAGGATAAAAAAATCAGTCAGTAGGTTGAGATTTAACTTATAGAAATGAACCAGGTAATTAAATGTTTGAAACAGTGGTGTTTTTTTTTTCCATTTTCTTGACTAATATGTGCACTTTGTGAGATGCCAATTCCATAGACCAGTGAGGTAATTTGTCCACTGGATCCATCAGAAACTGGAGATGGCTTCAAAAGAACTATAAGGCTTCTAAAGCCAAATTGCCCCAAGTCTTTTATGTGGCAGGCACTTTGCTAGGAGCCCTAGTGAACGCAAGAAGTATAAATGTTTTACAAGAATTCATGCTGGAAATGTATTCCTAATTACTCCTGTGGAATTTTCCAGTCAGATAGGAGTCTAGCAGGGTGTAGGCCTGGGATAGATTATTATTTTCTGAAGGCACTCATACTAGACCCAGTTTATGCCTTACCCCAGATTCTTCAGGCCACACCTACTTTGCACTGCTTGTGCCCACCTCCACCCTCAACCAAGCATGCTTAACACAGTTCCTATGCTCACAAAATGTGTCACTGAAGCTTCTCCAATCCCCCACCCCCCACACACAGATCAAGGGGCCCCAGACATGGGACTTATTGGGAAGGAGGGACCAGTAAAATCTCTGCATTCCCAACAGGTGCCTGGAGAGGTGAGGCAGCACAAACCAGAAATGCAGAGGAAGTGATGCCTCCTGGAAGGCACTAGAAGACAAGACGGGAGAGAGCAAATAAATTTACCCTCCTTTCCCTTTCCTTCCCTTCCCCTGTCCAATGCCCACACCATGGACTGTTTCAAAGGTGCAGTAAAAGCTTCTTTGGCCTCTCTGAAGACATCCTATGAGGCCGAACAATTAACTACGTTTGTTATCCACGAGGTGGTGGCCAGCTCAGCAGCACATCCCTGGGTTTGCCATCCCTCCTTCCCCTGCCTCACATCTGTTTTCCTCTCACTTTTACTTTCCTGGGATTAAACTCTTCTCTAAAAGGTTAGGATGGACATTTTTGCCACAGAGCCTGTTTTCTAGGAAGCCCATGCTAAGACAGTCCCCGTGGCCCTGGGAAAACAACCTCACAACAGGATTTGGAGTTGGATTTTTCACTGATCTGAGGGCAACAGGGAGCCCATGGAGGCAGTAAGCAGTGTGGAAATGACTCCTGGCTTTTAGGCAATCACAATTACTGACACTTTTTTTCGCCTGTAGTTAAATGGAAGACAGAACAGCAGGAAATCTGGTATTGAGATTATCCAGTGGCTCTTTCACTTGACTGGTATAATCTCACGGGGTTAATTTGTTTTAGGGTCTAGAGAATACTCCACATACCCTTGAGGGGGCAGCTATCTGTCTTTGCTGCAATTGAGACCTACAGAGGACAGGAGCCTGCCTTCTCCACTGAGCACCACTTCTCACGGGCTTACGAATGCTGGATCTGGGACGCCTGGGTGGCTCAGTCAGTTAAGCGTCCAACTTGGGTTCAGGTCATGATCTCATGGTTCATGAGCTCGAGCCCTGCATCAGGCTCTCTGCTATCAGCATGGAACCCACTTCAAATCCTCTGTCCCCCTCTCTCTACGCTCCTCCCCCGCTTGCGCGCGCTCTCTCTCTTTCTCCCTCTCTCTCTCTCAAAAATAAATAAACATTTATTAAAAAAAGAAGAATGCTGGATCTATTGATATTGTGTCCCACCTAATATTCCCTGGAACTAAGAAATCCATGTTAACTCAAAGAAAATGCAGCAACTGGCTTCCCACATACCCATCTCCAAAAGTATCCAGTTTATGGAACGATGGAATGGACTGTCAAAGGCTCAGGTAAGGCACCAATATCAGGGCCATTTTGCCAAGTTGGGCACTTCCTTCCGGGATACAACATATGTATTAAATCAATAATTTACATGTTGTGTTGTGTTGTGTCCTCTCACCATTTCCCCCAGTGACCTACTTATAAATTTGTGCTTCCTGTCTCTGCAACCTGAGATTCTGCTGTGGATCTCATGAAATCATGGTGAACAAACAAATAGATATTTGCAATGTCAGGAGGACAACTGGTTAAATGAAAAAAAAAAAAGGCAAAACTAAAGTATACTGATCAATTGACATCAACTTGAAGAGATTTGTAGTTACACGTCTAAGGCTACATGAGCATTTGGATCAATGATTTGGATATATCTACTGAAAAACTTGCCTGACAGAAATACAAAAGTATTCAGAGGACTCTGGTGTTCGAAGGAATGAACATTTATCACCAGATAACAGATAGGGTTAGCACGAGCTTGAACTTTACCTTGACATTTTGGGAAGAGTATAGTCAGCAAGCTGAGATCAAGGCTTTCTGTCAATATGCTTATTTTTTTAATGTTTATTTTTGAGAAAGAGAGAGCAGGGAAGGGGCAGAGAGAGAGGGAGAAAGAGAGAATCCTAAGCAGACTCCACACTGTCAGCACAGAGCCCCATGTGGGACTCAAACCCACAAACCATGAGCTGAGATCAAGAATCAGATGCCTAACAGACAGAGCCACCCAGACCCATCAATATGCTTACATTTAAAGACATTTTGAGCACCCTAATTTTTGTCTATTTGGAAAATGTATTCTTGAATTCTTTTTTCATTTTATTTTTTTAATGTTCATTTATTTATATTTTTAATGTCCATACCCGAGAGAGAAAGAGAGAGCAAGAAGGGGAGGGGCAAAGAGAGAGAGGAAGAGTGAGAATCCCAAGCAGGCTCTGCCCTGTCAGTGCAGAGCCCGACAAGGGGCTCAAACCCACAAACCATGAGATCATGACCTGAGTTGAAACCAAGAGTCAGATGCTTAAATAACTGAGCCACCCAGGTGCCCCAAATTCTCTTTTTTCAGTTTAAATACTTCACTATTCCATTATTCAAGGAATCATTTTTTTTGTAGTTATTTTAAGTGAATGATACATAGAATGCCACTGACATCTCTACTTAGAGAAAATTTATGGGTACTGTACCTATAAATTCCTAGAATATCTGAAAGACGGTCTCTAGCAAGAGTTTTAAGGAAAAAGATACATAAATCTAGTAACAAAGGAGAACCAGTGAAGTTGTTTAAAATAAAAGGAGAATTTGAAAAGTATTACTAGTAAACATTCACTACTGAAATATTCATAGAGACAGCTGTTCTAAGGACAAAGGTCTCTTTAAAATTAAAGGGTTATATTAATGCATGCAGTTCTATGGAACTTGTACTCTGAAGAATTACAGAAACCATATCTACAGCAAGATTCTGTTAATAGAATAGGAAAAAAAAATCCAAAAGACCCAGCAAAAAGAGTGAATTTAAAGTGTCCACATTAAATGGGTTAGTGGCCAGAGAACTACCTGGATGTCTAATCTGAAATATGAACGCATGAAAACGCCTTCTGTTTAACTTGACTTAAAGTTTCCAGCCAGAATCTTTTCCCAGAGTACAGTTTCTAACTTCAGGTGCTAACCGTGCTTAGAGAGACAGGTCCTATTGGGTTCAGTGCATTGTACATAAACTCCCACTCAAAGAAGGAATACGCAAATGTGTTCAAACTTTCTTAAAGCTTCTAAAAACATTCACTGATTGTTGGTATGAAAAGTGTCTCCTTCAAATTAGGCTGTTACACAGACTATTTTGGTAGGTGGAATGTTGCTTTTAAAGAAATTATGAACAATCCTGAAAATACAATTCTAGTTTATGTCCCACAGCATTCAGGCACAGTTACCATGTATGCTGGCAAATATTCTATTCATGGGGTAGAGCTATTCTGTGGGTGTGGCAGGAGATAACCTGCTGTGTATATGAAGACGACACAATAAGTGGCAACTGACATGCCCATCCAGACTTGTCAAGTGAAAAGACTTGGACACATGGATATACTGGCTGGTATTGCTCTCTATATCCAAGCTCTAATTCTAAACTTTGAAGTCTAGAAGTTCAATTTTTTTTCCAGTGCACTCAGAGTCAACCAGGCCTGGGGAATTGACACCCCCGCCCCCGTGAATTTAACTCACCAAAGGCTGATGTATATAATTTACAATGAAAGATATGCCTTTCTCTTTCCAAGGACCAAAATTTTATGTCATTTTTCTGTAGATTGATCTTCCTCATTAAGATACCTGAGGAGCTAAATTAGTTATTAGGATCTTCCTTAGCAGAAAAAATTGAGGTGTAAGAAATTTGATGGCCAACAGGGATATTTCATTTAATCATAGGCAAAACCTGGTAAGATCCTGCCTCCCAACAAAGGTCACTTCTCATTCGATCAGAGTCCTCTGCTAGATGTAGTCATATTACCCCTTGGATAATGCTGAAACAATAGTGACAAATTCTTTTTTTATTTTTTATTAAAAAAATTTTTTTTTAATGTTTATTTATTATTGAGAGACAGAGCATGAGCATGGGAGGGGCAGACAGACGGGAGACACAGAATCCAAAGCAGGCTCCAGGCTCTGAGCTGTCAGCACCAAGCCCTCTGCGGGGCTCGAACTCACAACCCGCGAGATCATGACCTGAGCTAAAGTCGGACGCTCAACCAACTGAGCCACCCAGGTGCCCCAATAGTGACAAATTCTTATCTTCTAGTTTTCCTTTTTTATAGACTTTACAAAGGATAATCCTACAGAACACAACTTCAAAACAGTTTGTAGAATTTGTTTATTTATGTAAATATTTATTTTTTGCAAAAATTTGCAAACCAAATACTATGTGCCCTGCCTCCAAAAAATAGGTTAATACTGTCAGTCAAAATTACAATATTTGGTGATGAGCAAATGGTGGTTGAGTGATAGGGTAAAGTCTAAGATAATTCTCTGGGTATGAGATAGAACAGGTTTTTAAAAATTTTTTTTTTTAACATTTATTTATTTTTGAGACAGAGAGAGACAGAGCATGAACGGGGGAGGGTCAGAGAGAGGGAGACACAGAATCCGAAACAGGCTCCAGGCTCTGAGCTGTCAGCACAGAGCCCGACGCGGGGCTCGAACTCACGGACTGCGAGATCATGACCTGAGCCGAAGTCGGCCGCTTAACCGACTGAGCCACCCAGGCGCCCCTAGAACAGGTTTTTAAATTGTTTAGGTGGGTTAGGGAGAGAAGAAAGGTAACAATTAACTTTGCTGTAGAGGGATGAGCAGTGAGATTCAAGAAGTTATGTGTCGTTTAGATTTGTAGCCATATTTCCCACATCTTTGACATTCCTAAATGTTAAGACTGAATATTTGTGTCCCCCTCAAATTCATACGTTGAAGCCCTAAGCCCCAATATGATAGATAGTAGTTGGAGCCACAGGGAAGTAATTAGTTTTAGATGAGGTCTTAAGGGTAGGGCCCCTATCATGGGATTGGTGTCCTCATGAAAAGAAAGACCAGTACTCTCTCTCTCTCCATACATGAAGAACAGGTCATGTGAGCACCTGGCATCAGAATGAAACCTACCTTGCTAGTATCGTGATCTTGGACTTCCTAGCCTCCAGGACCATGAAAAACAAACTTCTATTATCTAAGCCACTCAGTCTATGGTATTTTGTTATGACAACCAGAACAGACTAAGACAAATTCCATCTTCAGTAACATCACACACATGGTTACATCCACCTTCCCAGAGTGGTTTTTGAAGTATTTCTTGCTGGCCCATTTGGAACAAACAGATTAATTCTTAACCACTATACCTTGGCATGGTGAGTAGGGGGAGGATAATGCTTAAATCCACCAATAAGTCTCTTTAATGGCACCTTGGAAATCTTCCAAGAAGAACCATAAATACCCTGGGTTCATTTATAGGTCATAATTTGTGATTTGTCTCCAGGGTTTTTAAAAAGAAGTATGTATTTATATTCAGATTGATGGCCCATCATTTTTAACCCTGATTAAATAGGTTTGGGGCAATGTACAGGCTAGTAAAATTCCTGTGGTGAGTATATTTCCTGAAAGCTTCTTTGAGTTTGCTACTCTCGGGGACTTCAGGTAGTAAATCACCGGATCTGTGGAAATTCATCAAAAAAGACCAGACCACAGATAGAGCTGTGGAAATGTGTGCTACAGCTGAAATGTGAGATTATTGTTCTTATGATGCCATGAAAGATTTTGTCCATGTTTGTTTCCTAAAATATGCCAGGCATTTGGCAAGGTTCTTTACCACCTTTAATGTTCAAAGTCTCTGCAGTAGGTATTATTATATCTATTTTACAGTTTGGAATGTCCAGGCTAAAAGACACTAATTAACTTTCCAAAGGTATATATCTAGTATATGGTAAAGCCAAGAAGGGAACTCTTATCCTTCTGTTCTGTTTCTCTTGCCACCAAATGCAGCTGCTTCTTAAATTGACCAAAGGCTTAAAACATTATAGAAGTAGCCAACTGGACCCAAAAGGATCCATTAAATCCAAGAGTTACCCCAACACTACTAATTAACAGAAAATCTTCCCAGAAAACAAGCTTCTCCCCCTACCGACTCACCTGGAACTGCTTGAAAAGACCCCTATAAATAGAGTGGAGGATATTTTAGTGAGAAAGTCGGTGCCCAAGAAAAGTCAACAAATAGAGCTAGAAAGGGTTGCTTGAGCCATCTTTACAAGTATTGGGTGGTTCAGTCAGTTAAGCATATGACTTCAGCTTAGGTCATGATCTCGCCATCGTGAGTTTGAGCCATGTTGGGCTCTGTGCTGACAGCTCAGAGCCTGGAGCCTGCTTTGGATTCTGTGTCTCCCTCTCTCTCTGCTCCTCCCCTGCTTGCACTCTGTCTCTGTCTCTCAAAAATGAATAAACGTTAAAAAATTAAAAAAAAATCCTTGAATCTGAATTGATCTGAGAAAAAGATTGCAATAGTCTCTATATGTGCCTCAAAAGACTATTCCCAATTTTTTGAAAATTCCTAAAGTTTTCTTTTTTGTTTTGTTTTTGTTTTGTTTTTGAACATTCCTAAATTTTTCTAAGTTATTATGAAGCTGTCAGTATGGTATAACATATCGTGTAACACGTGCTATTGACATCCTTTGTGGAAGTTTGGAAATTGGAGTTTCTGGTTTTCTTCATGCCCCTCAATAATTTAACTCTCAAGAATCCCTTCATTTCATCCCACCCTCATACTGACAGCAGGAGCACATGATGCTTATTTGGGGTACTTTTTCAAATGTGTGGAAACATTTTGGCCTATGGACAATAAATGGGGAAACTATTAAAGATGAACCAATAAACCAAAGACTAACATGTTTAAACTTTTCATTGCTGTGTAACATTCATTCATAAAAATTCGTAAATTTCACATTTAATAAATCAGATCCAAATACACATCGTATCTCTTCTCTTCTCTCCAGCTCCCCTCCACATTCCCTCTTTGTCTTCCCCCACTAACTTGCCCCTCTCCACCACAAGAAATCAGTTTCCATATTCCCAAAGAGCAGTGTATAAAGTATAAAGGAAAGTTTACAAAGCAGGCTAACATTCAAAATGAAGCTTTTGACACAATTGCCTCGTAAGCCCTACTATACAATGTCTGACTTTGGATTCCCACTTTGATTTTCATTTATGATTTCATCCTGTAACTCATGTTTTATAGGCTCTTTATCTGTTAGTAGACACCCACCCTTGCTTTCAACGATGTCCACCTGAGCATGGTATTGCCAGGACTCTGGGTGGGGGGTTTCTCACGCATGTTCACAGATAAGAAATATTAGTTACTAGAGGGTATCCACCACATTCCTCTTTGGCATCCACTTGGTGATGCCTATTGCTGCAACCAATGCCCATAAATGATCTCACCCAATGGGAATCATCACCTTCTATCTGGCCAGCAGCTCTTTGGAGAACCAACTCTGCTCCATTTTCAGTCCATGTATAGTTTGGAAAATTAACCTCACATCTTGGTTGTGCAGTAAGTACATAACATAGTCCTAACCAATAGAAGCCTCTATTCTTCTTTATACAGGGATTGCTTCAGAGATGGGCTTGAGATTTAACCAGTACAATGAAAGCCACACCGGGATTTTGCCTGGAGCTGTGGGGAAAACAGAGCTCTTTTTGTTTGGGGAACATTAGCTGAAAGAAGAATGTATCCTAGGACTACTAGAATACACCTTTGCCACCACCTGGGGAAAATCTGCTGAGAAAGCAGAGTCAAGTAGAGAAATAGAGTCAGTCCAATGACTTTGTTTCAATCCTGAATCCAGCCATACCTGAAGGCAGGGATGCCTTCAACTTTCTAGTTAGTCAGTAAATCTTTCCTTTTCCTTTAAACTACTCTGTCACTTTAAAATAAAAAGACTTCCTGACTAATGCACTTAAATAGTTATACCAACTTTTTGGCTTGTAAAGTCTGAAATTTAATATAAAACATGAACCTTCCTAACACTACAGCTCTATCAGAAATGAAATTTATTATACGTTAAGATCAAAATAACTTCCTTAAATGTCTTCTTCACCCAAAGAGCTTCCCTGTATTTAAGGATCTGCCCAGATCAAGAATTATTCCTCCTTTCTGGGCCTGAATACACTTTGATTTGTTAAATTGCTTTTGAGACAGAAATCTCAGGACACTAAAAGGAAAAACCAGGGCAGAAGGTTTCACGTGCCCTTTATTCCATATTAAAGTTAGTGTCCAATAATCCTTTTGTATCACCTTCTTAGCATTCAACACACTGCCTGGAGGCAGGAAATGTCAATTATTCAGGCAGCCTGAACCCCAAGCTAGATTGTTCATTCGTGGTGGGGGCATATAACATTGGGTGGAATGTCTGAAGCCAGAAGCCAAGCCTCTGTAGGAAATTTCTGAGTCATTTCTACAGTACAGTAAAAGAGGTACTCTGACCTTTTATTACATTCTCTGAGATTGAAAACAGAAGATAAATTCTACCCATAAACTCTCCTAAATTTAATGCCATCAAAACCTTGTTTGGTTGAAGTCCTCATTAGGGGAATCCAATTTGATCTTACACAAAGGTACTCACTTCCCCTAAATATATTAAGGCAACCATTCTCAATCTGCCTTAGAATCACCTAGGGCATATTTTGTTGTTCTTAAAACTTTCAAAAATAATTTTGTCTAACTGATAACTATTTGAGGAAGGGTAGGATTATTTTGGAGTTTTGTTCGTATTTTTTATTTTACTTTTTGTTTTTAAATCATTTTAGACTCATAAGACATTGCAAAAAACAGTATGGAGAGTTCCCCAGCATCCTTCAACGGCTTCCTCCCATGACTAAACCAGGAAACTGACATCAGTACAATACTGTTAACTAAACTACACACCTTATTCAATGTCACCAGTTGTTACATGTAATCATTTCACCCAAGGCAATTTTTTTTAAAACACAGGTGTCTGTTACCACCTCAGATTCAGATTCGAATGGTCTCCAGTGGAGCCTGAGCATAAATATTTTATAAAAATTTCCCTAGGCAGCTCCGTAGTGAAGGTTGGGAACCACTGAATTCAAGAGAGACATATATTCAACAAGGTGAGTTAGCAAAATTCCTAAACAAATGAACAGAATCAGGATATATTATTTATTTTTTTCTCAGAGCAATCAGATATTTTACAAAGCGTATAGTGATATTTATCCTGATTTTAGGCCCTCCATAATCTAAGAATAATGACAATAAATCAATAACCTACATCCCCACGAAAAGAAAAAATCATTATGTGACAGTGCAATATGATGCTCAAACTCCCTCGGTGAAAACTTTCTCAAAGATTCCCCTGTGACATCACTACGTGATATCACCAAGTCCAGAGTGAATTGGACCAAGAATCAACAATAAATTGGACTCTTTCCTAAGAATCAAAAACAATGTGAAGACATGACTATATTTTTTCCTCCTTATTTGTTTGTTTGTTTGTTTGTTTGTTTGTTTAAAAAAAAATCTCAGAAGGTGTGGTGTGGTCATTTTAGCCACACCTGGGTACCAGGAGCAAGCACATGGAGAGAAGCTGCCTGGGTTTCTATCTGCTTTCCAGCTCTTGGTCCGGACCTTTCCGAGGTCTGGCTGCATTCTTGCCATTTGGTTCCATTTGTCACCTTCCATTCTTTTAAGAAAATCATTTTTGTTTAAACTCAATCAAGTTGGCATCTAAGGCTTTGTCCGAAGAGCACTAACTAATATACAGGATTTCCTGAATGCTAAATTGATCACCATTTCTCGCACATCATCACTTCATTTTTCTGTGCCTTTGCTCACGCTCTTTCCCCTGGCCTGGGATTCAGCTATTCGGTGAGAAGGCGAGAGGGTCATTCATCTCTGATTTCCCAGAACCCAGTTTAGTGTTAGAAACAAAGCAAGTGCTTACACACCGTGGTAGATAGAAAAAAGGCCTCTCAAAAATGTCTACATCCTATTCTTCAGAACCTATGAGTGCTGTATGTTACCTTACATAGCAAAAGGAACTTCGTGGGTGTGGCTAAATTAAAGATCTTAAGGTGAGGAGATTATCCTGGGTTATCTGTGTGGGCCCAACGCAATCACAAGCATCCTTATAAGGAGGCAAGATGTTGAGAAAAAGTGAGAAAAGAGATGTGATCATGGAACCAGATGTTAGAGTGATATTCTTTGAGGATGGAGGAAAAGGCCAAGGAATACAGTTGACCTCTAGAAGCTAGAAAGCTAGGAAAGACAAGGAAACAGATTCTTCCCTGAAGCTTCCAGAGGAAACACAGCCCTTCCAAGCCCTTTTAGGTTTCTGACCACCAGCACTATAAAAGAAGAAATCTATGTTGTTTTAAGCCATTAAGTTCATGGTCATTTGTTATAGCAGCCATAGGAAACTAACATGCTTCCTTTTCACTGACTGGCTGATCAAATGGTTGAATGAATAAATGCATATTGCAATGCTTTCTGTACGGCATTTTCCCACTTTGATCCCTGGTATAAGCTGACCTACCTGAGATCTACACAGCAGCCAGATCTACTGACCTCCCACCTGAGGCTTCAGTGGCTGGAGCCTGGTAGAGTTGAGCTAACCCTTAACTACTTGCAAAGAGCCAATATGCTCTCCTATGGTGGCCTATGGGCCACCTGCCACTTGCCCCTTACAAGAGGCTCCTCAACTATATCTGGGCCAGCATCAGGTAGCCTTTTGCAGACTGAAAAATAAATATCAGCTCTTTCTCTTAAGCCACAGAATAAACTGAGGTCAAATTGTGGTTATCTCAGAGAGGTGAGATTTTAGGTTATTTTTACATTCATATTATGCTTCTCTGTGTTTTTGTAACTTTTGACATTAAGTTCATACTTTTATAATGAGTAAAATAAGTAATAAAACAGTTTTCACTCCAGAAAAAAAAAAAATGTCCTCTTTTGCCTAGGCTTTCAAAATGCAATTCCACATTCAGTGACAGTTTTGTTTCTGGAAAACAAGTCAACATTATATGAGAACCATCTTTCAAAGGAAATGCATATTAAGATAAAAATGGAATGTTGTATGGGATTAGGCTTAATGTTTTTCTCTGTCTCCTTTGATTGGAATCAGCATCCACAGTCAAATGACAGTTCTGCATGTTATAAGCACAAGAGAAACAGAACCTGATCAGGTGATACAGGACTCTGCCCTTACCAAAGATGCCTATGGCATTATTTCCTTATCAGTCTATTTAAGGGCTCAGCAGATATTTACTGCAAAGGGAAGATAGTAAATATTTTAGGCTCTGCCATAAAATCTCTGTCAAACTACTCAACTGTGTCATTGTAGACTGAAGGTAGCCATGCACAATATGTAAACAGTTTGAATAAAACTTTATTTATAGATACTGCAATTTGCTTTGCATATAATTTTCATGTGTCACCAAATATTATTCATCTTTTTATTTTAACCATTTAAAAGTGAAAAACCATTTAAAAGTGAAAAACCATTCTTAGCTCACAGACCATAAGGAAACAGACAGCTGGTGAACTTGGCTCATGGACCACAGTTTGTCAACTTCTGATTTATATCATTTTTTATAAATAGCTCAAAGAGTAGACTTTTACTCTCAATTAACTATATAATATGGAATTTTATTTTTAAAAAATATAGCTCTATTTTTTAGAAACATGTATTAAAGCCAATGCTTAAAGTTGTTACTGTATTTATACTATGATTATGCCTAAATATTTAGAATCTTTACGTGATTAAAAGTTACTGATTGTCACTTCCAGTTTCTGGTTCAGCATATAAGGAGCTTGAAAGTTGCCACTCTACTGTAACAAGTAAAAAGCTAACCAGACTATAAAATCAACAGCTCTTCTAGGATCCGTAAGACAAGTGAGGACACAGGGAAAAGTGCTGCCTCCAAAAATGGAGAGACAGACAGGCAAATATAGGAAGTTACAATTACCAGAACAGAGACTTAGCAGGGGAAACTACCTTGGGAATCGGGGCCAAGCGAGGAAAAACCTGAACTGTAATTGATAAATTGCTGGAGGTTCCGTATGGACAACTCTGAGAGTTAAAAACTCCAGGTAGACCTAGTCATGGGGAAGGCACAATTTTGTGTGATTTGCCTTCAGGAGCTTGATTAGGTTCTTAGAGTAAATATTGGCGAAAAAAACAGAAACAAAAAACCTTGTGCTTGTGGCAAGGGAAGGGGGAAAGAACCATTTTGAAATATATCAGATCATTCTGTTTTTCTTAATATGGACTGCCCTCAGCAGAAACTACTTAACCAGAGCCTAACCTGCTGGGGTATTGTAAGAGCCTAACTGACTTAGAAGAAGAGAAATGCCCAACTATAGTCAGCTCTAGCCTTCTATTCTAGCCACCCTTTCCCACTAAGGGGGTGAAAAAAAAAACTAAGAAACACTTTTGACATTCACAATCTAGAAGCATAGGCTCATTAAAAGTCTAAGCCTAATCATAATACTATAAAACACTTTGCTTACCCCCACACCTCACCACCACCTTACTAAATTTACAGCAATTACTTTTACCTAGTACGTCACCCCAGGCTATCGAGAAAAAATTACGATGTATACTAACACGCAAAAACAAACAAACAAACAAAACCATACAATATGAGTAGACTGAGCCAACATAATAAGCAGACAAAGCAGGGATGTTGGAAGTACCAGACTGTAAATTAAATTTCTTTTTAATGTTTATATATTTTTGAGAGAGACAGAGAGAGTGTGTGAGCAGGGAAGGACAAAGAGAGAGGGAGACACAGAATCCGAAGCAGGCTTCAGGCTCTGAGCTGTCAGCCCAGAGCCCCACGTGGGATTCAAACTCACTAACAATGAGATGATGACCTGAGCCAAAGTCGGACACTTATACGACTGAGTCACCCAAGAGCCCCCCCGACTGGAAATTTAAAACAACTATGATTAATATCCTAATGGCTGTTCTAATGGATAAAGTAGACAGCATATAAGAACAGATGCGCAATGTTAAGCAGAGAGGTAAAAATTCTAAGAACCAAAAAGAAATGCTTGAGATCAAAAAACTCTGTTACCAAAATGAAGAATGCCTTTAATAAACTTACTAGTAGACTAAACATGGCTAAAGAATCTCTAAGCTTGAGGATATGTCAACAGAAACCTCTAAAACTAAAAAGCAAAGAGAACAAAGACTGGAAAGAAAAAAGAATATCCAAGGACTGTGGGGCAGCTACAATAGGTGTAACATATGCATAATGGGAAGACCAGAAGGAGAAAAAAAAAAAGAGAGAAAAAATTGAGAATTTTCCCAAATTAAGATCAGATACTAAACTACAGATCGAGGAGTCCCAGAGAACACGAGCCAGGATAAAACAAAACAAAACAAAACAAAACCAAGAAACCACATACACCTAAGCATATCCTTTTCAAACTACAGAAAATCAAAGATAAAGATTCTGAAAGAAGCCATAGGGGAAAAAAAAGACTTTAGACTTTACTTCTTTTCCTTAGAAAGAACCAAGATAAGAATTACATCTGACTCCTCAGAAACCATGCAAGCAAGAAGAGTGGAATGAAATATTTAAAGTGTTGAGAGAAAAACAAATAAACAAAAAAACCAAAAAACTCTGCCATCTTGAATTCTGTACCTTGCAAAATTATCCCCCAAAACTAAAGGAGAAATAAGGACTTTCCCAGTTAAAAAAAAAAAAATTGAGAGTATTTGTTGCCAGTGGACCTGCCTTACGAGAAATGTTAAAAGAAGTTCTTTAGAGAGAAGATAACTCACCTCTACATTAAGAAAAAGAAGGAGCATCAAAGAAAGAATAAGTGAATATAAAATATGTTACCAATTACCAAAAATATTATTTTAATTATGAAAAGGTCATTGTATCTAATAAGACCCTAGATAGCTTTCTTATAAATACCTGTTTGAAATAATATATTTTATATATGATTTGTGTGATTGTGACAAAAGTCAACCCAAGTGTTTGAGTTGCCAGTTAGCTATGCAACTATTGTCTACATGAGAATGGATATGAAATGGCAAAACAAGAATGCCCCCAAGTGGCAGCAGCCATGGGAAAGCGAATCTCAACCCGGAACCACACTTCCCAGTAAGTCAGGCAGAACTGAGTCCCTGTGTTGCTACTACTAAGGCAGGATGCTGATCACCCAGCTACAGAAGACAGAGTGCTCAAATTAGAGAAGGACAGGAAGCAAGGAAGCAACAAGACCTGGCAAGTGGAGAGATAGGTCATTCCTAGGGCAATTAGAAATTATACTTTGCAAAGTATACTGGCAGTAATAATACTCCTTAGAAGTACAATTGATAAATACCAGAGTCTAATGAACTTTGAGCGGGTTCATAAACAGATTAAGAACAAATGTCCTAATTCAAGGAAGGAACAACCCAGAGAAAAAATACCCATAGACAATATGCATATTCAGAGTTCCAGAATGCACGGACTCTGAAGCCAGTTTGCCTGGAATTGGCCCCAATTCTGCCACCTGTTAACTCTGTAACTTAACCATCTACACATCTCCATGACATGAGGTAAGAGTATCGGTCTCCTAGGGTTTTGTGAATGAAAAACGAGGTAACATACATAAAGTTCTTAGAAGAGTGAAGAATGCCTGGCAACTAAAGTAAGGGCTACTTAAGTGTGAGCTATTACTATTATGACGTTTTAAAATTTTTGTTTTGAATACTTATTTCATGTCAGGCACACTGCCAATATTGTGAGAGAGACTAACTCATTTCATTATCAGAATAATCCCATGACTTACACAATTATTTCCCATTTTACTGATGACAAAATTGAGCCATAGAGATGTTAAATAATTGCCCAGAAGCACAGAGGTATCTTAAAGTCAGACCTGAGCCCAGGTAATCAAGGTATAGACCCAGTGTTTTTCATTGCCTCCCAGTGAGAAAGTATGCCTCAAGATAACCATGACCTGAAAAGGAAAAATCCATGCTAACTTTTCTACATACATACATACATACATACATTTATTTATTTATTTATTTATTTATTTATTTATTTATTTAAAGTAGGCTTCATGTCCAGCCGGGAGCCCAACGTGGGGCTGGAATTCACGACCCTGAGATCAAAACCTGAGCTGAGATCAAGAGTCTGATGCTTAACCAACTGAGCCACCCAGGCACCCCATAACTTTTCTATCTTGACTCCAGACTGCCCCCTCAACATCCCTACATGGATGTCTAATAGGCCTTGCAAATTTAACAGGTTCAAAGTGAGTTCTCAAAGTTTCCCCAAACATGCTGCTCCCATAGTCTTCCCCATCTTGGTTAATGACAACACCATTCTTCTAGTTGCTCAGCCAAAAAAACCCCCTGGAATCATCCTTGAATTCTCTCTCTCTCACACCACATTGCCAATCTATCAAAAAATTCTGATTGGCTCCGCCTTCTAAGTATGTCCTGAATCTGCCAGGTCCCACCACCACCCTACTCCCACTCACTCTCACCACCTCCTGCCTTGATTACTGCAAGAACCTCTAACTACGTCCACTGTCCAGGACTCCCAGCAATCTGTTCTTACTGCCACAGCCAGAATGTCCTCTTTCCCTGCCTTATTCTCTCTCAGTAACACTTATGACCTTCCATTCCATAGATTCCAATGATTTCTTAAGCTTATTGATTTATTTTTGAGAGAGAGAGAGAGAGAGAAAGCAGGGGAGGGGCAAAGAGAGGGGGAGAGAGAGAGAATCCCAAGCAGGCTCCATGCTCAGCACAAAGCTGACATGCAGCTCGACCCCAGACAGCAAAATCACGGCCTAAGCTGCTATCAAGAGTTGAACACTTAACTGAGTCACCCAGGGGCCCCACTTATTTATTTTTTTAATTGCCTCCTCTCCTAGAATGTAAGTTTCACAAAGGCAGGAATTTTGTCTGTTCTGGGCACTTTTAACATGCAGGATATATCACATCACTCCTCTGCTTAAAACTTTCCAAAAGTCTCCCCGTTGCACTCACAGTGTCTAAGCTCTTATCAGTCACACAGGCCATCTCTTCACACTCCCACCTCTGTTCTCTATATCAGGGTCCTTCCTCCTGGAACCCTTCCCCAGGTAGCCTAAGGCCTTGCTTTTTTTTTTCCTTAAGTCTTTTACCATTTAAGTGACATCTTCCCTGGAAACCCCAACTTAAAATTCAACTCCATCCAACTCACATTCCTCAGCCCTTTTTTTTTCTGCTTTATTTTCTTTCTCAGTTGCCTTCATCACCACCTATATTTTGTATTTACCACACTTCTATTCTTTCTTTCTTTATATTGTTTATGGTCTGACTTCCCTACTAGAATATAGGGTTCATAGAGGCAGGGATTTTGTGCATTTTGTGTTTTGTACATTTCGCAGCTGCAAATGCCTGTTTTGTGCATTTTGCAGCTGCAAATGCCTATAAGAGTCTCTGGCACATAATAGGCACTCAATAAATATTGAATGATAAATATCCAGAATTAATGTATGGATGAGTAAGTGGGTGAATAAATTAATGAATGATCAATCAATGGCTAAAGAAATCGAAATGAATATCAGAATCTCATTTTATAGTAAACATGGTTATAGGTTAACATTAGAATTAAATCAAAATATCAATCAGGGTTTTTATTTTAAAGATTGGAGAAAATGGTTTACACTAGAGGCCAAAATGGACCTTTCTCCTGAATTGGAGATTAACTTGACTCAACCGTCCAGGCAAGATAAAGAAGCCAAAACCCAGAGAGCAGAAACCTGATCTGCCTTCCTCTTGCAGGACTCGGCATCCTTTCTACAAGCTGACTCATTATCAGCAAAGAGCCCAAGAGAGGAAGAGAGACAAACCCACTTTTTATTACAGTGCTATTGCCCCTACGGAAGTAATCTGACCGCTGTTATAGTCTCTTAAGTTACATCCATCAGATAATTCACTCTTTCTGCTATAGGAAGGAGTAAGTAAAAACAAGGAGAGAGAGAGAGGTCCGGGCTCCAACCTGCCTGAGAAAATGGTTAATAGTAAATTGAATTAAAAATAATAGGAAATGATAAAAATAAATTATCCTAAAGTCATCTATATAATGAAGCTCACTTCAGTTTCCCACTTCATAATGTGGGCTCATATATTTTCAACTTACCCTTTTTTATTATTCTATAACACTGACTTAAAGAATGCTCCAGACATTATTTTAAATAGATTTCTGAACTTGATAGACCCAAATAACAATTGCAGTCAAGATTCTAGTCCCTAAACGGAGTAATAATGATAAGAAGTTCATGTACATTAAACATTTGCTATATGCCAGGCACCATTCTAAGATCTTCATAAAATTAATCATTTAAAACTTAGACTTAGGTTAAAGAACATCTTCAAAGATGCACAGTTAGGAAATAATGGGACATGAACTCAAGCCAATTCTGTCTGATGCCAAAGTCTATGTGAGATCAATGATATCTTACAAACTTCACCATTGTGGCAAGCCCCTGAGTGTTTATGGAGTTTTATCTCCCACCTCTGGAGCACATATGTCTTATATGGGCATTTAAAGCATTTACTACTTCCTGCTCATCAGGGCCCAAGCGTTGATGTCATTAATATATCAAACTAATACGATGTCCTGCAGAATGTCTAGATGATCCAAGTACCTTTGGACTACTATGTTGTGACAGAGGGTGAGCACAGATCAAAGAGCAAGTTCATAAATGTGAA
The DNA here is from genome assembly GCF_014898765.1 of Herpailurus yagouaroundi. Classification (NCBI taxonomy): domain Eukaryota; kingdom Metazoa; phylum Chordata; class Mammalia; order Carnivora; family Felidae; genus Herpailurus; species Herpailurus yagouaroundi. The sequence goes on from NW_024412418.1 coordinate 34,825,069, forward strand.
CCATTGCTCATCCCAAATGAATGAAAACTGCTTCTGATGCTCTTTACTTGTGAGTATTGAAAAGAATGTATTTGCTAAATCAATAGCCACATAATAGGTATCAGAACTGCATCTCTTAATCCTTGATAGTTTATATAAGATTTATTTTGAAGAAAAAAATCCATGGCTTTAAAAATGTTTATAAGTCACGATAGTAGATTTAGCTTGTTAATTATATGATTAAGATCTTCTATGGGCTTGGCTTATTTATGTAATGTGTCAAGGACTAAGATCTGTTGAAATCTCTCACTGCTATGGTGTTATCAACTTCTATTATTTTCTCACAGACCCTAATTGAATAGATATGAGATGGAATCTAAACTTCTGTATTTTTAAATAGCTTCCTGCGTAATTCGAATGATCACTGTCTCCCACTATGCCATACCACTGTGGGTGAAATTGATTCATTCACTCAACAAATATATGTCTAGTACCTACTATATATATCCCAATGTTCTAAGACACATTGTTTATAAGTTATATATATGTTAAAAACTTACATAACCTAGTATATCAAAAACAAGAAATTAACATCGCTATAATATTATTATGTCTAAAAGGTGATTTTTTTTTCTTACCATAGTTTTTCTAGTGGCTTTTTCATTCCACTTTATTATAAAATCTTCTGCTTGAATCCATTTTCTTTAATTTCCATGAAAGCACAAAGTGCTTACAGCTGAAATTTTCTGTTTCCTACAGTCAATTAGGACTATAGGAATGTTCCCAAACATTGTGCAAACATTATTTTCACTCATCTTTTTCATTAAACATCCCTATGATGCTTTTAGCTCTAAAATGTTTGTTGTTGTTGTTGTTGTTGTTATTGTGTGGGTTTTGTTTGGTTGTTTTTGGGTTTTTTGTTTGTTTGTTTGTTTTTGGTGTGGTATATATATATATATTTTTGGTTTTTTGTGTGTGTTTGTTTTGTTTGTTTTTTTGTTTTTGTTTTGCTTACTGGTGTTTTCTTGCATATTCCTCTTATAGTGTAAATCTAATACTTGTCCCAGATTAGTATGGATAGAATTTCCTTGATTCTTCTTCCTAGTTAATCAAGCATTATTTTTGTCTTTCTATTAGCACTAGAGCTAAAGAGATGCATTTTATAGTAAATATTCTATTTTACTACTTAGCTGCCTATGGTCAATGGGTGAATGGATGGCTAGAAAACTGTACCTGTGAACAATTGTAGTCTGTAAAATTTGACTCTGCATTTTCTTTATAAATTTATTGAAAATCCTTCATTATCTTCCTTTTTGTGTTTTCCCCTCTTCAGGGTGGAGGAGGCACTCCTTAAATTAGCACCTCCTTTACTACTTCTGATATAGAGTCTATTTTCAATATGAAACTTTGTTTTAAAGGGTTAGTGCACACGTAACTTTATGAGTCAGTGCTATTATTTCTGGTCCACGGTTGCAATAAAAGTTCATCTATAATAGATCTCTACTGATGAAGAAGTTAGGTCAGAAAAACAGAACGGTACTATTTAGTCATACTGCTTTTCTTCCATGATCCCCTACCCTCCCCAAAAGTTTTTTCCATTCTTCCTGCAGCCCACTCATATCACCTTTATCTGCTCCTCTAGGTGAGAAGAACCATTGAGGTTTTTCTGTACATCTCCACTCACTTCCTATAGCCCAGCTCACTGTGTTCTTGAGCAGGAGAATCATGGGTCTGGCCTTGGCATCCTTTATCTAAATGTTGTCTTATGAAAATAAAGCCTGCTCTAGTTTCAGCATTAATGAAGTTTTCTTTATCTTGTGCTTCTTTTCAGTAAATATTAGGCACGGATAAATGTGCATTTATACCATCATCTTCCCAATTAATCCCTTACTTTTATAATCAGAAACAAACAAAAAGCCTTATTCATTTTTGAAAATAAAATCCATTAAAAAAATATATTTGACAGTCATTCCAAGAAATGGAATTTTCTAATGAACAATCTAGTTTTCTTCTGAACATATAATGTGGGTTATTGTCATTTTTATCCCATTGAGATATAGTGAGATACCTGAAGTTTCTCTCTGGCACGAATTTTCTTTTGCTTTTAATGCTCTTTCCCATCAAACGCCGCCAAGCATTCAATAAAAAGAACTCCCCTAAGCTTCCTGATCCAGGGAAAACACCCTCTGTACTGGACCCCTCACCCTGTTTATTAACTGTTTACAGTTAAAAGTTATTTACAGATGTCTCATTAGATCTAACATATTTTGTCATAGCAGAAGTAAATGTATAGACAATCTGTTACAATCAATACAACTTAAGCCAGACTTGCAATGGAGTTAAGCCTGGAAAAAATCTTCAAAACTTGTTTTTTACTCATTGTTCCTAATTCCCTTAATCAAATCACTTAGAGTATTAACTAACAACAATGAAAACAAGTTTCTAAAGTTCATTAAAGATAAATCTTTGAAATCTGAGAATTCTAAATTGACTTCTATAAGGCAGAGATGCAATCCTTCTTGATAAGATGCATACTACATTGAATCATCTATGCATATAAGCATAACAGTTTGTAAACTGGATTTTCACAGGTAGGGTAGAGATAAAACTGTATCTGAACAGAAGGATCACTTTTCAGCTTTTATTTTGTTTTTGCCAAGCAAATAACAAAAGAGACTAGTCTTCCACTTTTCCAATGATCTGACTTATCTCTAGGTCACAGGACCACTTTGAAAGTGGGTAGAAGATGACTCACGGGGAGTTAAGAGCAAATTGCTTAGGCAGAGCTTCATGAGATAGCATCATTATCCAAGGTTGTGATCTCATTTCCTCACTTGATTTTATCCGTGAATCCAAACAGATGGAACCCAAATTCTAAATGAATGATACATAAGCCAAAACGTCAAATACTAGGCCTAAATATGGGTCTAAATACTAATTTAGAGTAGAAATCATGGTTATAAAACACTAATCAGATCTCCTAACCCCATGAAAATATATTAATTGACAACAGAGGGGATCCCTCCACCATGAATAGTATATTTGTATTTCCTTCTTGGCAGCTCATTAATTGAGATGGAAATTCAGAAATTAAAAATTACTTGGCAAGCACAGAAACTATATAAATCAGAGAGATATTTCATTCAAGTCATAATAAAAACTAATTAAAAAAATCTCTACTACACAATAGAGATATATAACTACTATTTTGGTAGTTTCTCCAGATTCAGTGTTTCTCCTTCAGATTCAGTCTCTCTCCACTTCGTGGACAGCACTCGATGAATGCTGCCCAAATCTTCCTCTTCAACTCCATGTTTACATTTCATGCTGATCCTCTCCATTCTTTTGACATACTCTTCTTTTAAGTATATAAATACTGTTAAGTCCTTCTTTATCTGTCCATAGCCTAGAAGACATTCTGTCTTTAAAAGGACTTGCATAGATATCATCTATTAGATTTACTTTAGCTGTATAACTGGGGATGCTGGAAGAAGGCACTGCTATTATGTCCATTCTATAGCACTAAGATAGTCAGCACCATTCACTAGTTTTGACTATCTTATTTTTAGGATATGAGGCTAGTGGTTCTCCATAGTCTTGCCTTCACATATAGCATTGTGTAAAAGAAGGGGCAAGGAATGGAGCTCAATCTTTGCTTTTCGCATGCTGATACCATATGTCATAGGATTCCGTGGTATTCCTGATATTATTATGAACCACAGAATTCTGAGGTCAGGTTACGGGAGCTTTTGAAATCTTCCTCTTTTCTGTTCTTGTATTACTACCATGGAAACAGAGATCTTATTATTTCCGAACAGCTCTGTTTCACTTTAACTGCCATAAAAGGAAGAAGTGTGTGTGTGTGTGTGTGTGTGTGTGTGTGTGTGTATAAAATAGAAAAATAATGTAGCTTTCAGTCAAATTAAATTTTATTCATAACCACAGTGCAGGATAAAATTCTTAAAATTTTTAAGATTGTCTTGGATCACATAGCTTGTAGCGTATCATTTATATCTTAATAACTTGTACATCAGCTTTGTATGTGAAAGGCAGACTCCTCTAACTCCAACAAAAAACAGAATCAACAGAATTATGTTTTTGCCATCTGTTCTTTTGATATAGTAAATAAAGTTGAGTATTGCAAGTAACACAAAGCAGTGATTACCAATCTTTCCAAAATATTTTTTGTTCTGTTTTTTTTTCCTCCTAGTTTTTATATTAGTCCCTGAAACCTAGTGGGTTATCAATACATATTGAATGGATGAATGAATAAAAATTTCAATGGCTACTACGTGATAGTAGTGACAACATTATTTATTTAATTTAAATAATTATTGAAGCACATATGGATTGCTGAGCTCTCTGAAACAGTTCCTTGGATCCCTTGGGGTCTGAAGCTCAAAGATTAGAAATCACTGGTAGTGGGGCTCCTGGGTGACTCAGTCGGTTAAGCATCCAACTCTTTATTTCAGCTCAGGTCATGATCTCATGGTTCTTGAGATTGAGACCTGAGTTGGGCTCTTTACTGACAGCACAGAGCCTGCTTGGGATTCTCTCTCACTTCTCTCTCCCTTTCTTTCCCTCCTCCATGAGCTCTCTCTCTCTGTCTCTCTCTCTGTCTCTCTGGCTCTCTCTTTCTCAAAATAAATAAATAAAACTTAAAAGAAGAAAATAAATCGCTGGTATCAAGGATATTCTTATTCTCATATAATCTCAGGACTGGAAAGTTACCAAATGTACCTAACTATCTACTCCCATTCAGATCTAACCATTTTCAAACAACTCAAATAAATTGCATATTTTCACAATGTCTTTCCATTGGCCCCAGAAAGAATTTTCTGGATTGTCTGAAGATGGAATGTTTTAAATGGTTGTTAAATTCTTAGTGAGACCCTAGTTGTCATGAAAGCAGAGACATCTCTCCTCATTGCTAAAACACGAGTATCTTGAGTGACACATAGTGGGTACTCAGTGGCTATTTGTCGAATAATTGTTAAATCTCTGGATGTGTCAAGAAAATGTCACATATCTATGAGGTAGACACCTATTCTACAGAGATTTAGTCACTGAAAGCATGTTGAACTTTCAATAAAGTTTAAGGCCTTTGAAACAGTACAAAACAAATCTAACCACCCTATATCAGGCTATCATTGTCCCAGTGATCTCTTCCTCTCTAAATTAAATTCCCGGGGTGCCTGGGTGGCTCAGTCGGTTAAGTGTCGGACTTCTGGTTTCAGCTGAGATCATGATTTCATGGTTATGGGATTAAGCCCCATGCCAGGCTCTGTGCTGACAGCGTGGAGCCTGCTTGGGATTCTTTCTCCTTCTCTCTCTGCTGCCCTCCATTCTCTCTTGCTCTCTCTTTTTCAAAATACATAAATAAACTTTAAAAATTAATCAATTAAATTCCCAATTCCTTCAACCTCTTTTTTTTGTAAAGTTTCTTTTTAATGTTTATGTATTTTTAAGAGAGAGAAAGACAGAGTGTGAGTGGGAGCGAGGTAGAGAGACAGAGACAGAATCTGAAGTAGGCTCCAGGCTCTGAGCTGTCAGCACAGACCCCAACTCGGGGCTCAAACTCACAACCAGTGAGATCATGACCAGAGCGAAAGTCAGTCAAAAACTTACCGGACTGAGCCAGCTAGGCACCCCTCTTTCAACCTCCTCTTATATGATGTGACTTTGAATCTCTTTACCATCCAGAATTAATATAATGCTACTGTTTAGAATAAAATGTGAGTATCATTTAGCTTGTCCTATATGATGGCAATATTATAAACTAAGATTGCAATTGTTCCTTTTCAAAATTTTATTTTAATGTTTATTTATTTTTGAGGGAGAGAGAGCTAGAACATGAGGAGGGGAGGGGCAGAGAGAGAGGGAGACACAGAATCCAAAGCGAAGCAGGCTTCAGGCTCGGAGCTGTCAGCACAAAGCTCGATGTGGGGCATGAACTCACAAACTGGTAGATCATGACCTGCGTGGAAGTCAGAGGCTGACTGACTGAACCACCCGGGCGTCTGGCACTAGTTTCTTTGACAACAACATATAGTCTCAACTTGGGTTGCAAGTGATAGAAACTCAAATGAAATGAACTTAAGCAAAAAGAAGTTTATCGAGCAGTGTCTGGGTGGCTCAGTTGAGCATCTGACTGTGGCTCAGGCCATGACCTCATGGTTCCTGAGTTTGAGCCCCTGCAGGGGCTCCATGGTGCTTTGGATCCTCTGTCCCCCTCTCTTTCTGCCCCTCCTCTCTCTCTCTCTTTCTCTCTCTCTCTCTCTCTCAAAATAAATAAAACATTAAGAACAATCTTTAAAAAAAAGAAATTTACTGAAAAGATGAGGGATTTTAATGAATGAAGGGGAAAGGAAAGGATTTTAAAAGAAGTCTGAACAGAGGACAAATAACTGGGATTAAAAATCTTATTTACTGGCATAGAAAGAGAAAAAAAAAAGGCTGAAAAACAGCTAGTACAAACACTAGCTCCTTGCAAGACTGAATCTTTCCAGGGCTCTCATCCCAGGAAAGATAGGGACTTGACAGGTACCATGTCTCATATCAATAACAGAAACCACTAAGTCTTTTCTGTAGTTCTAGGTGACAAATCCTGAAAGCAAACTGTGGCTGGCCAGTCTTTATCAGATGCCCTCAGGGCCATTGGCCTGAGGGTAATTTATTTCAGACATGACCGACATTGGTCTAACCCTATTCATTAATGTTGTTCTCAGAGAGAAGGAGGGACAGTCAGACAGTCATCCTAGCTGGTATCTACTACACGGTCACATTGCCAATATATCTTAATTAAAATCAAGAGTAATTACAACTACTAAATATTTTTCACAACTGCATCTGTACAACCATGTCACCCCAAACTTTTCTGCATATATGTACAGGTAGCTTTCAGAGACCAGATTGCAGTGTTCTATCTTTTTGTCTTACATTAGATTTATTAGAGATAACTTCTCTTCTCTTCATGTTCATTTTCCCGAAGGCCTAATCAAGAAACGCCAGTTCTCAAAGTGCTGGTCCAGAGGAAATATATTATACTAAAATAGGAGGAAATTGTTAGGCTAGTGAAGACATGAAGAAAAGGCATTTTGTAAAAGATTTAGTATGGATATAATTATGTGGGTATACATTGTTGTGAACATTTTGCATGCTGCGTTTTATGGCAGAAATAGCATGAATTGACTCAGTGGAAAGAAACAACTTAATAAGCATGAAAAATACATTTTGGCCAACAAGACACCTAAGCAAAAGCATGAAAACAGAAATTACACATTTACTATTTTCCTATTACAAGAGAGAGGGCATATTTGAGGGGGATTTTAAAAGAAGTGTGTGCAAAGGACAGTGACTGGGATTTTAAAAAGAATTGTTATAATAGTATGTAAAATTTTAACTGATGAGAATTTCTGAGACATGGTGCTACTTGTTGTTTCTTCCTGTGCTATGGTCATGACCAGCATGAAAAGGACGAATATTTGTGAATCCTTATTGGTTTTTTTGTGCTACCACTTAGCTTTTGTGCAGGGGAAATGCCACGAATTGTATATGATAAAACAAGCTTCCTAAATGGCCTTTTGAATAACTCAGATTCCCAGAAATAAAGGACTGAAATCTCAGTAACTCATCCTACTCCTTGCTGTCATGAGCAAAGGTAGAGCTCACCCAGAATGGGCTAGGAGGGGGAATATGCAGAGAATAAAAATATAATACTACTTCAACAAAATTCTTTTTTAAAAACTGTTCAGTATTATTGATGGGGATAGAATTTCTATTCTTGTAATAGCAATGCTTGCTATGTATATTTATGCTAAAAACTATACTTGTAATATTTTTGTTTACTTACAGTTTAAGTGTTCAGAATTGTGATTTTCTGAAACTGATTACTTGTTTTTTAAAAAAAATTTTTTTTCAATGTTTATTTATTTTTGGGACAGAGAGAGACAGAGCATGAACGGGGGAGGGGCAGAGAGAGAGGGAGACACAGAATCGGAAACAGGCTCCAGGCTCTCAGCCATCAGCCCAGAGCCTGACGCGGGGCTCAAACTCACGGACCGCGAGATCGTGACCTGGCTGAAGTCGGACGCTTAACCGACTGCGCCACCCAGGCGCCCCATGAAACTGATTACTTGTTGAGAGAGATTTTAACGATTAAAAAATTGGACAACAAAGTAAATCACTTATTCCTGATAAAAATCACAACGGCATGTATTTTAGTTGTATGGAAACTTCAGCTGACTATGACAACAGACTTAAGGCATGTCATCCAGTTGGCTCAGAGTTAGCGGCATAGCTTATAATACATGACATTCAATGATGGAAACGTTCTGTATCTGCGCTATCCAGTACAGTTGCCATTTAGCCTCATGTATCTATAGAGCACTTCAAATGTGGCTGTTGGAACTGAGAAATAGAATTTTTAATTTAACCTAATTTTTAGGAAATTAAAATTAAATAGCTACAGTGGTTGGTGGAAGATGCACATATAGTGTGTTGACATGAAGAAGGAGGGTATTTTTTTTTTAATTTCCACTAGAGGGCACTATCTGCTTCAGGAGAAGTGGGAACAATGTGCCTTTCACCATTTTCCATCTGGTACTAGAAAGCAGAATGAACAGGCACCATATTTCCAACTATCTAGAGATGTTTTAGCTTCCTTATAAATTGGTGCTCCAAGCAACTATCCAGATGATCTAGCCCTTCACTTATCACTTCTTCTGCAACCTCATTTCATATACTGATGTAATTAGTAATGCTTTTATTTTTTCCATCTTTACTGAAGTATGATTGACAAATAAACTTATATTCATATATAATACTTGAGTATTATATATAAATTATAATGTATTTATGTATTATATAAATTATATATTTGTAAATTATAAATTATATTATATACTGTAGATATTTATACAATATTTATATTATATAAACACTACATTTTTTAGAGTTTTATTTATTTACTTTTGAGAGAGAGAGTACAACCAGGGGAGGAGCAGAGAGAGAGGGAGAGAGAAAGAATCCCAAGCAGGATCCACACTGTCAGCGCAGAGCCCGAAGCAGGACTCAAACCCACAAACTGAGATCATGATTCTGAGCCAAAGTCAGACACTTAACTGACTGAACCACCCAGGCGACCCTAAAATTGTATTTTTATATGTAATATATTGAAAATGTACAACCTGGTGATTTGATATATATGTACATAGTAAAATGATTAACACAATCAAGTTAATTAAGACATCTGCCAGTTTACATAGTTACCCTTTTTTTGGTGAGAATTGTTAAGCTCTACTCTTAACCAATTCAAGTATACAATACAGTATTATTAACTATAGTCACCATGTATACATTAGATCTGCAGAACTTATTCATCTTATAACTGAAAACGTGTACCCTTTGATCAACATCTCTCATTTCCCTCAACCCCAGGCCCTAGCAACCACCAGTCTACTTTGTTTCAACAGGTTTGGATTTTTTATATTCCACATATCAGTGAGGTCATACATTATTTTTCTTTCTCTTTCTGACTTTTTCACTTAGCATAATGGCCTTCAGATTCATCCATGTTGTCACAAATTGCAGGATTTCCTTCTTAATAGCCCATTGTGTGTGTGTGTGTGTGTGTGTGTGTGTGTGTGTGTGTGTACACACAGGTGTATATATGAGATATTTATATATCACATATTTTTTGTCCATTCATTCATTGATGGACACTTAGGTTGTTTCCATGTCTTGGCTATTACGAATAACGCTGCAATGAACATGACAGTGCAGGTGTCTCAGAGAGTGATTTCATTTCCTTTGGATAGGTATGAAGGATCAGGATTGCTGGATCATATGGTAGTTCTATTTTTAATTTTTTGAGGAACGTCCATACTGTTTTCCATAATGGCTATAGCAATTTGTGTTCCCACCAACAGTGTACAAAGGTTCCGTTTTCTCTGCATCCTTGCCAACATTTATCTCTTGTCTTTTTGATAATAAACATCCTAAAAGTGTAAAATGATATTTCATTGTATGCATTTCCCTGATAATAGTGATGTTGAGGATATTTTCATACACCTGTTGGTCATTTGCATGTCTTTTTTGAAAAATGTCCATTCAGGTCCTTTGCCCGTTTTTTAATCAGGGTATTTGTTTCTTTGCTACTGAGTTTTAAGGGTACTTTATTTATTTCGGAAATTAATCTCTTCTCAGAATTATGGTTTGCAAATATTTTCTCCCATTCGATAACTTGTTTTTCCATTTTGTTGATTGTTTCCTTTGCTGAGCAAAAACTTTTTAGTTTGATGTGCTCTCACTTGTTTAGTTTTGCTTTTGTTGCTTGTGCATTGGGTGTCAGATCCAAAAATTCATTGCCAGGATGGATGTCGGGGAGTTTTTCCCTTATGTTTTCTTCTAGGAGTTTTATGGTCTGTCATTAAAATCTTCAACCCATTTGAGTTGATATTTTGTGCATAGGGTAAAATAGAGATTCAATTTCATTATTTTGCATGTTAATATCCTGTTTTCCTGACATCATTTATTGAAGAGACTATACTTTTCTAATTCTGTATTCTTGCACCTTTGTCAAAAATTAGTTGACCATATATGGGTTTATTCACGAGCTCTCTATTTTGTTCCACTGATCTTTGTGTTTGTTTTTATACCAATACCATAATATTTTGATTAGTGTAGTTTTGTAATACAATTTGAAATCAAAAAGTGATGCCTCCATCTTTGTTCTTCTTGCTCAAGATTGCTTTAGCTATTCAGGGTCTCTTGTGTTTTCACATGAATTTTAGATTGTTTTTTCTATTTCTGTGAAAAACATCATTGGAATTTTGAAAAGAATTGCATTGAATCTGTAAATAACTTTGGGTAATGTGGACATTTTAGCAGTATTAATTTTTCTGATCCACAGACATAAGACATCTTTCAGATTATTTGTGACTTCTTCAATTTCTTTCACCGATATTTTATTTTATAAATTCTTTCCCCTTCTATGTTAAATTTATTCCTAAGTATTTTGGGGTTTTTTGATGCTATTTTAAATTGGATTATTTTCCCAATTTCTCTAATAATTCACTGTTAGTGTGTAGAAACACAATTGACTTCTGAATATTGATTCTGTACCCTACAGCTTTACTGAATTCATTTATAAGTCTAACAGTTTTTTGGTAGAGTCTTTATGGTTTTCTACACATAGGATCATGTCATTTGAAAACAGGCAATTCTATTTCTTCCTTTGCATTTTGATACCTCTTATTTCTTTTTCTTCCCTAATTGCAATGGCTACACTTTCTAGTAATCTATTGAATAGAAGTGATAAAAGTGGGTATCCTTGTCTTGTTCCTGATTTTAGATGAAAAGCTTTTAGCTTTCACCAATGGGTATGATATCAACTGTGGGCTTGTCATATATGGCCTTTATTATGTTGAGGTACATTCCTTCTATACCTGGTTTGTTGACAGTTTTAATCATGAAAGGACGTTTAATTTTGTCAAATACTTTTTCTGCATCTATTGAAATGACCATATGATTTTTATTTTTCATTTTTTAATGTAGTATATACATTTATTGACTTGCAAATGTTTAACCATCTTTGCATCCAGGGGTAAATTCCATTTGAGCATGGTGTAGGATTCTTTTAATGTGCTGCTAAATATGATTTGTTAGTGTTTTGTTGAGGATTTTTACATCTATGTTCATCAGAAATATTGGCCTATAATTTTCCTCTCTTGTAGTGTATTTGTTTGGCCTTGGTATTGGGGTAATGCTGGCCCTATAAAGTGTGTTAGAAAATGTCCCCCATCTCTTTAACTTTTTGGAAGAATTTGATAAGAATTGGTATTAATTCTTCATTAAATGTTTGGTATCATTTACCAGAGAAGCCATCTGGCTCTGGAAATTTCTTTCTTGGGAGATTTTTGATTAATGACTCACTCTCCTTACTCATTATTGTTCCGTTCAGATCTTTTGTTTTTTCATGATTCAATCTTGGTAGGCTGTATGTTTGTAGGAATTTATCCATTTCTTCTAGGTGACACTTGTTGGCATTTAACTATTTACAGTAGTTTCTTGTCATCCTTTGTATTTCTATGGTTTAAGTTGTAGTGTCTCCTCTTCCAATGTGTGATTGTATTTATTTGAGTCACCTTTCTTTTTTCGTAGTCTCGCTAAATGTTTGTCCTTGTTGCCTATTTTACAAAAGTTTGTAGTTTAATTGATATTTTCTATTGTCTTTCTAGTCTCTATTTCATTTCTTTCTTCTATGATCTGTGTTATTCCCCTCCATCTATAAACACTGGACTTGGTTTGTTCTTTTTTTAGTTGCTTGAGGTATAAAGTTAGATTCCTTATTTGATCTTTCCTTTTTCTACTGTAGGCATTTATTGCTATGAACTTCTTTTGCTCATCCCAGAAGTTTGGCATGTTTTGTTTCCATTTTCATTTGTCTTAGGATTTTTTTTTTAAGATTTTATTTTCAAGCAATCTCCACACCTGATGTGGGACTTGAACCCATAACCTGGCAATCAAGAGTTGCATGCTCCACCAACTAAGCCACCCAGGCTCCTCTCAGGATATATTTTTTTAATTTCCCATTTGATTTCTTCTTTCAGCCATTGGTTGTTCAGGAGCATGCTGCTTAATCTCCATACATTTACAAGTTTTCCAGTTTTCTTCCAAAGAAATCTTTCTTTGATTTCTAGTTTCATACTATTGTGGTTGGAAAAGATGCTGGATATTATTTCAATTTATTAAGACTAGTTTAGTGGCCTAACATATGTTGTATACTGGAGAATGCTTCTTGTGTACTTCAGAAAAATGTGTATTCTGCTGCTGGATAGAATATTCTGTATATGGCTGTTAGGTATTTTTGGTCTAACTCATAGTTCAAGTCCAGTGTTTCTTTATTGATTTTCTGTCTAGATGATCTAACCATTGATGAAAGTGAAATACTGAAGTCCTCTATTATTACTTTATTACTATTTTCCCCTTCATATCTGTTAATATTTGCTTCATATATTTAAATGTTCTGATGTTGAGTGTATATTTATAATTGTTATATCGTCCTGATCAATTAACCTCTTGATTAATTAACTTTCTTGATTAATTGATCCCTTTATCATTATACAGTGAGCTTTTTTGTCTTATTACATTTTTTACTTGAAGTTTAGTTTTTCTGATATAAGTATGTGTACCCATGCTCTTTTTTTTAATTTCTATTTGAATGGAATATCTTTTTCCATACCATCCTGTTCTATGTGTGTCTTTAAAGCTGAAATGTTTTGTATGTAGTATACTGAGGGCTCTTGCTTTTTTATCTATTCAGCCATTCTATGTCTTTTGATTGAATAATTTAGTCCATTTACATTTAAAATGATAAGTGAGCGATAAGGGCTTAATATTGTCATTTTGTTAATTATTTTTCTGGGTGTTTTGTAGAAACTCTTTCTTTCTTTCTCCCTTACTGTCTTCCTTTGTGGTTTGCTATTTTCTGCTTTGATTCCCTTCTCTTTATCTTTTGTGTATCTACTATAAGTTTTTGGTTTGTAGTTACCAAAAGGCTTACAGAAAGCATCTTATAGCAGTCTATTTTAAGCTAATAACAATTCAATTGCATACAAAACCTCTGCACTTTTACTCCAACTTTGTTTTTGATGTCACAATTTACATTTTTCTATTGTGTATCAATTAACAAATTATCATAGCTATGTTTATTTTTAATATTTTTGTCTTTTAACGTTTTTCATAGAGTTATAAGTGACTTACACACTACCATTACAGTATTAAAGCATTCTGAATTTAACTATATAGTTACCTTTACCAGTGAGTTTTATATTTTAATATGTTCACGTTTCCAACTTTTATTTCAAATGGGAGAACTCCCTTTAGCATTTCTTGTAAGAAGTCTTATGGTGATGAACTCCTTCAATTTTTTTGTCTGAGAATATCTTCATCTCTCCCTCAATTCTAAAGGACAACTTTGTCAAGCAGAGTATTCTTGGTTGGCAAGTTTTCTCTATCAGTATTTAAATATGTGATCCCACTGATTTCTGGCCTCTAATGGTTTTGCTGAAAATTTCATTGATAGTCTTATGAGTGTTCCCTTATATGTAACATTTTGCTTTCTCTTGCTGCTTTCAATATTCTCTCTTTGTTTTTAACTTTTGACAATTTGATTATAATATGTCTCAGTATGACAGGGGAAGTACCCACAGCTCTTCCATGATCCAGGGAGGATCTCAAACAGTTCTCACATGCAAGCAGACTAGGAGCCTAATCATTGGGCAGCAGTTCAGAACGTATGAAGTCTAACCCCTTCCAGGGAGAAACTGAGACCTTTGCATTTTTGCCCATTGCCTCTGTACTGAACCTGGGGAGATTGCCTTGGAAAGTGGTCACATGACCTTTTAAAATCACCTCTGTTGAATGTGGTCCTCAGAAACTTGTGAATGCTGAGCCCCACTGGGTCTTAGAGCCAGAAGTTGAGGCAGTAGATGTATGATCCAAACCCTCACTCATCAGGAAGAAACTAAGATTTAGGGGTTCCCTACCTACTATAAAGATATCCCTACAGGTAAATAAAAAAGTAAAACATGGAATGTTAGACGCTATTGAATATTATGGGAAAAAATAAAGTCAGGAATGGAAATGTACTTGCAATTTAAATAGAGTGGATCAGGGAAGGTCTCACTGAAAAAGTTTCATTTCAGTGGAGACTGAAGAAGGTGATGGAGGAAGTCATGCATATATTTGGTAAAAGAACTTTCCAGGCAGAGATAAAAGTAGAAACAACTGAAATGAGAGTGCATCTTTGCATGCTTGAGAAGCCTCAAGATGGCTAAACAGAGTGAGCAAGAGAGTGGGTCATGAGAGAAGTTAAAGAGATATCAGCAGTCAAACATGTAGGGCCTTTAAGATGCCCTTTTAAAGACTTTGACTTTTATTCTGCAGAATATGGAAAATCATTCAAAGATTTAAATAGAACAACATGATCTTATTTATATTTTTATAGAATCACTCTGTGTTGCAAATAGCCTATGGGATGAGGTGGGGGATATGAGTGAAATCAGGAAAGCCAATTAGAAAGCTACTGTCATTATCTCATCATGAGACAGAGGTGGCTCAGACCAGGATGGTACCAGAAGATGTGAAGAGAAGTAATCCTGGATTTATTTTCTTATAGCTGTCAGAATTCCTGATTAATTACATGTAATATCTTTTGCCCCCCTTCACTAGATTTCTTTCTGTTTTAGAAATTATGGATATATTTCTCTAACATAATAGAGAACAAGAAAAGAATTTATTATCTTTTTACCACTACTCAACCTTAAAAAAATATGAAATCTACATTTTAATATTTTCCCTTCTCCTCTCCAGTGTAAAGTTAGGTTTCCTAGAATCGGAGCCTGTGGCAGGACATGTGGGGAAATGGTTCACTGAGGGAATGCTTTCAGGAGAACAGATGTGAGGAAAGCAGGATAGGGCAAGGGAGGAAGCTAAGCTAGCATGCTGTCTCAGCTGGACACTAGCTTCAGCCTGGTCCCATAGGAGCTCTAGAGCAAGAAATATACCACAGAGTTGTTTCTACTTTGAGTAAAGGGGGTTGGCCTCTTATACCCACTGAAAGTTGGAGAGGGCACAAGGAATAACCTCCACCAAAAATACCCATCCCCCATTTTCCCCCTAGAACAACTTGTTTATATCTAGATCACTCATTTCTTACTTAACAATTATATAATAGAATAATTTCCCTTTCTCTGAACTATATACTTCTGGTGCTTTATCCAGATTTCCCTCACCGGTGGCTCTGAGTGTTGACTAGTATCTTACAGCCACAGCCCTCTCCAGAGGATTTCTCAGCCGATGGCTGCTACCTTCCTAGGAGATGCCTTATTTACCCCTTGCCCAGAAGTGGCAGTCTTCAGCCAATGACTGATACAAAAGCCCAGGCCCTTTACCTCAAGGTAAGGAAACTGTGTGGAGCCATTTATACCGACAATGCTCCTCATGTAATCAGACTTAGACTAGACTTTAGCTAAATTCACATCTTTGACTTCCTCCCCTGTCCTATCTTGCTAGTATCATTTTCTTACAGGTTTTTCTTGAAAGCACTTTCTCAATAAATCTTATGTAGAAAAATCCCCATCTCAGGCTCTGCTTCTGAGGACCCTTACCTAAGGAATGGTCCCCTTTTATATAATTAGGTGGGAAGACACCATAGCAATGTATAATGACATCATCTATATAAAAAGTAAAACAACAGGCTCTTCTCCAAATGATCAGAAATTTTACTTGTTCTACTTCCTTTGAATTTTAACATAATGCATTACATTTTATGCCTAAAAGTCTTTTACTTGTCTATCATATTCTTCTCTCAAAAAAAAAACAGATTAATATATTTACAAGAGATAAAGAAGGGCACTATATCATAATAAAGGGGACTATCAAACAAGAGGATCTAACAATAAATATTTATGCCCCAAACAATGAGCACCCAAATATATAAAACAACAAATAAGAAAGATAAAGGAACTCATTGATAATAATACAATAATAGTAGAGGACTTTAACACCCACTTACATCAATGGACAGACCATCTAAGCAGAAAATCAACAAGGAAACAATGGCTTTGGATGACACACTGGAACAGATGGACTTAACAGATATATTCAGAACATTTTATCCTAAAGTTGCAGAATACACATTCTTTTCAAGTGCACATGGCACACTCTCCAGAAAAAATCACATACTAGGTCCCAAATCAGGCCTCAACAAGTAGAAAAAGATTTAGATCAGACCATGCATATTTTCTGACCACAACACTATGAAACTTGAAGTCAATCATAAGAAAAAATTGGAAAGACCACAAATACATGGAAGTTAAACAACATGCTGCTAAAGAAGAATGGGTCAACCAGGAAATCAAAGAAGAAATTTAAAAACACATATAAAAAAATGAAAATATGATGGTCCAAAACCTTTGGGATGCAGAAAAATTGGTCCTATGTGGGAAGTATATAGCAATACAGGCTTGTATCAAGAAGCAAGAAAAATCTCAAATAAACAACCTAATTTTACACCTAAAGGATCTAGAAAAAGAACTGCTGGCCTAAAGCCAGCAAAAGAAAAGAAATAAAAAATTAGAACAGAAGTAAATAATATAGAAACAAACAAAAAAAGGCAACAAAACAAAACAAAAACAAACAGTAGAACAGATCAGTGAAACCAGGAGCTGGTTGTTTGAGAAAATTAATAACATTGATAAACCCCTAGCCAGACTTACCAAAAAGAGAACAGAGTGGCACTGGGGTGGCTCAGTCATTTGAGCTTCCAACTTTGGCTCAGGTCATGATCTTGCGGTTCATGGGTTTGAGCCCCACATCAGGCTAGCTTCTGTCAGCCTGTCAGCACAGAGCTCACTTCAGATCCTTTGTCTCCCTCTCTCTGCCTCTCCCCTGCTTGCACTCTCCCAAAAATAAATAAATACTTTAAAAAAAGAAAAGAGAAAAGACCCAAATAAATAAAATCACAAATGACAGAGGAGAAATAACAACCAACTCCACAGAAAGACAATTATAAGAGAATATTATAAAAAGTTATATGCCAACAAATTGAATAACCTGGAAGAAATGAACAAATCCCTAAGAATATATAAACTACCAAAATTGAAACAGGAAGAAATAGAAAAGTTGAATAGACAGATAAGCAAATAAATTGAATCAGTAATCAAAAATCTCCCAACAAAGTTCAGGGCCACGTGGCTTCACGGGTAAATTCTACTAAATATTTAAGGAACAGTTAATACCTATTCTTCTCAAACTGTTCCAAAAAGTAGAAATGGAAGGAAACTTCCAAACTCACTCTACAAGGCCAGCATTACCTTGATTCCAAAACAGACAAAGACTCTACTAAAAAAAGAGAATTACAATCCAATATCCCTGATGAACATTGATACAAAAACTCGCAACAAAATACTAGCAAACCAAGACCAACAGTACATTAAAAGAATCACTCACCATGATCAAGTGGGATTTATTACTGGGCTGGAAGTGTGGTTCAATATTCACAAATCAATCAATGTGATACACCACATTAATAAAAGAAAGGATAAAACCATATGATCCTCTCAATAAATGCAGAAAAAACATTTGACAACATATAGCATGCATTCTTGATAAAAACCCTCAACAAAGTAGGGATGGAGGGAATATAGCTCAACATAATAAAGGCCATCTATGAAAGACCCACAGCTAATATCATCCTCAATGGGGAAAAACTGAGAGCTTTCCCCAATGGTCAGGAACAAAACAGGGATGTCTACTCTCACCATTGTTATTTAACATAGTTCTGGAAGTCCTAGCCTCAGCAATCAGACAACAACAACAACAACAAAAGAAATAAAAGGCATCCAAATCAGCAAGGAAGAAGTCAAACTTTCGCTACTCACAGATGACATGATACTCCATGTAGAAAACCTAAGAGATTCTGCAAAAAAATTTCCTAGAACTGAGACACAAATTCAGTGAGATTACAGGATACAAAATCAATGTACAGAAATGTGTTGCAATTCTACACACTAAAAATGAAGCAGCAGAAAGAGAAATCAAGGAATTGATCCCATTTACAGCTGCACCAAAAACGATAAGACACCTAGAATAAACCTAACCAAGGAGGGAAAAGATCTGTACTCTGAAAACTATAGAACACTTATGAAAGAAATTGAAGAAGACACAAAGAAACGGAAAACATTCCATGCTCATGGATCAGAAGAACAAATATCATTAAATGTCTATACTACCCAAAGCAATCTACACATTTTGTGCAATCCCTATCAAAATACCACCAACATTTTCACAGAGCTAGAACAAACAATCCTAAAATGTGTGTGGAATCACAAAACACCATGAATAGTCAAAGAAATCCTGAAAAAGAAGAGTAAAGCTGGGGACATCACAATTCTGGACTTCAAGCTATATTACAAAGCTGTAGTTATTAAGACAGTATGGTACTGGCACAAAAATAGACACATAGATCAATAGAATAGAATAGAAAACTGAGAAATGGAAAAACAAACAAACAAGAAACCCAACAATGAACCCACAACTATATGGTCAACTCATCCCCGACAAAGGAGGAAAGAATATCCGATGGAAAAAAGACAGTCAACAAATGGTGTTGGGAAAACTGGACAGCAACATGTAAAAGAATGAAACTGGACCACTTTGTTACACCATACACAAAAATAAATTCAAACTGGATGAAAGGCCTAAGTGTGAGACCTGAAACCATAAAATCCTAGAACACAGGCAGTAACCTCTTTGACATTGGCCATTGTAACTTCTTACTAGATATGTCTCCCGAGGCAAAGGAAACAAAAGCACAAATAAACTATTGGGATTTCATCAAGATAATAAGCTTCTCTCTTTACAAATGGTTCTGGGAGAACTGGACAGCAACATTCAGAAGGTTGAAACTAGACCACTTTCTCACACCATTCACAAAAATAAACTCAAAATGGATCAAGGACCTGAATGTGAGACAGGAAACCATCAAAACCCTAGAGGAGAAAGCAGGAAAAGACCTCTCTGACCTCAGCCGTAGCAATCTCTTACTTGACACATCCCCAAAGGCAAGGGAATTAAAAGCAAAAGTGAATTACTGGGACCTTATGAAGATAAAAAGCTTCTGCACAGCAAAGGAAACAACCAACAAAACTAAAAGGCAACCAACGGAATGGGAAAAGATCTTTGCAAATGACATATCAGACAAAGGGCTAGTCTCCAAAATCTATAAAGAGCTCACCAAACTCCACACCCGAAAAGCAAATAACCCAGTGAAGAAATGGGCAGAAAACATGAATAGACACTTCTCTAAAGAAGACATCCGGATGGCCAACAGGCACATGAAAAGATGTTCAGCGTCGCTCCTTATCAGGGAAATACAAATCAAAACCACACTCAGGTATCACCTCACGCCAGTCAGAGTGGCCAAAATGAACAAATCAGGAGACTATAGATGCTGGAGAGGATGTGGAGAAACGGGAACCCTCTTGCACTGTTGGTGGGAATGCAAATTGGTGCAGCCGCTCTGGAAAGCAGTGTGGAGGTTCCTCAGAAAATTAAAAATAGACCTACCCTATGACCCAGCAATAGCACTGCTAGGAATTTATCCAAGGGATACAGGAGTACTGATGCATAGGGGCACTTGTACCCCAATGTTTGTAGCAGCACTCTCAACAATAGCCAAATTATGGAAAGAGCCTAAATGTCCATCAACTGATGAATGGATAAAGAAATTGTGGTTTATATACACAATGGAATACTACGTGGCAATGAGAAAAAATGAAATATGGCCTTTTGTAGCAACGTGGATGGAACTGGAGAGTGTGATGCTAAGTGAAATAAGCCATATAGAGAAAGACAGATACCATATGGTTTCACTCTTATGTGGATCCTGAGAAACTTAACAGAAACCCATGGGGGAGGGGAAGGGAAAAAAAAAAAAAGAGGTTAGAGTGGGAGAGAGCCAAAGCATAAGAGACTGTTAAAAACTGAGAACAAACTGAGGGTTGATGGGGGGTGGGAGGGAGGGGGGGGTGGGTGATGGGTATTGAGGAGGGCACCTTTTGGGATGAGCACTGGGTGTTGTATGGAAACCAATTTGACAATAAATTTCATATATTAAAAAAAAAAGATAATAAGCTTCTGCACAGTGAAGGAAATAACCAACAAAACTAAAAGGCAACCGACGGCATGGGAGAAGATATTTGCAAATGGCATATCTGATAAAGGGTTAGTATCCAAAATCTATAAAGAACTTAAAAAACTCAACACCCAAAGAACAAATAATCCAGTTAAAAAATGAATAGACATTTTCCCAAAGAAGACATACAGAAGGCTAATAGACACATGAAATGATATTTATCATCAGGGAACTACAAATCAAAACTACAATGAGATATCACCTCACACCTGTCAGAATGGCTAAAATTAACAACGGGTGTTGGCAAGGATGTGGAGAAAGGAGAACCCCGTTACCCTGTTGGTGGGAATAGAAACTGGTGCAGCCATTCTAGAAAACAGTATGGAGGTTCCTCAAAAAGTTAAAAATAGAACTACCCTATGATCCAGCAATTGCACTACTAGGTATTTACCCAAACAATACAGAAGTACTGATTCAAAGGAATACATTCACCCCACTGTTTATAGCAGCATCATCTACAATAGCCAAATTACAGAGAGAACGCAAATGCTCATCGACTAATGGATGGATAAGGAAGATGTGGTATTATATATACAATGGAATATTACTCAACCTTAAGAAGAATGAATTCTTGCCATTTGCAATAACACAGATGGAGTTAGAGAGTATTATGCTAAGCAAAATAAGTCAGTCAGAGAAAGACAAATACCATATGATTTCAATCATATGTGGAATTTAAGAAAAAAAACAAATGAACGTAGGGGAACAAAAATGAAGCAAACTCAGAAGCAGACTCTTATTTTTTTCCAAGAAACAGACTCTTAACTATAGAGAACAAACCGACAGTTACAGAGGAGAGGTGAGTCGGGGGATGGGTTAAATAGGTGATGGGGACTAAGGAGGGCACTTGTGATGAGCATTGGGTATTGTAATGTAAGTGATGAATCACTAAATTCTGCACCTGAAACTAGTATTACATTGTATGTTAACTAACTGGAATTTAAATAAAAACTTGGAGGAATAAAAGATTGATATTAGATATGAAAAAATATTTTTTTTTGCATTGTTCTACTTCCTTTGAACTTTAGCATAATGCATTATGCTAATAGTCTCCTACTTGTCCATTACATCCTTTTCTGAAAAAAAAAAAGATGAATATCTTTTTATTTCCTGTGTCTATAATACTCTGAGTATAAAATTTTCTTCTGAAAGAAATTATAATTACAAATAATATTAATCATAGAATTGATTAAGCATTATAAATTTGTTACAGATTTTAAAAAATCAATATTAAATATAAAAAGTGAATTTTTACTGGAAATGCATTTTAACAAGATGAATAAGATATTTTTTAATCAGTTCCAGTATCTGTGGATAATTCTCACTACTAAAATGAAAAAAAATGCTCAGCCGCAATTCTATTCTTATTTTCATAGTTGTTGTTAATCAGATGTTGTGATAAGATGTAATTTTATTTTTGTGTATGGTGTTATGAAGTGATCCAGTTTCATTCTTTTACACGTTGCCGTCCAGTTTTCCCAATACCATTTGTTGAAGAGACTGTCTTTCTTCCATTAGTAAGAGCTAAGACACCTCATTCAGATAAAACAAAATGAGAATGAGACTGGAACAATCTTTTTTTATTGAAGTATAATTAACATTTGGTGTTATATTAGTTTCAGGTGTACAATATGATTTAATAATTCTATACATTTCTCAGTGTTCATCAAGGTTAAGTATACTCTTGATCCTCTTTATCAGTATCCCTCTCTGGCAACCACCCACTTGTTCTCTGTATTCAAAACTGTTCTTTTGTTTGTCTCTTTTTGTCTTTGTTTGTTCATTTGTTTTATTTCTTAAATCCACATAAATGAATCATACGTTATTTGTCTCTCTCTGTCTGACTTACTTCACTTAGCATTATACCCTCTAGGTCCATCCAAGTTGTTGCAAATGGCAAGACTTCATTCTTTTTTATGGCTGAGTCATTATTCCATTGTCTATATATACTACATCTTCTTTATCCATTCATCTATCAATGGACACTGGGTTGCTTCCATAAATTGGCTACTGTAAATAATATTTCAATAAATACAGAAGTGCGTATCTTTTTTGAATTAGTGTTTTTGGTTTCTTCGGGTAGATAGCCAGTAGTGGAATTACTGGACCAAGAGGTGATTCTATTTCTTAATTTTTTGAAAAAACTCCATACTGTTTTCCATAGCAGCTGTACTAATATACATTCCTACCAACAGTGCATCACCAACACTTCTTATGTCTCGTCTTTTGATTCTAGCCATTCTGATAGGTGTAAGGTGATATCTCATTGTGGTTTTACTTTGCACTTCACTGATAATGAGTGACGTTGAGCATCTTTTCATGTGTCTGTTGGTCAGCTCTATGTCTTCTTTGGAAAAAAAAAGTCTATCCAGGGCCTCTGCCCATTTTTTAATTGATTATTATTTTGGTGTTGAGTTGCATAAGTTCTTTATATATTTTGGATCTTAACCCATTATCAGATATATCATTTGCAAATATCCTTTCCCATTCAGTAGGCTACTTTTTGTTTTGTTGATGCTTTCATTTGCTATACAAAAGCTTTTTTATTTTAGTGTAGCCTCAGTAGTTTAAATTTGCTTTTTTTTTTTTTTCTCTTGCCTGAGGAGACATATCTAGAAAAATGTTTCTATGGCCGATATCAAGAAATTACTGCATATGTTTTCTTCTAGTTTTGTGGTTTCAGGTCTCACAGTTAGGTCTTTAATCCATTTTGACTTTCTTTTTGTGTATGGTGTATGAATGTGGTTCAGTTTCATTCTTCTGTATGGATCTGTCCAGTTTCCCAACACCATTTGTTGAAGAGTGAATGGAAAAAAATTTATCATAGCAATATCACAATTATTTGAACTGCTTCTGAGTTAAATGCCAGAAAGCACCTAGAGACTTAGCTTCAATAACACATTTTAATAATTTGTAAGATAGCATCTTGATAAGATCCATTTTCAATTTTGTTGAAAACAAATCATTAGAAACCACTTGACTTGCCACAGATTTTTTAATACAGTATCTAGAGATTTACTTTCTCAACACCAGCAACAAAAATTCCAAATAACTCTTTTGGCATCCCAAAGCCTTTTAGACTCTAAAAGGAATGAACCATAGTAAATAAAAGATATTCTTTGCTTCCAAAATGACTATCTTTCCTCATATATGCTGGGCTTTTTTTTTTACCATGAGTCAATTTGGGTAGATGGTTTTTTGAAACACTTTATCCAGGTTGGAGTCAACCAATCACTTTTCCACCTAACTGAATCTTGTGTTTATATTTCAAATTCTTTTCAGTTGGCTCTAAATATAACTCTAAAGATATTTTAATGTCTTTTCCTCAACCATGTAAATTCCTCTCATGCTTTATCTCACCATAACTCTTAAGTTGTGTTAATGACAGAGAGCACAACACAAAAAAGTAATTATATAACTACATATAGATATGTGAAAAAGATGAAGTCAGCAAGTGCAGAATTTGGAGGATTTGCATGGAACAGATTTAAAAGATAAAGTAAAATAAGTATCTACTTTTAGAGAGGACCACAAAAGGGCTTTCGATTTTTGTTTCATCCGTCATTCTTTGTCCTTTTGATCATCTTTTTTGTTTTATCAAGGTATTGAGGTGATCATGTAGTGCTTGGTAAGAGCTTTAAGAAAAGGAATCACACAAAGTAACCATGAAAATCAATAGCCTTCCAGTGACCGTTAGACATTTAATCCCAATTAGCCCCAACAAAACTATGTCATCTGTGTGATTTATAAAGCAGTTCTTTTTCTTTAAGATTATTTGAAAGTTTCCAGTAATTATTTTTTATTCACCAGGTGACCATTTAGTAGCATGACCGAAACTTCTAATGCTTTAAAAAAAAACTCTGATGGCAATAATAGACCTTTTGAGGAGGAATAGAAATTGTTTCAAAGCATAAGGAGATTTCTTGTTCAAATTATGGTCAAATCACACATTCCAATAAATGCTGTAAGGAAAAAGACCAGAATTCTGGGAGAAAGAATAACAGTGGAATCCTAGTTTAGCCTGGGAAATAAGAGAAGTCCTCTCTAAGTAACTAACATTTAAGTCAAGACCCAAGGGAGAAATAGGCTTCATTAAAGTGATGGAAAAAATATGTAAATACCAAACCAAATAGAAACAATTCTCAGATAAAGTGAAAGAGACACCAAGGAGAGTTCATTCAAAGAAAACAAACAATCCAGAAAGTAAGCTGGAACTGACAAAAGAACTCAGTTTGAAAATTAACATGTGATGAGATAAAGCAAGTGCTGGGCTTTACAGAACTTTATAGAACATATTTTAGTAAACATGAATGCAATAAAAAAAAGAGTTTAAAGACTAAATGAAAAATAACTTCACAGAATAGAAAGAAAAGTAGAAATTTTAATGCTAGGGAAATAAAAGAAGATCGAAATATATCCTATAAATTATAAACTGCCTGGACAAGACAGATACAGCTAAAATTCAAATGAAGGCAGAAGATAAGTTTAATGTAATAATGGTGAATGAATAGAGAAAACTATAGAGAATAAAACAAATGGTGTAATAATATAGGCATAGAAGTCACAGAAACAATCTCATATTAGAATAGTAAGATATTTAGGGGCACCAGGTGATTCAGTCTGTTAAGTCTGCCTGGGATACCCTCTCTCTTCCTCTCTCTCTCTCTCTCTCTCTCTCAAAAGAAATAAATAAACTTAAAAAAAGAGAACATCAGGATATTTAGATATCCCTGAAATAGTGAACCCTACAAGGAAAACCAAATTGATACGAATATATATATTTATTTTTACATATTTTATATACTATGTTTATACATTATAAATATAAAATCATATTTTATATATTACCTTATTATGTATATTTATAGATTATGTATACTTATTATATATTTAAATATATTTAAAAATAGAATACAGGAAAAATTTCTTAAAATAAACAAATCTGAAAATAAAAATATGCACATAAAAATGGTACGCCACACATCAAATAATAATAATTATATACTGGGTATAAATGACAGATTCTGCTTATTGTTGAACTTCAAGAATAAAAACAAAAGTCCTCATATATGTCAGCAAAAAATAAAAATAAAATCACTTAAAAGTTGAGCTGAGAATCAGACTGGCTTCTCACAGTAACATTCGATGCCAGAAGACAATGGAGAAAGGTCTATAAATTATAAGGGGAAAATGGGTATGACTTACAAATATTAAACCCAAGTTGTCAATCAAATAAAAAGGTTAGGAGATGTTTTCAAATGTGAAATCTCTCGACTCATAGCACCCACGAGCTCCTCAATGAAAAGCACTTCACGCTGATAAAATCAGTTACCCAAAAGCTGATTCAAAATTAAGAACCCTAACACATTCAGTGGTAAGTGATGATCATCATATAAACAACGAACTAAGACCAAACAACTAGGAAAAAATTACCCCAGAAGACAACCAAAATACTATAGTTTGTGCTCACAACCATGAGGGAGTAAATGGGTTGGAACTTACTCTTCAACCATGAACAAATAAAACACTGGCCAAATATATATGAAATAAATGTTTTTGGACATTGAGGAACATCCAGTAAAGGGCTGTGAGCCTGAAAGGAAATAAATACCTAGGTCATACAATAGCCCCAGTTTTCAGACAGTAGACAAGTTCTGGGCCTTGGGTGCAGGTAGGGGAAATCTGAACAAAGTTCGAGTAGTTCTCTCTCAGTTGAAGAAACAGATATTAGAATTTAGAGTGGCCCAGGAAACTACAATTTTCAGAGTAGAAATACTACAGAGAAGGAACTCTTCAGAAAAAGGCTCCAGATATCTAAATAAGGATCCCTGTGAGTCTTTGACTGAATATTAATCTTTCTCTGCACAATATGAAATTCATTAAGACTGCACAAAGACATGTGAAGAAAGAAAAACTGCTACAGAATGGAAGCCACATAATGTCATAGTTTATACAGGGCCAGGGCTATTCAAATTTCTCCAGCCAGAGCAGAAAGACATTGTTAAATGTACATGACATTTACAAGTGAGCCTAAAAATAGGCTCACATCTGGGGCTAAACTGGTACTACAGGAAAATCTACCCTAGACATATCCTTAAAAACCTTTCAAAAAGAAAAAAAAAGCCTAGAAAATATCAAACTGAATCAAGAGTCATTTGTTTGTCAGAACAAAATCCACACCATTTAAAGAAACAATAAAATATGGCAGTTAACAATGAAATATGTACAATGTCTGGCATTCAGTTGAAAACTGCCAGGCATATAAAGAGAGGGAAAAGTGACCAAAATCGAAAACAGTTTCATAGAAAGAGATGCAAAAATGATAAAGTTCATGGAATTATAACAAGAAGGATAAAATAACTCTTATAAATATGTTCAATGTGCTTAAGAACTTAAAGAAAAACATGAACATAATATGGAGAGAAATGGAAGATGTTTTTAAAAAAGAATCAAATGGAAGTGTTAGAAAAGAAAAATAAAATATCTAAAGTAGAAATTACATTGCATTGTATTAATCACAGGTTAGACATAAAAGGTCAGTGAACTTGGAAACAAAGCAATACAAAACATTCAAAATTAAGCACAAAGAGGAAAGATAAAAATGAATGAAACCCTAAGTAATGTGTGAAACAATAGCAAGCAGTCTAGCATACATGTAATTGGGATCTCAGAAAGAGAGAAAAAGGAGGAGAGAAAAAAATGTACTTGAAGGAATAATAGTAGAGCCTTAAAATGCACAATGCTAAAACATGGTAATATTTAAAGAAAAAAAAATAGGTAAATCTAACATTATAGGGGTGCCTGGGTGGCTCAATCGGTTAAGCTTCCAACATCAGCTCAGGTCATTCCAACTCCAGCGCCCAGGTCATGATCTCACAGTTCATGAGTTCAAGCCCTATAGCAGGCTCTATGCTGACAGCTCAGAGCCTAGAGCCTGCTTGGAATTCTGTGTCCCCCTCTCTCTCTGCCCCTCCCCTGCTCACACTCTATCTCTCTCTCTCAAAAATAAAAACATTTTTAATTTTTTAAAAAAAATTCGGGGCACCTGGGTGGCTTAGTTGGTTAAGCTTCCGACTTTGACACAGGTCATGATCTCGCGGTGAGTTGGAGCCCCGCGTTCGGCTCTGTGCTGACAGCTCAGCACAGATTCTGATTCTGTTTCTGATTCTGATTCTGATTCTGAATCTGTTTCAGATTCTGTGACTCCCTCTCTCTCTGACCGTCCCCCGTTCATGCTCTGTCTCTGTCTCAAAAATAAATAAACGTTAAAAAACATTTTTTTTAATCTAACATTATAGTGGTAGATCGAAAACTCTCCTCTCAATAACTGATATAAAAAGTACAGAAATTAGTAAAGATATAGGAGACCTGAAAGAATTTGAATTGTCAGACATTTCTGGACAACTCCAGCCATCAACTGCAGAATATGCATCCTTTTCAAGTACACATGGAGCATTTATCAAGACAGAATAGATGCTAGGCTATTAGCCAAGTCTCAATAAATTTCAAAAGATCAAAATCATAAGAAAATTTAATTAGAAATTCCTAACTAAAAAACATCTGGAAATACCCAAAATATTTGGGAATTAAATTACATAATTTCATAAGAACTCATATCTCAAAAAAAAAATAGAGAAAATAAGAAAGAAATCTAAACTAAATCGTAATTAAAATACGGTATATACAAACTAGAGGATGCATGTAAATCATGCCTTTGGAAATTATGGCTTAACATGCTTATACTAGAAAAGAAAAAAGTTAAAGTCAATAAAATAGAAAACTGAAATGCAACAGAGTAAAATAAATAGTACAAAAAAGCTGGTTCTTTGAAATTTTTTTTAATGTTTATATTTATTTTTGAGACAGAGACACAGCATGAGTGGGGGAGGGGCAGAGAGAGAGGGAGACAGAATCCAAAGCAGATTCCAGGCTCCCAGCTGTCAGCACAGAGCACGATGCTGGGTTTGAACCCGTCAACTGCGAGATTATGACCTGAGCCGAAGTCGGATGCTCAACTGACTGAGCCACCCAGGTGCCCCCAAAAAGCTGGTTCTTTGCAAGAAAAAAGAAATCAATGAATTTGACAAAACTTTAGGTAGAATGATCAAGAAAACAAAACACAAATTATGGATATCAAGAATAAAATAAAGAACCTCACTATAGATCCCGTGAATATTACAAGAACAGTAAGTGAATATTATAATCTGACTTAACAAGAAATAAAAAACCTGAATAACCCTAAAAATAGGATATTAAAATTTGAAGCTGAAATTTCTCCCTAAAAAAATTCAAAATCAAAATGATTTTATTAATGACTTTTCTCAAAAAATTTTAAAGGTATTATGCTAATCCTACACAAGTTCTTTCAGAACATTAAAAAGAAAATCCATATCCTTACTCATTTTCTGAGGCCAACATTACCTTGATATCAAAACCAGATGAAGACATTGTAAGAAAAGGAGGCTACAGACC
The DNA here is from genome assembly GCF_014898765.1 of Herpailurus yagouaroundi. Taxonomy (NCBI): domain Eukaryota; kingdom Metazoa; phylum Chordata; class Mammalia; order Carnivora; family Felidae; genus Herpailurus; species Herpailurus yagouaroundi. The sequence continues at coordinate 34,854,281 of NW_024412418.1, forward strand.
AATGTCATTATCTACATAGATAAAACAATTCCTTAATAATCGCAACAAATAAGATCAAGTAATATGTATAAAGAATAATATATCTTGACAAAGTGGAATTTACCCCCAGTTTGCTAAATTGGTTTTGGAATATTTGGAAATCAATGTAATTTAACATGTAATTTAACATGCTGACAAAGTTTTTAAAAATACAGAATCATCTTAATAGATGTAGAAAATGCACTTAATAGATGTTCATGATAAAAAAAAAAAAAAACCTCTCACTTCTTATAGAACAGAAGGGATTTGATCAAAACCATTCATCAATATCCTAAAAGCTAACATCACACTTGTGAAAAAATAAATGCTTTCACCCAGATTGTGAACAAAGGAAGGGTGTCCACACCCACCACTTCAAATTTGTTCTAGGAGTCACAGCAATCCAATAAGGTAAGAAACATAAATGAAAATGATACACATTGGAAAAAGTGTGATATTGTGATTTTTAAAGAAAGAATTTCTTATTCTTGCTCCTGTCCCTAGAACAGGGCTCTAAAAACACCTTGCAATTTCCTGTAATAAAAGCAATAAAGTTGTCTTTTGTTATGTTAAGGAGGTGACTTTAAAAGACCCTAGGGATATTCATCAGAGGAGCCAATCATCTGATTAGAGGGATGTAAGTTTCAGTCCCACCCCCTGACCTCTGAAGAGCTGATAGTTGCTGGAGATGGGGCTGGAGTCCATCATCAATGGCAATTAGGCCTATGTATTAAAGCGTCCATCAAAACCCAAAAGGAAGGGGTTTGGAGAGCTTCCTATACACATTCATGTATGGGGAGGGTGATGCATCCCAACTCTACAGGGATAGAAGCTCCTGCATTCAGGACCCTCCCAGACCTCACCCTATCTATCTCTTCATTTGGATGCTCATCTGTATCCTTTATCATATCCTTTAATCCACTGGTAAACATAAGTGCTTCCCTGAGTTCTGTGAACCTCTCTAGCAAATAATCAAATCCAAGGAGAGAAGGTCATGGGAACTTCCAATTCCTAGCCAAATCGGACAAAAGTCATGGGTAACCTGGGGACCTCCTACTTGCAACTGGCATCCGCATTGCTGGGAGGGGCAGTCTTGTGGGACTGAGTCCTTAACCTATCGGATCTGATGTTATTTCTAGGTAGATGGTGTCAGAATTGAGTAAAATGACAGGACACCCAGCTGGTATCATAGAGAATGTTTTGGTATGGAAAAAATCCCAAACATTTGGAGACCAGAAGTGTCAGAAGTGTTGTGAATGTGGCAGCAGTGTAAGAGTAAAGGAGATACACAAGAGGAGAATTGGGTTTTTCCCTAACACAAAAAGTAAAATTGCTTTTTTTTATAGATTGCAGGGCAATGTATGTTGTAGAAAATCCCGAGGGATCTAAAAAAAAAACAAAAAACAAAAAACCTGCGAGAACTAGTAAATGAGTTAAGCAAGGTCACAGGACACAAGGTCAGTATATAAAACATATTGTTTTGGTGGTGCCTGGGTGGCTCAGTCAGTTAAGTGTCAGACTCTTGATTTTGGTTCAGGTCATGATCTCAAGGTTCCTGAGTTCGAGCCCTGCATCAGGCTCTGTGCTCACAGTGTGAAGCCTGCTTGGGAGTCTCTCTCTTCCTCTTCTCTGCCCTCCCACACTTGTGCTCATTCTCGAGTACACGCTCTCTCTCTCTCAAAATAAATAAATAAACTTTAAAAAATTTAAAAAAAAACCAAATTGTTTCTATATTCAAATTATGAACAATTGAGAAGTGAAATTTATAATTACATCAACAAATATAAAACACTTAGGGACAAACTTACAGTGAAAGCTACAAAGCACTTCTAAAAGGACTAAAGACCCAAATAAATGGAGAGAGATATCAAGTTCATGGATTAGAATGGTCAATATCATTAAGATTTCAATTCTCCCCAAATTGATCTATAAATTCAATGCCATGCCTATCAAACTACCAGAGGATTCTGTTTGTCTGTAATTAACAAGTTCATTCTATGAATTTAAATGGAACTATGTGAGACCTAAAATAGCCAGAACCATTTTGAAGAAGACAAAATTGAGAAGACTTACACTACCTGGTTTTAAGACTTAATAGAAAGCTATAATAATCAAAATAGTATGATTATGGAGTGAGGACAAACACAGATGAACACAACCAAATAGATATTCCACAAATAAACACATATGTGTAGTCAACTGAGAGTTTTGACAAAGTTCCGAGGCAATTCAATGGGAAAAGGATACTTTTTTCAACAAATGGTGCTAGAACACCTAGGCATCTATATGGTAAAAAACAAATATTAATCTCATACCATACCCAAATAGTAACTTGAAGTAGATCATAGTCCTACATATAAATACTAAAAATATAAAACATAGAGGGAAAAAAATCTAGAAGAAAATCTTGTAAGCTTGGAGTTGGAGTTAGTGAAGATTTCCTTAGATAAGGTAAAAAAAAAAAGCATGAAACATTGGACTTTAAAAAATCTCCTGCCTTTTGAAAAAAATATTCATAATACATAAATCTGACAAAGGACTAATATCATACACACACACACACACACACATACACACTATATGTATACACACTTTTGCAATTCAATGTTAGACGACAAACAACTCAGTTTAAAAATGGGCAAAAGATTTGAACAAACACTTCACAAAACAACATATACGGCCAATAAGCACATTGAAAGATGCTAATATCACTAGTTATAAGGAAAATGAAAATTAAACCACGGTCAGATATGAATACACAGTACAATGGCAAAATTTTTAAAAGCTGACAATGCCAAGTGTTTGTGAGCATGTGAAACAAGTAGAATTCTTATACACGGTTGGTGGGAATATGAACTGTCATAGTCACTATAGAAAATGGTTTAGCAGTGTCTTGCAAAATTAAACATATGCTTACTAAATGACCTAGCAAGTACACTCTTACTTACTTACTTACTTACTTATTTATTTATTTATTTATTTTATTATTTTTTAAAGTAGAGCCCAGCGTGGGGCTTGAACTGATGAGCCTGAGATCAAGACCCAAGCTGAGCCTGATACTTAACTGATTGAGCCAACCAGGTGCTCTCCACTTTCTTTTTTCACTTCCCCCAAATTAAAACACATTTCTACACACAAAAAGAATATGTACAAGAATGTTCACAGGTTTGTTTGTTTAATGACAGACAAAAAACACAAACAGCTAAAATGTCCATCAACAAGTGAATGACCAAACACACAACATGGCTTATTCATACAATGAACTACTACTCAACAATAAAAAGGAACAAACTATTGTTGCACACAACATGGATAAGTCCCCAAAAGAAGCCATAAAAAGAAGTACGTACTGTATATGGCTACATTTATTGAAAACTCTGGAAAATGAATCTATGTCACATAGCAGATCAGTGGCTATATGGGACAGGAGAGAATGATTGGCTGGGAAGGAGAGGTAGGAGGTGATGTAAATGTAAATGTTTCATGCCTTGAATATGGTGGTAGTAACATGTCAAAACTCATCAAATTATATATTTACAGTGAGTGCATTTGATTGTATGCAAGTTGGACCTCAGTAAAATTGGAAGAAAATAACAAAAAGATATATAACATCTTATTCTGAATATAATTTCTCTGAAAATAATGTGTATATTTCCTGCAAGCTTTTGTTTAAAATATGTGTATTTCAGGAGCACCTGGGTGGCTCAGTGGGTTAAGTGTCTAACTCCTGCTTAGGTCATGCTCTTGCAGTTCGTGGGTTTGTCAATTGTGCTGACAACTCAGAGCCTGGAACCTGCTTTGGATTCTGTGTCTCCCTCTCTCCTTCTGCCCCTCCCCCCCTCTCAAAAATAAATAAACATAAAAATTTAAAAAAATAAAATATGTGTATTTCAAACTTTTTATTAACTAAATCCTGTCTTCCAATTGAAAAACATACCATACATTCTATAAATAGAAAAATAATGTAACAAAAATAAGAAGGTATGAAGTATTTTTATAGTAGAGAGAAAACCCATATTATCTAAGAAGGAAACATACACACACAAAAAGAATGAAAAGTATAGCTTTACATTTTTAGGGCAGTGAAAATACTCTGTATGATATTAAGGTGACAGATATGAAGCATTATACTTTTGTCCAAACCCATAGAATGCACAACACCAATAGCAAAGCCTAAGGTAAACCATTGACTTTGGGTGATTATGATGTGTCAATGTAGGTTCAACCTTGGTGAAATAATGTACCATTCAGGAGAGTGATGTTGGTAATAAGAGAAGCTAGGCATGCAGGACAGCAAGACATATATATGAAACCTCTGTACCTTCCAATCAATTTTCTATAAACTAAAACTGTTCTAACAATTAAAGCCTTAAAAAAAAATAGAACTCTTCATCTAAAAAGAATTAATTTCTCTCCAGTTCCATCCACGTTGCTGCAAGGGGCCATATTTCAGTCTTTCTTATTGCCAGGTAGTATTCCATTGTGTATATAAACCATATGTTTTCACTCTTATGTGGATCCTGAGAAACTTAACAGAAGACCATGGGGGAGGGGAAGGAAAAAAAAGAGGGAGAGAGCCAAACCATAAGAGACTCTTAAAAACTGAGAATAAACTAGGGTTGATGGGGGGTGGGAGGGAGGGGAGGGTGGGTGATGGGCATTGAAGAGGGCACCTTTTGGGATGAGCACTGAGTGTTGTATGGAAACCAATTTGACAACAAATTTCATATTAAAAAAAATAAAAAATAAAAAACACACACAAAAAAATAAAAATAAAAAGAATTAATTTTACTTTATGCAAATTATACACTAATAAAAGAAATTAATGGGGAGAAAAGCATAGCTTCAATTCATAGTAATTTTTATGATCATGTTGTTGAATAAATATCTGCAAATCCAGCAATTCCTTCAGCATATTTTTTCTAGTAAATTCAAGTATGGTAAATGTAATACACTTAAAAGGCTTGTATAGTATGATCCTAGTTTATGAAACTATTTTTATTTATCTACTTGCCTACCACCTATGTATCCATAGTTTTGTGGATGTTCATAAAGGTACGTTTGGAATTATTCTTACCAAGTGCTTGTTATCTCTGGCCAAGTTGAGTAAATTGTTGCTCTCTTTGTATCTGTCTGTAGCACTTAAAGTTTCAGGTTATTGCTCAAAAGTCACTTTCTCCTTGAGGCCTTCCCTGGTCAACTTAAAACTGAATCCTCACCGCACCTACCATTCTCAGTCTCTCTTCCCTGATTTATTTTCCTCCAGTGAACTCTATCACCATCTCACATACTATTTTTTTTATTTTAATCAACTTTATTGCAATGTAATTTACATGCAATTAAATGCACTCATTTAGGTATATGCTTGGTCTTTTTCCTGTAATGACTTTGATTTTGGTGTCAGAGTACTTCTGCCCTGAAAATGACTTAGACTCATAAAATCAGTTTGTATAAGACTGGTATTATTTTTTCCTTAAATGTTTGGTAGAATTCGCCAAAGAAGCCATCCAAATCTTGAGTTCTCTTTGTTAGGAAAATTTTAGTTATTTATTTAATTTTCTTGGTTGTCAGTTTGGTAACTTGTAACTCTCAAGGCATGTGTGTATTTAATTTAAATGTTTTATTTACTGACATGAATTTGGTCATGACAATAATCCTTAATATTTTTTGTAATGTTTATTTATTTGAGAGAGATAGAGAGAGAGCAATAGAGCATGAGCAGGGGAGGGGCAGAGAGAGAGGGAGAGAGAGAATCCCAAGCAGGCTCTCTACTGTCAGCACAGAGCTTGTCACAGGGCTCGAACTCATGGACATTGAGATCATGAAATTAAGAGTCAGGCACTTAACTGACTGAGCCACTCAGGTGCCCTTTCTTAATATCCCTTTAATATTGAGTATCTGTAGTAATGACACACTAACATTCCTGATATTGGTAATTTGTGATTTTCCTTTTTATTGATCAGTTTCACTAGAGATTTATCAACTTTATATATCTTTAAAAAGAACCAGTTTGCGGTTCACTGACTTTTTCTATCACTTGTTCATTTGCTATTATACTGATCTCTGCTCTTACCTCTTTAATTTCCTTCCTTTTATTTACTTTGGGCTCAATTTGCCCTCTTATTCTATCTTCTTAAGATGGAGCTTAGCTCATTGATTTTAGAACTGCTTTGTTTTCTTTCCTTTTTTCTTTCTTTCTTTTTTTTTGAACTGCTTTCTTTTCTAACACAAGCATGTAAGCCTATGAATTTCTCAGGAAGTAGTTCTTCGGCTCTTTTTTACAAATTGTGGTACATTTTCTTTTCATTTTAATTCAGTTCAAAATATTTTCTAATTGCCCTATGATTCTCTCAGTTCGTGAGTTCAAGTCCCACGTGGGGCTTTGCACTGACAGTGGGGAGCCTGCTTGGGATCCTCTGTCTCCTTTTCTCTCTGCCCCTCCCCGCCCTCTCTCAAAATAAATAAATAAATAAACTTTTAATAAAATAAGGTTCTCAGTTGCCCTGCCTAATGTCAAATGTTCAAAAACTACATGTGGCTATTGGCTATAGCATCAGCCAAGTCAAGTACAAAACATTTACATCAACAAAAAAAAATTCAAAGTTCTGTGGCATGAAAAGTTCTAGATGATTGCCTGAAATTTTTCCATTTCACCCGGATGTTCTTTTACTTTTATAAACATATCAGAGGTGCAAGACCTTTCCTAAATATATGGTAGAGTCCCTTAAGGAAAATGATTTGGGGAGTCAAGTTTTCCTGTGATTGGGGCTTGTGAGAACTACAAGATTGAGAAGGGCCTGTTAATACATGCTGAAGTAGACCTAGTATTCTCTGAGAACAGAATCCTTTTTTTGTTGTTGTTCATATCTCTGTTCCCAAAGGGCAAGAAATTGCACTTAGTAAAGGCTGCATAATGTTAAATATGTATGTATCCTAACAAATTACACACTCACATTCAAACATTTCACATATATGACACATTTAGTTCAGTTGTCAGAAATGTAGTAGATCCTGCTGCACAGGGCTAAAGAAAGGGCTTGCCTATCAGCAGCTTTATCGTCTTAAGGGGTCTGCCTTCCTCTTTCCAGCTCTAGCGCAGCCTATCTTTCCTTTCTTCTATAGTACTAGATCTCATCTAATGATGGCACCTCCAGAGTTCATGATGATTGACCGCATGTCCTAGACTGATGATGAAGGTACTAGTCAACAACAACATTTATTATCAGCTATGGTCTGAAATGTTTGTCCCCCCACACCATTCATATGTTGAAATCCTAATGCAATATGATGATATTAGTAGGTGGGGCCTGTGGAAGATACTTAAGTCATGAAGGTGGAGCCCTCAGGAATGGGATTAGTGCCTTATACTGAGGCTCCAAAAAGATCCCTAGTCCTTTCCACCATGTGAGGACACAGCAAGAAGACAGTCATCTGTTAACCAGGAAACAAGTCCCCACGTGGCCATGTGTAACACCTTGATCTTGGGCTTCCAGACTCCAGAAATGTGAGAAATAAATTTCTGTTGATTAAAAGCTACCTAGCCTGTGTATTTTGTTATTGCAGCCCAAATGGACTAAGACATTTTCCATACTGGTAACTTTCTGAGAGTAAAAGGGGTAGTCCTAATAGTTACACAGGGACAGTAGGCAAAACCTAAAGTCACTCAACTGGCCTTATTCTTACCTTTCAGTAGATTTATGCTGCTGTCGACAGAATGTTGTGTACTCCAAAAATTCTTATGTTGAAACCTAATCCCTAATGTGTGTGTTTGTATTTGAAGGTAAAGCTTAAGGGAGGTGATTAAATTATGAGGGTTGAGCTCTCATGAATAGGATTAAGGACCATGAGAACTCCCTCACAGCCATCTACGAACCAGCAAGTGGGCTTTCACCAGATACCAAATCTGCCAGTGCCTTGATCTTAGATTTCCTAGCCTTCAGAATAGTGAGAAATATATTTCTGTTGTTTATAAGTCACCCAGTCTATGGTATTCTGTTGTAGCAGCCTGAACCAGACTAAGATACATGCCTACCTTCGTCTCTAATCGCTGACTACTAAAAAATGTCAACTTTTCTTGGGTTTGCGCATTATGGTTTCAATGAGATTCAGACATCTTGAGCAACACATTTCTACACATATAGCCAGATTTGTGAACATTCATCGTGCTCATTGAGCTCATATTATTTATGTTTATTGATTAATATAGTCTATGTTTTACTATTGTTTTGGCAGCAATGAATTACAGAGGCTTATATGATAGAGGTCTATACAATAGTGTCAAATGAGGATTTCTCACTGTCTGTCAAACTGACTGATATCCTAAGATAAAGCCTTTGGTGAGGACTTTGTTAAAATGCCAAATAACAGCCTAGAGCAAGACCATTAGGAAGTTCCCATGAGAACATAATTCAGATTGGACCTTAGGTAAAAAGGAGGCAGCAGGAGGAGGAAGTTGGTCCAAAAAGGATGATCCTGAGGTCACCCTTGCCTGAAATCCATGTCACAAGACTCGAGTCCAGCCAGTCATCGATCAGGAGAAGATCCTCGGTCAGATCATTTTTTAATTTCACAAAAGATTGATTTCCACCCTGTAAATATCTTCCCGTTCATTTAAATTAAAGAGCATTCCTTCTTTGGCATTCTTCCCCTGGCTACATTAGTAAAGGAGAGAGCTCAATCCATGACTCAGCCAGCCTGATTAAGAGCACTGATGTGATGCCTCCTCGCCCACCTGTACCTTCCCTTAGGGGACAGTGAGGAGGGGGTGGTTCTCAGGAATCACTAAAAGTCTGTCAGAACACAGAGCCTTCCCTGTAACCATTTATCATGCTGTCTCAGTGCTCAGCAAAGAGAAATATCTACCTGAATTTGCTCTTAGAGTGATAGAAATTGGTCAGTAATGTTTGTCTATGGATTTGAGCATAAAAAGGATGTTCAGTACAACAGGAAGTGAAGGGTTTGTTTCATGGAAGGGATCCCAGTATGCAGTGTGGAATGGGTGCCTGGAGAAATGTGAAAACCCAGTTCAGAACTTCGACATTTCTGTATGCAGAATGTCAGTACTTTCAGTAGGGAACAGTGCTGCAGTGCTCAGGTTAGAGCTTCTTTCTTGACCTTTGGGAATCGTTCCTCCAAGATTCATCCTTAAGGGCAGCACCAGGTGAGAGTGTCTGGTGGGCTCTCTTCTAGTTCTTGGATGGCAGCAGTCCTGGCTTGGATCAAGGGTGCTCACCCCACAGAGCTTCTCCAACACAGAGTGATGCAACCAGCACAAATCTACCTCCGTTGCTCATTCCACTATGTGCACTTACAGTTGTGTTTCATCACAGTAGAGAAAAATAAGAGCCTAAGATGGAACAACCTAGTTGATAATCTCAATAATAAAATTACACATGAGAATATATCACATTGCTGAGCAGTAATAAAGGTAAGTAAGGGCTTTGTCCTCTATTGGAAATTCCAAACCACAAAGCTAAAAAAAAAAATTGGTAGAAGATCATTTATGTGTTGAGATCTGAAGAGCCTTCCTATCACTAGGAGAAAAAATACTTTCTTTCAGTGAAGGATGAAATTCCATTATTAGAGATCCATTCCTTTCCTCTAAGCCTTACCCATGGCATATTGGGAATATCTAGAGCACTTGGCTGTTATAATGGGAATGGTGTCAGCTACCATGGATCATTTCAACTCTCCCAGTCAGCTAGAAAACAAACAAAAAAGTACTGTTTGTGCACTTTCTTTGTTTTTCCTTTGCTCCTTTGTCAAAGATGAGTTGACTATATTTATAGGGGCTCTGTTTCTGGGCTCCCTATTCTGTTCCGTTGATCTGTTTATGCTTTCACCAATGCCACAGTGTTTTGTTTACTGTAGCTTTGTAATAAGTCTTGAAGTCAGATAGCACCAATCCTCCAACTTTGTTCTTCTCCTTCAAGATTATGTTGACTATTCTGGGTCTTCTGCCCCTCCATTAAAACATCAGAGTAAGTTTGTCAATATTGATGAACTAACTTGCTGAGATTTTGATTGGGATTACTCTGAATCAACAGATCAATTTGGGAAGAATGGACATCTTGACAATATTGAGTTTTCCTATTCTTGAATATGAAATATCTGTCCATTTACTTAGTTTTTTTATTTCATTCATCTGAATTTTATAGTTTTGCTCATATAGATCTTGTACATATTTTGTTAGATTTATACCTAAGTATTCATTTGGAGGGGGGCTTCTAATGTAAATAGTATTATGATTTTAATTTCAAATTCTGCTTGTTCATTGTTGGCTTATAGGAAAATAATTGACTTTTTATATTAACCTTATATCTTACAAGTTTGCTATAATCATTTATCAGTTTCAGTGGTGTTTTTTTCTTCCTTCCAATCTCTATACCTTTATTTCATTTTCTTACCTTATTGCATGATCAAGGATTTCCAGTTTGGTTTTGAAAAGGAGTGATGAAAGAAAACATCCTTGCCTTGTACCTGATCTTAATGGGAAAGCTTCAGGTTTCTCACCTTTAACTATGATGTTACTATAGGGTTTTGCATATAGTCTTTATCAAGTTAAGGAAATTACCCTCTATTCCTACTTTACTAAGAATTTTTATTGTAAATGAGTGTTAGATTTTGTCAAATGCATTTTCTGTATCTATTGATATTATCATGTGAATTTTGTTCTTAAGTCTGTTGATGTGATTGATTACATTGATTTTCCCTATACTTCCTTAAAGGTAGGTCTAAATATAAATTTTTTCTAATTAAATTCCTTAAATGGAATTGAAGGCAGAGTAAAACAGTTCTATCTTTGTGCTCTGCTGTTTCCTGCTGGTGAGCAAAATAAAAAATCAGGGGTTCTACAGCAACATTCCAGGTCCCAGCATTTTGTGGGTATTGACAGGTAGTTGTGGCAGCTCCAGGGGTAATTTCCGACCCCTGGATCACAGCATCCATGGAGGTTTTTTTATGTCTATAATTCTAGCATGTGGCCTTCTCAGTCTCTACCTTTGTGACTGTGGTAAATCTAGCATCTTTCAGAACTTCAAGAATTATTTTTTTAGCATCTAATTCCTGTATGAAATTCCTTTCTGCTTAAAATACCTACAGTAGCTTCTATTTCTAAAATTGAAAATTGAACACGGACTGGCATGGATGTGTATAGGCATGACTATGGGGAGAGGGAATGAAGCAAGGTGAGGGAATAAAATTCCTCGTGAAAGCATGTGCTCTAAAATATGGGGAGACATCAAGGATCACAAGAAATCCAGTCCCGTTTCATATTTGACTGAAAGATTGCTTCCCTGAAAATTGCTTCTTTGAAAAAAGTATATCAGCAGGACTTTCTTACAAAAATACAATACAGTCATCATCAGTGTCTTCCAACTAATCTCCAAGTAAATCTCACTGCTACCACAAATGTCCTTCACTTATTCTTCGTTCTTCTATATCATCTTCAACACTCACCATTTTAATAAAATGAAAGAATAAGATTAGGGGCACCTGGGTGGCTCAGTTGGTTGAGCGCCCAACTCTTAACTTCAGCTCTCGGAGTTCGAGACATTGAACCCTGTGTAGGGCTCTGTGCTGACAGCACAGAGACTACTTGGGATTCTCTCTCTCCCCTTCTTTCTGCCCCTCCCCTGCTTGTGTGCTCTGTCTCTGTCTTGCTCAAAATAAATAAATAAACCCTTTTTTAAAAAGAATAAGATTAGATTCCAGCTATTTAAGTTACATGTTGCTTTTTCTACATACAAAGAGGCGAAATCAATACAATGATTTTCTAAATATGCTCTATCTCTGATCTAATGACTACTTAATATACTCTATCTTTAATCTAATGTAACTTTTAGTCCCTAGTGGGACTGCAGAGGAAAAAAAATTAATTCCACAAGGCAATTCTAGACACTTAATGGTCAACATACATGGCAATATAGGAATAAAGTTTCTCAATAAAGTTTCTCAATCACCTCCCTTTATCCTGCCTCATCACCTGAAAAGAACCAGAATGTCTATCTTCCCGCAGAGAAAGCAGAAAGGATTTCTTATTAGCATTTTGGCCAGTGAAAACTCCTGACCTTCTGAGGCAAAAGGAACAAGCTCTTCCCAGCTTTATCACAAGGCAAAGCAATGACAAGGAGAAACCAACCATTATCTAACCAGTGGTCCCTGCTCAACACTAGGGCTCCTTGAGGAGCCTATCCTACATTATCATTTTAACTGTAGGTTTCCT
>NW_024412419.1:0-96162 GCF_014898765.1 Herpailurus yagouaroundi
CCTCCTAAAAAATCAACAAATGATTGGAGTTAGTCACCTAATTCAGGAAAGTTACAGGGCAAAATATTGATGCACAAATATCTCATTTGTATATGCTAATAATGAATCTTATGAAGAAGAATTTAAGAAAGCAATTCCATTTTAGGTAACATCAACATCAATAAGATACTTGGGAATAGATATAAAAACCACGATGGAAAGAAATTAAAGACAATCTAATATGTACTATTGCTATATGGTGATAGTACACAATGCAACATGTAGTTTCAATGTGATTCCCAGGAAAATTCACAAAGGCCTCTGAGAAGAAATGTACAAGCTCATCCTAACAGTCATATGGAAAATCAAGGGACCACAAAATAAACAAAACAATCAAAAAACTCAAAGGTAGAAGCTCATACTTCCCCAACTTCAAATCTTCAAACAAAGTAACAGTAAATAAACATTGTGATACTGCAATAAATAAATACCCAGATCAGTGGGATTTAATTAAAAACCCAGAAATACACCCTTTCATCTATGGTCAACTGAATTTTGATAACGGCAGACAACATGACTTTGGGGAAACAATGGTCTTTGCAAAAAAAAAAAACAAAAACAAAAACAAAAACAAAAAAAAACATGCTAGACAATTGGCCATCTGTGGTCAGAGGAATGAAATTGGACCCTTACCCTCACACCAAATACAAACATTAACTCAAAGTGGATCAAAAGCTTAAATGTAAGAGGTAAACTTATAAACTCTAGAAGAAATAAAGGAGATAAATCGTCATGAGCATTGAGTTTAACAATGCTCTTAGAGCTGACACCAAAGCACAAGCAAGGAAAGAAAGACCAATTTAGCTTCCTCAGCATTAAAAACTTTTGTACATCAAAAGGTGCTATCCCAAAAGTGAAAAGACAATACCTAGAATGGAAGAAACTATTTGCACATTATTTGTCTCGTAAGAGTCTCTTATACAGAATATATAAAGAGCTTGTACAACTCATCGAAACACACACACACACACACACACACACACACACACACACAATTTTTTAAATGGACAAAGGAATTGGATATACCTTTCCCCAGAGAAATCATGAATGGTGAAATCATGTATGGTGAATAGACATGAAAAGATGTTAAACATCATTAGTCCTTATGGAAATGAGGATTTAAACCATAGTTAGATACCCTTTTACATGCACTAAAATTTCTATAATCAAGAAAACTACAAAATAACAAATGTTGGCAAAGATGTTGAGAAATTGGAACCCTTAAGTCGTGCTTGTGTTCATGTAAAATGGTGGAGCCTATATGTAAAATAGTTTGGCATTTCTTCAGAAAGGTAAAAACACAGAATTACCATTTGGCCCCACAATTCTACTCCTAGATGTGTATCCTGAAGAGCTGAAAACAGTAGTTTACAAAAAGAGCACATGCAGAAACATACACAGCAGCACTGTTCACAGTAGCCAAATGGTAGAACCTATGCAAATGCCCATCGGTGGGTGAATGGGTAAAAAAACTGGGGTAGACCCATAAACAGCAATATCATTCTGTCATACAAAGGACTAAAGTAACATGGTGCGGCTGTAGAGAATAGGATAGGGGTTCTCAGAAAATTAACACAGAACTCCACCTCTGCACACACACACCCAGAAATTGAAAGCAAAGCCTGGAGCAACATGTAGTGCAACATGTAGATGCACTACAATCGATCCTGTGAACATCGATTCATGTTCCCGTGTTCATAGCAGCTTCTTCACAACACCCACAAGACGGAAGCAACCCAAGTGACCGTTGACAGAGGAATAAACAAAATGTGGTCTATTATACACAATGGAATATGGCTCAGCCTTTCAAAGGGTGGGAATTCTGCTACAACCAGCTACAACGTGGACGGAACCTTGCAGTCATTAGGCTGAGTGAAATACGCCAGTCACAGGAGGACAAATACTCTCTACTTCCCAAATAAGCCCATTTTTGCTGAGAAAACCCGGCAGTGTCATATTTAAGGTTAACAGAACTAATAAATAAGTACACTCGTAGCATACGAGACCAATGCACAAACACCACGTGCACATCTACACACTCATGATGACCCATCGGAAAGCAAAATGAAGAGACGGTCCCATTTACAACCACATTAGGAGGAACGAAGTGCCCAGGAGGAAATTTAAGCAAGGAGGTGACAGGCCTGCTCTCTGAGGACAGGACACTGGGGACAGAAATGGATGAAGACGCACAGGGATGGAAAGCTACTCTGTGCTCCTGGACGTGGAGGGATCGACCCTGTGACCACGTCCGTCCTGCGCGGAGCGATCTGCAGATCCGGGGCCATCGGCACCGAACTCCCCACGACGCCGTCGCAGACACGGGGCAGACATAGGACCCGCGCGCCGAAGTGAGAGGCACCGCGCGCCGAAGTGGGAGGGGCCCCGCACGGCCAGAGCGGCGGGAGCGCGAGTACCGCCCAGGCACTTGCTCCCAGAACGCGAACGCTTAAGGACGCGGCGGGAACCCAGTCGGCGGGAGCAGAAACACAAACGCGCAGCCCCACGGCTCCGCGGCCCCAGAGCCCCGAGAGGGAAGACCCGACAGCCTCGCGCACAGCCCCGCTGGGGACTCCATGTCGCTGCGCAGGAAGCCGCGCCGGACCCTTCCCCCGCGGGTTCCTGAACAGCGACCGCCTCAGCGTCCATGCTCAGGAAGCTCCTCCTCCCCAGGCCTCGCTTTCTCCTCACCTGCTCCTCCCGCCGCGGGTCCTGAGGAGTCTGGTTTCCTGTCCCTGTGGACGCGGCTCCACGCCCTCCGGAATCCTCCACAGTGGGTCCTGTGGAGGCCGGGTTCTTATCGGCGCGGATGCGAGCCCTCGTCCTCCCGATTCCTCCGTAGCAGATCCTGAGGAGACCTTGTTCGCGGCCCCACGTCCTCCAGAAGCCTCCACAGCTGGTCCTGAGGAGGCGGCCCCACTCCTGAAACTTTCACAGCTGTTTTGAGGAGGCGGGGCTCCTGTACCTGGGGCTCCACCTGCCCCTGACTTCCCCACAGCGAGTTCTGAGGAGGCGAGGTTATGTCATCATGGCCGCGCAGCACCACGTCCCCCCCAAAATCTGCACAGCAGGTCCTGAGGAAGCCGAGGAGAGAGGTGCCAAGACTCCTTCACAGCCATAACTTCTAGAAGACAGATGATCCTTTCTACTCAAGGAGGTTCATATATGTTGTCTACCTCGGATTGGCTGCCTCTGCCTGTGGTAACTCCTATGTATAAATACCTCCCCCAACTGACCAATGTTGACCCGTAGGTAGGGACATCACTATGCCCCTATTCAGCACAAAGAAGTTACAGAAGAAAAGACCTTCCCCCCTTAGGAACCTTAAAGATTTTAGGGTCAAAATTGGGCAGGGGGGAATGATGTGGGAAACAGAGGCAGAGGGAAATGGCAGATAAAATTAAATTTCCTTATAACCTGCAGCCCATTGGCAGATACTTGAGGCTGGCATAGTAAAATATTTCTCCAGGACCTCCCTACTGTCTGAACACTGATGCTTTGCTAGGGGGAGAATCAACCTTTGCTTGACAATAGTTAGGCTTCCAGTATCCTGTGAGTCTTCTTTAGCATACGAAAGTCTCACAGGAAACTTCCCCAGGACTTTACCTCCTCCAACTCCATAGTATATAACCAGTCTCCTCATGGCACTGGGGCATCTCTTCCCGTTCACGGGCCCTGTCCCCATGCTTCAATAAAATCACCTTTTTGCACAATATGTATGCACATACATACATAAATACATACAGTAATAAAACAAAATAGAAACATAAGCAGCACCTGGGTGGCTCAGTCGGTTAAGCGTCTGACTCTTAATTTCCACTCAGGTCATTGATCACAGGATTGCGATCCCACATTGGGCTCTGTGCAGACAGTGCTGATCTCTCAATATAAATTAACATTAAAAAAAAATAAAACACAAACACAAATACCAATCCAAAAAAGAGAAAAATTGATAACATGGACCTTATAAAATTAAAACTTCTACTCTGATAAACCTTGTTCAAAGAACCAAAAGACAAGCCACAAACTGGGAGAAAATATTTGCAAACCGCTTATCTGAATTCAGAACGTACCCTGATCCTAAACCTTAGCTCTCTCAAGGTCTTCTACCTCTAAGTTTGAACCCATAAACTCCATTACTGAGTCTAGTGCTCTCCCTAATGAGTCTTCTGGACAACAGGATTCTCCTTGGATCTTGTGCCCCAGCCTAAACTCATTAACCATTATCTCCAGTGAGTCAAGGCTCACCCTAACTCTTATCTTCACTTTCACTAGGTCAAAATTGAAACATTCTCAAGGTGAAAGGTGGTGATGTGTGTACATGGGAATATACTTAGTGTTATACACTGTAGACCTAAAATCTTTTAAATAGTCGTTATTATGTTTTGTAAAATGACCCACAATTAAAGTCATGACTGAAGTACTAAAACATGTCACAACATGAACGCAGACTGAAAACACTAAATTATAGAAGCCACATAGAAAAACTGCCCAGATCAGAGCCCTTTGTGATCTTTACATCAATCATGGTTGTACAGTGAGTGAAAGTCTCAGGAATACTAAAGTAGGTCACAACAAGAAAAGTCATTGTCACAGAGTTCGTGCAGGTGATGACCAGACATTAGTGATCCCATGAGTGTCAGGCCTGACGGTTCCAAGCAAGTAGGGGGAGGCAGCCTCTTCACCAGCAATTCCATTTCCCTGCTTGTTTCATGGACACCTGGAGAAGGGAGATGGCAGAGGAGCAGGGCACCACTGAGGGCAGAGCAGCGCCTTCCTGGAGGCCCCAAAGCCGCCCACCACCAGGGACCTCATCACCCATGCATACCTTCCCTCCACGGAGAACATTACGGGACAAGTCAGAAGTTCCACACATGGGCTTTCCCCTGAGATAAACCTCCAGCAACATAGGACCTGAATCCAGGAAGATCCTGAGAGAAACTCTACTCTTCATGTTCCAACTTCGATGAGAGCTTCCCTGGCTTCAGTTGTGTTGTGCAGCCTCTCAGGCACGTCAGGGGCTTGGCCACACCTGCTGCAGGCCTGGGAGCCCCTTCTTCCTCCCTGGGAAGTGGTCCCCCTGGATTTTCCTCCAGCTGAACTGAGTGTCCCCAGGACTGCTTAGCCTCATCTTTTCCCTGTAACTGGGGCAAGGAGGTCCCAGAGGGACATGTGGGAAAGCGGCCCCTGGTTGTGTGCAGAAGAGCAGGAGGGTGCATGCAGGGAGAGGAAGGACTGTGAGTGCATGGAGGGGGCAAGTGGCTGTGTGAAGAAGGAATGAGGCAGTTGGGTGCATGCAGGGGGGGCGGGGGGAAGGTGGGTGTTTGCAGGGGGAGGTCACAGATGTGTGCAAGGGACAGGTGGGTGCTTGCAATGAAGCAGGTGTGTGTGTTCAGCGGGGCCACAGGGGAAGGTGGGTTAGGGTTAGGTGGGTGCATGCAGGAGTAGGTGGGTGCTTGCAGAGGGACAGTGGGCAGATGGGTATGCATAGGGGGGAAGGCAGGTGAGTCCAGAGGAGTGAAGCAGGGTGGGTGCACACAGGAAGCAGGTGTGTGCTTGAAGATGGGGTGGGGGTGATGGATACATGCAAGGGCAGGTGGGTGCTTGCAGAGGGGTGCTTACAGAGGATCAGGGGACAGGTGGGTGCCTGCAGGGGGAAGGTGGGTGCCTGCAGGGGGAATGAAGGTGTTTGGGTACATGCAGTGGGACAGGTGGGTGTGTGCAGGCGGGCAGGTCAGTGTATGCAAGTGGGTGAATGCAGGAAGGCAGGGGTCGGTGGGTGATTACAGGTATGTTCCTTCTTTCCCTACTTTCTTGAGGGTTTTTATCAAGAAAAGATGCTGTATTTTGTCAAACGATTTTTGTCCTTCTTATCCTTTCTTTTATTAATGTGGTGTACCATGTTGATTGACTTGCAGATACTGAACCATCCCTGCAGCCCAGGAATAAATCCTACTTGAGCGTGGTGAATAATTCTTTTACTGCATTGTTGGATTCAATTTGCTAGTATCTTGTTGAGCATTTTTGCATCCATGTTCATTAGGGAAATTTGTCTGTAATTCTCCTCTTTAGTGGGGTCTTTGTCTGGATTTGGAACCAAGGTAATGCTGGTCTCACAGAATGAGTTTAGAAGTTTACTTTCCATTTCTATTTGTGGAAACAGCTTCAAAAGAATAGGCATTAATTCTTTAATTGCTTGGTAGACTTCCCCTGGGAAGCCATGTGGCCCTGGACTCTTGTTTGTTGGGAGATTTTTTATTACTGATTCAATTTATTTATTGGTTATGGTTCCACTCAAATTTTCTATTTCTTCCTCTTTCAGTTTTGGTAGTTTATGTTTCTAGGAATTTATCCTCTTCTTCCAGATTGCCCAATTTGTTTTCATACAATTGCTCATAATATTCTCTTATTATTCTTTCTTTTTCTGCAGTGTTGGTTGTGATCTCTCCTTTTTCATTTGTGATTTTATTTATTTGGGTCCTTTCTTATTGCTTTTTGATAAACCTGGCTAGGGGTTATTCAATTTTGTTACTTCTTTCTTTCATAAAACCAGCTCCTAGTTTCATTAATATCTTCTACTTTTTTAAAAAAATATTATTTTGATATCACTTATTTCTGCTCTAATTTTTATTATTTCCCCTATTCTCCTTGTTTGTGGCTTTATTTGCTCTTCTTTTCCCAGCTTTTTTAGGTGTAAGATTAGTTGTGCACTTGAGACGTTTCTTCCTTCTTTAGGAAGGAAGGCCTGGATTGCTATATACTTCCCTCTTATGACCCCCTTTGCTGCATCCCAAAAGTTTTGAACTGTTGTGTTTTCATTTTCATTGCTTCCATGTATTTTTTTATTTCCTCTTTAACTTCTTGGTTGGCCCATTCACTCTTTAGTAGGATGTTCCTTAACCTCCAAGTATTCGTGGTCCTTCCAAATTTTTTCTTGTGGTTGAATTCAGGTTTCATAGTGTTGTGGTCTGAAAAAACCCATGGTATGATCTAGATCTTTTTGTACTTGCTGAGGGCTGTTTTGTGACCCAGTATGTTATCTATTCTGGAGAATGTTCCATGTACACTTGAGAAGAGTGCTCGTCTTCTGCTGATTTAGGGTGAAATGTTCTGAATATATCTGTTAATTCCATCTGGTCTAGTGTGTCACTCAAAGCCTGTTTCCTTGTTGATTTTCTGCTTAGATGATATGTCTATTGTTGTAAGTGGGGGCTAAAGTCCACTGATATTTTTGTATCATTATCAATGAGTTCCTTTATGTTTGTTAGTGACTGATTTATATATTTGGGTGCTCTTGGTTGGGAGAATAATTATTTACAATGGTAAGATCCTCTTGGTGGATAGACCTCTTCGTTATGATATAATACCCTCCTGCATCTCTTGTTACAGTCTTTTTAAAAAAATCTAGTTTGTCTGATATAAGTATGGCTACTTGGGCTTTCTTTTGATGTCCATTAGCATGATATATGGTTCTCCATCCCCTCAGTTTAAATCTACCGGTGTCTTTAGGTCTACAATGAGTCTCTTGTGGGGAGAATATAGTTAGATCCTGTATTTTTATTCATTCTGATATCATATGTCTTTTTGATTGAAACATTTAGTCCATTTACATTCAGAGTGATTATTGAAAGATACAAATGTAGTGTCACTCTGTCTCCTGTACAGTTGGTGATTTTGGTTCTTTCTAGTCTTTGTTGCTTTTGGTCTTTTGGGTTTTTTTGTTTGTTTGTTTTGATTTTCTCCACTCAACAATCCCCCTTAAAATTTCTTGTAGGTCTGGTTCTGTGGTCACAGACTCCTTTAGTTTTTGCTTGTCTTGGAAACTCTTCATCTCTTCTTCTATTCTGAATGACAGCCTTGCTGGATAAATAATTCTTGGTGGCATGGTTTTCTAATTCAGTCTGCTGAATATATCCTGCCACTCCCTCTGTCCTGCCAAGTTTCTGTGGAAATATCTGCTTCAAACATGATTTGTATTCTCTTTTAGGTGAAGGACTTTAATCCCCTTGCTGCTTTCATGATTCTTTCCTTGTCTGTGTATTTTGTGAATTTTACTATGACACGCCTTGGTGATGGTACGTTTTGTTGAATCTAAAGGGGGGGTTCTTTGTGATTCTTGGATTTTGATGTTTGTGCCCTTTCCCAAACTAGGTAAGTTTTCAGCTATAACTTGGTCACCTAAACCTTCTGTCCCATTTTTCTCTCTCTTCATCTTTTGGGACTCCTATGATACAAATGTTATTTCCCTTTAATAAGTCACTATATTCTCTCAGTCTTGTATCATGATCTTTTTCCTTTGTTTCCCTCTTTTTTTTTCAGCTTCATTATTTTCCATAATTTTACTTTCTATATCACTGATTCATTGCTCTGCTTCATCCATCCTTGCCATCATGGCAACCATTCAAAATTACATGCTAGGTTATAGCATTTTTAATTTCCACCTGACTAGATTTTAGTTATTTTATATCTGCAATAAGGGATTCTCTGGTGTCTTCTATGCTTTCTTCAACCCCAACTAGTATTCTTATAATAGTGGTTTTAAATTCTAGTTCAGACATCTTACTTATATCTGTGTTGATTAAATCCCTGGCCATCATTTCTTCCTCTTTTTTCTTTTGGGCTGAATTCCTCTATCTTGACATTTTGGAGGAAGAAAAAAAATTAAAAACTAAAAGACAAAGTAAAAAGAAAAAAATTAAAAAGAAAACCAAAAGAATCAAATAAAGGAAGCTAGATCCTAGTCTGCTTGTTGAGATAAACTTGATAGCAAAGAGGGGGGAAAAAAGGAAAGGAAAAAAAGTTGAAACAAATATATATTTTTTTAATTTTTAAATAATAAAATAGAATAAAAAAAACTAAAGAAAATAAAATAGAATAAAAATTTTTTTTTGCTCTTTCCTGTCTGTGTCCAAGCTGTCTGCATGGCAGGGAGCACCTGCCTCCAGAGTTTTACTTCAGACGGGGCTCTGTTTCAAAACCTCACACTTCAGACACCCCCATGGCTTAGACCCAGATTCTCTGGGGGAGGGTCTCACAAGCAATGGCTGTGTGCTGGCTTGCTCCAGAAAATATTCATGTGATGGTGCAGCAGCAGGAGAGTCTCAGAATTTATGGTAAATCACGACACACAGCACCAAGTTTTGCTGCATTCTGACGTCTTTGTCCCAATACCTGCAAACATAGCTGCTCTCCGGGGTCTGCCAAGACCTTTGCCTGTAGGGAGGCCCTCTGGTCTCTACCAAATGCTCTCCAAGCAAGGGAATGGTTTCTCCCCATGTGGCACATGGACCCTTCAGACTCAGCTGTCTGCTCCTGGGGATTCACCCTATTTCCTCACCAGAGCACCACCAGGTACTGAGCTCTGGAATGTCAGACTCTGCACTCCACTGTTTATAGAATCTTGGTGGTATTGAAACTCTCTCCTTTTCCCTGTCAATGATTTTGGGGAACAGAGTTCTTGTCCAGTTGCCTGGGAGGTTTTCAATATTTCTCTCCTAATACTTTCAGGAGGAGTGCTTTTCTTACATGATCCCGGCATGCAGCACTCTATCCATTTTTCACTCTTTCTCCTTCCTCTCTATGCAAAAAAGATTCCCTGCCTTCTGTGACTCCCTACCCTCCTCGCTTCCCCCCACCGCCGCCGCCCCTGTTCACCTCTCCTCACCACATATCTGCCAAGATCTCTGGATAAAATTATGTAGGTTGTTGTGTTAATCCTCAAATCAATTTCCTAGTTTTTCAAAATGGTTTGATGCTCTGAACTTTATTTATCCAAAGTAGTCTAGGGGCTTATCCCTAATTTCGAGTTTTCTAGGTTTATGGTGATTTTGTGTCACCTTAAGTAGGATGATTAATCAGACTTGTGCACAATATCTATGCAAACATATGGTATGTAGCTTTTTCTGACTGCTTAATTTTTATTTTTTTCTTCACATCATTTGTAGACACTTTGCTTTTATAATACGGCTTTAATATTTGACTCTTTAGAAATACTATACTCACATGTTTTTGAGTTAAGCCATGGATAGAAGATATTAAAAGCTTCCACATAGCAAATCTACAAATAACGTCCAGTATTTCAATATTCTTCAACTGTTTATAGTAATCCTTCCAAAAACACTGCATACCTCCTTATTTTTTCAGAGGAAGACATTGAAGGCAACTGATGACTGATTTGTCTTCAAACCTATATAACTTTAGGCCAGGAGGTGATAGGTATTCTGTAGCCATTTCTGGAATTATTATTATTCATGCCTCCTTTCTTCAACAAAACAAAACAAAAGCAAACTTCTGTGAGCTCCCTGCTTTCCCTCTTTACTGCAAGTATCTATTCACAGCCCTCCAGTAATGTCAAAGATAGCACCTGGCTCATAGCCATGCACTCTGCCGAATTTCTGAAGTTACTCTTGTTGATTTCCACATATGTGCACCTAAACTTGTGGGTGGGGTCTGAAGTAAGAGCCGTGTTGTTGGGGACCACCTGTTAATCTGTGAAACATGATGCTGGACCCCGGGTGGTTAATATCAGGGTTGTGTTGAAGTGCCTTAATGCAGACCTTTGTTAATATATATTGATTATTTAACACTGAAATCATGGCCAACAGCACTATAACTCATAACTGGACAACACTTATCTAACACATATATTTTCTTTGTTAAGGCTAGTAAACATTACAGCCTTCTTTGCCTAGATACACTAGATAACAGTTCAGCACTAATGGGGGCCATTTAAACAGTGATATCAAAATAAAAATAACTAAAATACAAAAAAAAAACCCATAGCATTAAGTAAAGTATACAAGGATATTTATTTATAGTATTAGGGCTGAAACAAGACAGCAGAGAATTATCTTGTTCATCCTGAGCTGGGAATATGTTCATTGGGTGAATCAATTCTTTTGTTGTTCTATGCATGTCCACAGATGATTGCAAAAATGCCACAAGTAATGATTTGGGGCTACAATAATTTGAGTAAGTTGGTGAATTTGCAAATATGGAATCCATGAATAATTAGCCTCAATTGCATATGTATGTATACATGTATGTATCTATCAAGAGAGAGAGAGATAATGTTTATATCAGCCACTGCACTAAGTAATTTATGTATTATTCCATCTATAACTCAATTCTCTAAGTTTGGGGTCTAAACATGATGGATGGAACCATCTACACTCTAAGAAGTTCAATGTACTTCCCTGGGGCTTGTGTTCAACAGGAACTAGCCCCAGGCTCATACTCCTCAGTGTTTGATATTGTTTGTCTCTGTAGCTGTTGTTTCTGATCCATACAAAGCCAGGGATGGAACTCTGCTCCTTTACTTGATTTCCTCTCAAACTATTTACACAGTCTTGGTTTGTGTAGCAAGCTAAGGAAGGCTTGGGAATTGAAAACTCAGTTACACTGCAATAACACAAACAGAATAGAATAGAATATTAAACATGCTTGTCTTATACAAACCTTTAATCCCTCTACTTTATCTCTTGGAATGTTTAATAGTTACTATATCTGATTCTTTATAAAAAATGTGTTATCTCCCTGCTTCAGATCTTAAATTTAACAGCACTAACCAGAGTTTTCAGACTTTGCTTTTCCCCCTCTTTCCTAGCTGTATCTGTAAATACAAGAACAGAGATTTAGTTTTACTAAAGTGCATTATGATAAGCACTCTTTGACAAGCACAATTGGCTATGGGATTTTTAGTACCATTTTCTCCCTTTATGTTACTGATGTCAAACCCATTGAATCCTCACAAAATCTTTATGTGAAAGTTTTATTTCAAATCTACACATTAAGAAAAGGCATATGGAGCTTAAGTAACTTGTAACTTGTTCAAGTTCAGAGTTTATCACAAGCAGTCCCACCTAGACCTAAGAGGCGGAAGTGCTCTACCACACAAGACTCATCTGCTTCCCAATGTTCTGACTTACCTGATGAGGGATACTGATTAGTAAAAATATGCTGCACTATGTACTATCTTTGGAGGAAAAATGGTTCATAATCAAAGTAAATGCTAAAAATATTATCCAAATTTAAACTGTGGGTTTATGGGGCACCTGGGTGGCTCAGTCGGTTGAGCGTCCGACTGCAGCTCAGGTCATGATCTCGCGGTTCGTGAGTTTGAGTCCCACCTTGGGCTGTGTGCTGACAGCTCAGAGCCTGGAGCCTGCTTCAGATTCTGTGTCTCCCTCTCTCTCTGCCCCTTCCCTGCTCATGCTCTTTCTCTCTAAAATAAATAAACATAAAAAATAATAAATAAATAAATAAATAATTTTAAAAAGTGGGTTTATGGGCTCTTACTCTTCATGGAGATATCTACATGTTAAAGATATTAAAAGGCCAGAACTAAAAAATGAATTGTTTCTATTCATCCAAATATATAACATAACCCAGGAGCAGAGATTTTAAATATGTACTTAAACATACAGATTAGTTACTTATTTGAATCATTATGAGGGTTTTCTGCTGCTGTAAGGCAATTTTAAAGCATGCAGAGGAAAGGAGTAGAAGTACTGTGGTGGAGTCATGCCCAGAGTATATAAATGATTTTTAAATTTTAACTTGCAGATAACCACAAAAATATCTTATTAATATATAGACAAAGTATATGAATGCTCTCAAGATATACCATGTATGGAAAATTTGTATCTTAGCTGTCTTTTCTTTTTATAGTTTCATTGAGGTATAATTCAAGACTTGTTTAAAAATTGTAATTTAACTTTGTGAGCCATCACTGCAATCCACTTTTAGAAATTCTCCATCACCCATAAGTGGTCCTTCAATTCCATTTGCACTTTTTCACAATTTTTAACAGGGCTGAGGTGGGAACACGCGCACACACACAAACGCACACACTACTTCAAGAGAAGTTAGGTTAAGGTTAGGACTTGAATCTCAATCTCTCTCAGTTTTGTTAAAAAATAATTTAATGTTTAATTTTAAATCAAATTATATCTTCAGGTGTGTCTGCGTGGCTCAGTTATTTAACTGTCTGATTCTTGATTTCAGCAGAAGTCATGATCTCATCGTTCATGAGATAGAGCCCTGATTCAGGCTCTATGCTGACAGTGCGAAGCCTGTTTGGTATTCTGTCTCCCTCTCTCTCTGACCTTCCCTCACCCTCAAAAATAAATAAATAAACAAAAAAATAAATCAAATTATACCTTCATATAGACTGAAGTGCTAAATCATATTGGAAATCTTAATTTTTTAAAGCCCTCGTATACCATTCACTCCATTTCTTTTCATAGAAAACTTTTTGATCCCCAAAAAAGCTTCTTTTTAGTTTTTTTTCACTGAACACTACTACCTGTATTTCAGCTCCTTCTGATTTCTTGCCCTCTTTTGCTTGAGTCCTAGTAAATATTCCTTTTTATGGGACACAATTCAACTCCCCACACTGTCTTTGTCAACCATTGGTGCTCATGCCTCCTCTTGATCCTTTTTCATTTTTGCGCCTCTTGTACCTGCCCATTCCTGCTGACCTTCTCCCAAGATTTCTGAAGAGTGGGGGAAGGATAGACAAATGCATGAACACAAACACATATTTCAGAGCCCAGGGCACAGGAAAGGACATATGTCACCAGAGAGAAGCTATGTTTCTCTGGCTATAATTAGATCCATCTCCATATAATAAATCTGCTATCCAGTCCTGGGCATTGACTCTGACAGACAGCCCATACACCCCAGTGAACAGACAGTATTACCAGTTCCTATACTCTTCTCCCTTTTATGCATTCTTCCAAAGAAATACAAATTTTAGACTGATTTTTTCCACATATCTACATTTGTTTAAGTGGGCTGGGGGAGAGCAGAGAGGAGGCATAATGGAAAGTGGTATTTATCCCTGTTCCAGAAGCTGGTTGAGGATATGGGTCCTGCTGAACTTGGGTGGTTACAAAATCATGAACCCTAATACTGACCCCAATGGGTAACATCTCCTCACCCCATATCAAGCTCTCCCTCTCTTGGTTTACCTTTCTTCCCACTCACTCTCATTTTTCTGCTTTCTTCTATTTGTTGTGAGTCATAGGTGGCAACAGGTCTCTTGATTCTTTCATTGTTTATTCTTTCAGAATGTTAAGATGTTCCCTTGAAGGTTGGAGACTAAAATGCTTGTGAATAAAGAAATTAGGCTTCTTTTAAATTGATAACCCTGATCATTATGTTTCTTGGATAATCAGAGGTAGTAGCCTGTCAGAAGAAATTATGTCATTTCAAATCAATTGGGAGGATCCAATTACCACAAAGAAAATATTCTACTTTGTATTCAATTAAGCAATTAACTGATTTTTCAAATGCCCATTTATTTTCCAGAGATTGTGTTGACACTAAAGAGGTGTTGAAAATTCTTGTAACAGCATGCAAAGAGATTTAAAGTTTGTGGGTTTTGTGGGGGGAGGGTTGTTATTGTTGCTTTAGGGTGAAAAGAATGGAAAAGATAAAGCCATTAGTAAATAACAGAATATCATACACAGAAATAGAACTGATTTTAACTGTAAGTAGTTGGCTGCCATCAATCCCCAGGGTGTGAACTATCTATTAGTTCCACTTTATAAGACTTCAGATAACATTACTTCAAAAGCTCCATGAAAGGTACATGTTTATAAAACATCAAGTAATTTTTTTAATTTTTTTCTTTTACATTTATTTATTTTTGAGAGACAGAGAGAAACAGAGCACAAGTGGGAGAGGGGCAGAGAGAAAATGAGACACAGAATCCAAAGCAGGATCCAGGCACCAAGCTGTCGGCACAGAGCCTGACGTGGGGTTTGAACTCACAAACCATGAGATCATGACCTGAGCCGAAGTCGGATGCTTAACCAATTGAGCCACCCAGGTGCCCCCAAAAAGCTTCAACTAATTAGACACTGGACTAAATAGTTTCCCAAAAGAACATTTGCATGCATACCTTTTTCTTCTTTCCAAAGCTATTTTTGGTCTATTTTTGAAATGACAAATCTGAGCAGCAAATCTTTTTCACAACCAAATAAACTATCTGAGAATACAGAGTGTTGGAATCCCCACAGAAGTCTGAGAGTTTAAGAAAATGCACTTAAGCATGCCACTTGTGACACTTGTGACAGAGCATGCCTGCTGTCCATTCTGTATTCTTTCACTGTTCCTTCTACAGTAATAGAAACCCTAGGTTTGGAACCCTTGCAAAGAGCACACATCCCCAGATGCTCAGAAGGCTCTGAGGTATAGTCATGTGTAGTCATGTCACCAAGCTCAGGGCCATGGGATGTGAGGTGTGGTCATGTGTGCATCTGCATCTCTCATACTCTTTTAAAAGGAAAGGGTTCCCCCTTTGTCCTCCATTCCTTGCTTCTTTTCCTGGTGGCTGGAATGCAGATATAGTAAGGAGCTATCTTGAATTTGCAGATGTGGGTAACAAATCAGATCGTATCTCATTGTTTTCATTTGCTTATCTCTGAATACTAATGAAGCTGAGCATCATTTTTCATATACTTTTAGTCATTCAAGTACAGCATTTAACTCAATGAATTGGAATAGAGTAACGAGAGAGAGAGAGAGAGAGAGAGAGAGAGAGAGAGAGAGAGAGAGTCTGGGGCCCTGGCAAGGCTGAGGGATTCCTGGGCCCTGAGCGGGGTGTATGAGTGGGGGACCCCTATGAAGGGCTGAGAAACGGAGCTCCTGGGCACCATGGAAGGAATGCAGGACTGGGAACCCCTGGAAAGAGCCAGAGGAGTCCTGCAGGACTCATGAGTCCCCAAAGGGCAATACCCTCACTTATCTGTGCTGGTGTAGGCTAGGGCCTGAAAGCAGTAGCAGCATCCAGGGGCAGAAGAGGCAGCAGATCCATGGGATGGTGGGTGAAGCAGTGAGCCACGATCTTGCAAACAAGTGGAATCACCACTCTGGGCTGCCTTTGGTTCTTTCCCGCTTCCCCATCCACCTCAATAGCTCTGGCCCTGGCTTTACCCTCCATCAGGGCATGGGAAAGCCAGGCAGAGACGGACACCTGGGCCACAGGAGTGTCCCTCCCTGACCTCTTTGTCCTAGTTTTTGTACAGGCATAAGGAGTCACCCAGGGACCTTGGAACCAGGAGGGAGAATCTGGCCCCAGAGTCTTCTCCAATGGGGTTAGGAAGAATTATGGAGGGACAGCATTTAGTGCCAGTTCATTCACAGAATAAAAGCACAACACAAGGTCACCTTGGCTGCTGATATCAGTGTTTTCTTACCCAGGCCACATTCGAGCACTTACCCAGGGACTTGGAGGACTTAGATGAGAAAGAACTTAAAGTTCGAAACTCTCAATAAAGTTGGTATAAAAGGAATTTACTTCAACATAATAAAGGCCATTTATGACAAGCCCACAGCAAATACCACATTCAGTAGTCAAAGCTGAAAGCTTTTGCTATAAGATCAGGAGCAAGACAAGGGTGTCCACTCTCACCACTTCTATTCAACGTAGTATTGGAAGTCCTACCACAGCAAGCAGGCAAGAAAAAGAAATAAAAAACTTCCAAATCAGGGAGGAAGAAGTAAAATCACCCATTTCCAAATAACATGATCTTATTATATAGAGAAATCACAAAGGTTCCACCAGGATGGAAAGAAAAAGAAAGAAAGAAAGAAAGAAAGAAAGAAAGAAAGAAAGAAAGAAAGAAGAAAGAAAGAAAGAAGAAAGAAGAAAGAAAGAAAGAAAGAAAGAAAGAAAGAAAGAAAGAACATGCTCTTACTACATTTACCAAATCACTGTATTTTAAGGGCAAATCCTGACAATATGCCATTCCATCCAATCCAAGCCTCTACAGTAGTTGCACTTAATCTGCTGTAGGTACTGCAGAGTCAGTTGCTAGGGCTTATACCCAGACTAGGGATCAGCCTCCTGATTTCCAGGGGGTGTCAGTGCATTATGGCCTTGAAGGAGAGGGACACCAGCAGCTTTAGGAACTTAACCTGGTTGTGCATGCCATACATGTTGGCAGGGGGAAGCAGCACTGTCAGGCATGAGGAGATAGACTGGGGCAGAATATGCCAGACCAGGACCCCCATGTTCTCCCCTCCCCGTGTTTGCTGGGGTATGCTGCATTAAAGGTATAGTGAATTTCCACAGGTCTCACTTTCAGCAGAACAACAGGATCCCAGTAAAGATTGAGTAGATCCCCCTCACCCAGGGGTACAAAATAATTCACCTATCCTATGGGACATCCCATGGCAAATTCCAGTAGATAACACATTTTGGTGTTCTCAGCAGCACAGCATATTAATCCACAGTGAGAGTGGGGGACATAACTGTCTCCCTAGACTTCTATACCTTTATAGCATTGGGTGGCTCAGCAGGAGTCCCCAGTCTGGCATATGGAGCCACGGAACATAATGTTTGATCATCCAAATGCATTAAAGCCTGTGACAGCACTTTGGTACACCGGGCCAAGGTGGTTTCCCCCGTTAAAAATTTAATCTGCTGCTTTAATATTCCATTTTTCCTTTCTACCAACCAGTGCTTCATGAGCCAGGACTTGGAAAACAGTGGGGATCACATCAGGCTCTTGCAGGTGAGCCCAAATGTCCTGATACCATATCCTGATACCACAGGGCTTAGTTATGATAATCTGCCCTTTGGCTTCCTGGTATCTAAATTCTAGGTTAATCTCTTTAGAACAGTCTACCTGTCAGTGCAAAGGGTTAATTACTAGAGCTCATGAGTGATCACCAGTGAAACCTCTCTGAGTTCAGCCCAGTGACTGCTTAGCTTGTTCCTGTTTCCATCTAGATGGTGTCAGTATTGGGTTGAATAGCAACTTGAGTTCCTTTGTGTGGGTTTCCCCAACTATACCTGTCTGTATATCAGGCATCAGAGGAAATTTCCCCCATTTCCTCTATAGGCCACAGGGGCCACAACACGAATAAGAGTGGGGGCATTTGAAGGATCTACATATTCTATAGGATCCAGTAGCACCCACATTTCTGGAGACAGTGGGCTGTACACGGAAACTTATAAAACTTTGATGAAAAATTAATGAAGACAGAAACAAATTAAAAGATATCCCATGTTCATGAATCAGAAGAATTAATACCATTGAAATGTCCACAGTACCTAAAGCCATCTGTAGGTCAGTGCAATCTCTATCAAGGTTCCAAGGGCATTTTCACATAAGTAGAAAAAAACAGCTCTAAAATTTATATTGTTGCAGAAGTGAATAAAGTATGCCAAAGGTGGCTGATGGAGCTAAAACAGACGCTGGTCTCTGGCTTGGAGACTCCTCCTCTGTGTTCTTCTTCCTTTGTTGCTCATGGGAAAGCCTCCACAGATATGGAAGGTAATGACTATAAATTACCCTCCCCACTTGCATTCGGCGCTCAGATTTTTGGATAAACAGTCTCCTTTGAGCCCACCGGTGTTAAATAAATCTCCGATCCACAAAGATCTCTGAGTGCCGCTTGGATTTTCCTCCAGCGTTCCAGCCTGGTTCTGTGTCAGTATGGAACCACAAAAGATTCCAAATAGCCAAATCAATTTGAGGAAGTATATAAAGCTAGAGGCATCATGCTTCCTGATTGAAATTGTATCACAAAGTTACAGCACTCAAAACATTATGGTACTGGCATAAAAAAAGACACATAGGCCAAAAGAACAAAGAGCCCCAAAATAAACCCACGCATATGTGGTCAACTAACTTATAACAAAGAAGGCAAGAATATATAATGGGTAAAGGACAGTCTCTCCCATAAATGGTGCTGGAAAAACTGACTAGCTACATGCAGACGGATGAAATTGAATTCACATTTATACTAGTCACAAAAATTAACTCAAAGTACTTAAATGTTGTACATGAAACTGTAAAACTCCTAGAAGAAAACCAACACTAAAAGCCCCTTAATATTGGTCTTGACAACTTCTTTGGATGTGACACCAAAAGCACAAGCAATAAAAATTAAATAAACAACTGGCACTACATGAAACTAAGGAGCATCTCACAGCAAAGGAAATTGTCAACAAAATCAAATGTGAACCTACAGAGTGAGAGGAAATATTTGCAAATCATATGTCCAATTAGGGGTTAATATCCAAAATATATAAAGAACTCCTATCAATCAGTAGCAGAACCCACAAATAATCCAATTTAAAAATGGGCAAAGAACTTAAACAGACATTTTCCCAAAAATGTTTCCAAAGACACACAATGGCCTACAGGTACATGAAAGGTGCTCCACATCACTAACATCAGGAAAGTGCAAATCAAAATCACAATGAGATATGGTCTCACACCTGTTAGGATTCTTACTTTTAAAAAGACAAGTGATAACAAGTGTTGGTGAGAATGTACAGAAAATGGAACCTTTGTGCACTGCTGGTAAGCATATAAATTAGTATGCCCATTATGGCAAACAGTATGGAGGATCCTCCAAATATTGAAAATAGAACTACCAGGGGACTTGGCTGACTCGGTCAGTGGAGCACCCAACTCTTGATCTCAGGGTCATGAGTTTGAGTCCCACGCTGGGTGTAGAGATGGCACAAACAAACAAACAAACAAACAAACAAACTTAAACAAATAGAACTACCATATGATCCAGCAAACCCATTCTGGATGTACAACCAAATCTGTTTATTCTCTTGGGAAACAAAATCAATACCTCAAAGAGATATCCACCCCTACATGTTCACTGCAGCATTACTCAAAATAGCCAAGACATGAATGGATAAAGATGTGATGTGTGTGTGTGTGTGTGTGTGTGTGTATACACACATCTATATGTGTGTGTGTGTTTTATATATATCATATGATATGACATAACATATCATATATAATATGGATATATGATATGTAATATGAATATCATATATATAATGAAATATTATTCAGCCATAACAAAGGAAATCCTCCTATATGTGACAACATGGATGGACCTTGAGTGTATTATGCTAAGTGAAATAAGTCAGACAGAGAAAGACAAGTCTTGTATAATACCACTTATTTATGAATCTAAAAAAGTCATATTCACTCATAGAGACCAAGAGCAAATTGGTGATTGCCAAGGGCTAGGGATGGAAAGATGTTGGTCAAAGTGCACAAACCTTCAAGTACAAGATGAGTAAGTTCTGGGGATTGTGCAGCATGGAAACAATGGTTAACAATACTGTACTCTGTATTTGAGAGTTGCTAATAGAGTAAGTATTTTTACCACCCCCAACCCCACATACACAAACAGGTAACAATGTGAGGTGTTGAATGTGTTGACCAACCTTACTGTGGTAATATATATTTCACAATATATATGTGTACCAAATCATCACATTGTACATCTTGAACCCACATAATGTAATTTGTCAATTATATCTCAATAAATTAAGAAAAATTCAGGTCAAGCATCTAAGATCAAAGACTAGCAAGGATGGGGCAGATAATATAAGATTGCATAAGCCACAGGGTAATGATTTAGGTTTTATTCCAAGAGAGCTGGAAGACAATGCAGAATTGTGAATGGAAGAGTCACATAGTCATACTTCAGTTTTAAAGGACCATTTTGGCTTCTCTGTTAAAAAAAAATAATAATAAAATTATGAGTCAAAGAGGGATAAAGCAGGAAACAATGAGAAGGCAGCTACAATGCTCTAGATGAAGAATGGTGGTAGCTTGGTCCAGGGTGGTAATTTCAGAGAGGATGAAAAGGAGTTTGATTTAGATATATTTTAAAGGTATGGCAAACATTACCTGCTGACAGACCGGATATGAGGGTAGGGTATAAAACAAAGTGGGGAGTCAAAAAAAAACTCCAAGATATCAAAACCCAACACCTGGAAAAATAGAATTTATATATTTTTAAAACTTTTTAAATCCTTATTTATTTCTGAGAAAGAGAAAAAGAGAGACAGTGTGAGTGGGGGAGATGCAGAGAGATGGAGACACAGACTCCAAAGCAGGTTCCAGGCTCTGAGCTGTCAGCACAGTGACCGATGTGGGGCTTGAACTCATGGACCACGAGATCATGACCTGAGCTGAAGTCAGACGCCTAACCAACTGAGACACCCAGGTGCCCCAGAATTTATATTTACTATGGGAAGAGGATTTTGGAATGAGAAGGTTGTAAAAGGATCACGATTTTGAATATAATGTGTATGAGACATTTGTTAGACATACAAGCAAAGGCATCAAATGGAAAAATAGGAGCTGGCAGTTCACGGGGAGGTCTGGGCTGGTGATTTAAATCTGAGGGTCATCAGGGTAAAAGGTATTTAGGAGAGTGATAACAGTGAAAAGAAGAGATGTAAGGATTGAGACGTGGAGCCTTCAATATTTAGGGTTTGGGGAGACAACAGGAACCAGCAAAGAAAACATTGTGGCAGAAGGGACTTGATCGATGTTGTATATTGCAAGCTAAGTGATGAAGCTGATTCAAGGAGAGTGTCTTAGTTCTGATTAATATAACAGAATACCACACATGGGTGGCTTATAAACAATACAAACTTATTTCTCAAAGTTCTGGAGTCTAGAAGTCCAAGATCAAGGAGCATCTTATTCAGGTTCTGGTGAAAGCTCTCTTCTGGGGTGCAGATTTCTCTTTGTATCCTCATCTGGCAGAAGCAGAGAAAGGAGGCAGACTCTCTCATAACTCATTACAAGGGCACTAATCCCATCCCTAAGGACATCATCCTCATGACCGCATCTAATCCTAATTACTTCCCGAACATCTCACCTCCTAACACCATCATATTGGGGAGTAGAGTTTTAACATATAAATTTAGGGTAGGACATAAACATTCAGTCCCTAACAGTGAACATTTGCATTGATCTAAATATTATTGATAGGTCGAGTAAGATGAAGACCAAGAATAAAGAAAGAAGTCTAGTATTGCCCAAGGGACTTAGCAATATGGAGGTCTTTGGTGAAGTTGAAAAAAAAAGAAGCCTAATTTGACTAGCTTCTAGAGGTCATGGATTAAAGAAACTGGAAAAAATGAATGTATCTCTGGTTTGGGCAGAGAAAGGGGAACAGAAACATGGAATGGTATCTAAGAAAGACCAATGGGATCAGGAGAGGAATATTTTTCTTAGGGGAAAAGCAATAACATGTTTATATGCTTTGAGGGATGATGCAGTCAAGAGGGAAAAATTGACCATGCCAGGGAGGTGAGAGTTGCCAACATCCTAAGGAAGGGGGAAAGAATTGAAGGTCGTGAATATAATGGGATCTAATGTAAGGCTGGAGGGTCTGGCCTTGGACAGGAGCATGGACAATTCCTCTCTAGGAGCAGCAAGATATACCTACTAACTAATTCTGCTTTTTCAGTGGAATAGAGAACAAAGGAATCAGCTGAGATGAATGATCAAGACTGATGTATTAGAGGGGCACCTGGGTGGCTCAGTTGGTTAAGCAACCGACTTTGGCTCAGGTCATGATCTCACGGTCTGTGAGTTCGAGCCCTGTGTCGGGCTCTGAGCTGACAGACCATAGCTTGGAGTCTGCTTCAAATCCTGTGTCTTCCTCTCTCTTTGACCTTCTCCTGCTTGCGCTCTCTCTCTCTCATAAAAAAATGAATAAACATAAAAAATGTTTTAAAAGACTTATGTATTAGAGATTGGAGGAGTGAATGAAAGGTATGGAGCAGTCATGTAGGTGAGTAGACCAGAGAAACACAGTAGGATGGTAGGGCGGCACCACCACCTGTTTAATATTAGCACTTAAGAATTTCAATGAGACCAAGCAGCTGGAAAAGACAGGGACAGAGGAGGCGAGAGTGAAGAGAAGGTTTGTTGAACAGTATAAAAACCCTATTAAGGATTTTATCCTCCAACCTACAAGATAAAGGGAAGCTAATCCTGCTTGTCAAGCAGGGCAATGGCATAATTTCATTGGGCTTGCCAGAGAGAAAATTCTGGTCGGTAAGAACATGATGGGCAAAAAGTTTTTAGTGGAGATATGGGCTCTGTGGTATCTAAAACTCATTCTTATGACCAAAAAAAAAACATATATATTTTGCTCTATAAACCTAACCCAGTAAGGGAGGCGCCAAGATGGAAGAACAGCATGAATTTTTGTGTGTGTGTGTGTCTCACATCCATGAAATACAGCCAGATCAACACTGAACCATCCTGCACACCTAGAAAACTTCTTTGAAGATTAATACAATGATCTACTCAACCTGAACCACAAAACTCAGCAGGTACACAGCACAGATAGGTGAACAGGGGAGAGAGAAGCCACAGAGGGCTGGGAGCTATTTTTGCTTTTGGAGAGAGGACAGAGATGGGGGGGGGGGGAGTATGGGAAAAGCAGCCTCCTCAAAAGCAGCCAGAGAGAAAGTGGAAAGGTGGAAACAGTCGCAGGGACTGAACTATAGAGGGAGAAAGGAGGGGGCTTAAATTCCATTAAGACTCTATAAACAGGGGGAGTGCAGAGTCTGAAACTCCACAGCTCAATACCTGGCAGTGTTCTGGTGGGAAGGGCGAATCCCCAGGAGCAGAGTGGGGTCCGGGAGGTCCTCTGGCCACCCAAGGAGAAGCGGTTCCACTGCTGGAAGGACATTTGGTAGAAGGTGTATAAGCCAACTGGTACCAGCAGACCCCAGCAAACAACCACATTCGTTGGTGCTGGAACAAGGTCATTGAGGGTGAAGTCTGGTGCCAAGTGTGTGTTGTGATTTGCCATAATCCCTGAAAACCCACTACTACAGGATCGGGTAAATTTTTTCTAGAGTAGGCTGGCACCCAGCCGCAGTTCTCGGCATTGGCAGTAGCATGGTCCTGGGTGAGGCTGGAACCCGGGCATTGATCAGTGAGACCGTCCCCCAGAGGATCTGAGCAGGTCAAAGCTGCAGTCCCTCAGAAGTGAGGGGTGGGGAAACACTGCCGCATCTGAGATAAAACTCAAGAGGGAGGTGGCACCTGGAAACTTGAAGGCTTAGTCATGGACAGTGTTAAGGTGGGGAGTAGACGGAAACCAGAGACAAAGGATGGGTGTAGGATTGCTGGTTGGGGAGAGCACAGAGTTCTGATACTAGAGACTGGGTAGCTGAGTGCCGCCATTTTCACCATTCCCATGCATGTGCATACACACCAACAAGCACTACAGCATTCCACCCCAGTAATCTAAGCAGCACCATCTAGTGGAGAACAGAGCTGTTACACTAAGCCACGCCTGACTGGGCCAAACTCACTGTTCAGGAACACCACAAATCTCTCTGCCTGCTTGACTACAAAGTGCTTCATAGTTTTACTTCTAGGGGAAAGAAATGTAATTTCAATCATATTTCAGTCTGTTCGCTGGTGCATCTATTCAGTTTTCTTTTTTTTTTAATTTCTTTTCTTTTTCTTGAATACAGAAAGAGAAAAATTTATTTTTTTTCAACGTTTATTTATTTTTGGGACAGAGAGAGACAGAGCATGAATGGGGGAGGGGCAGAGAGAGAGGGAGACACAGAATCGGAAACAGGCTCCAGGCTCTGAGCCATCAGCCCAGAGCCTGATGCGGGGCTCGAACTCACAGACCGCGAGATCGTGACCTGGCTGAAGTCGGACGCTTAACCGACTGCGCCACCCAGGTGCCCCGAAAAATTTATTTTTATTATCAATTTTTATTAAAAATATTTTTCTGTATTTTTTCTGCTACATATTTTGTTTTTGTAGTTTTTTTCAAATTCAATTTTACATACCTCATTTCATTTTATTCTATTTCATTGTATTCATTTTCTCAAATTTTCAAACGTTTTCCTTTTTCCTCCCATTTTCAATCTAATCTATCAAGCTCCTTTCAATAGCCAGACCAGAACACACCTAGGATCTAGCATCATTTATTTGATGTATGTGTGTGTGTATGTTGTTTTTAATTTTTTAATTTTAATTTATTACCTTATTAATTCCTTTTCTTCCTTCAAAATGATGAAACAGGAAGTTTCTAAAGAAGCAAAAGCTAGTCAGGATGAAATAAAAAATGCTATAACTGAGATGCAATCTCGAATGGATGCCACGGCAGCAAGGATGGATAAGGCAGAGCAGGAAATCAGCAATAGAGAGGACAAACTTGTGGAGAATACTGAAGCAGAAAAAAAAAAGACGGACACTAAGGCAAAAGAGCACAATTTAAGAATTAGAGAAATCAGTGACTCATTAAAAAAAGGAACATCAGAATCATAGGGCTCCCAGAAGATGAAGAGAGAGAAAAAGGGGTAGAAGGGTTACATCAGCAAATCATAGCGGATAAATTTCCTTACCTGGGAAAAGGCACAGACATCAAAACCCAGGAAGCACAGAGGACTCCAATAAGATGCAACAAAAACCGACCAGTAAAAGGCATATCATATTCTAATCCAGAAAATACTGAGGCAAGGAAAGAATCATGAAAGCAGCAAGGGAAAAAAAAAAATCCTTAACCTACAAGGGAAGACAGATCAGGTTTGAAGCAGACCTATCCACAGAGACTTGGCAGACAAGATATATTCAATGTGCTGAATCAGAAAACTATGCAGCCAAGAATTCCTTATCCAGTAAGTCTGTCATTCAAAACAGAAGGAGAGATTAAAAGTTTCCCAGACAAACAAAACTTAAAGGAGTTTGTGACCACTAAACAAGCCCTCAGGGAATTTTCAGGGGGACTCTCTGAGGGGAGAAAAGATGAAAAAAAGAAAAAAAGACCTATAGTACCAAAGACTGGAAAGCACAAGAAAAAACCACCACAAAATCCAACTCTACAAGACACATAATGGCAATAAGCTCATATCTTTGAGTACTCACTCTAAACGTCAGTGGACTAAATGCTCCAACCAAAAGACATAGGGTAACAGAGTGGTGAAAAAAAAAAAAAAAACCAAGATCCATCTATATGCTGGTTACAAGAGACCTACATTAGACCTAAAGACACCTTCAGATTGAAAGTAAGGGGATGGAGAACCATCTATCATGCTAATGGTCGCCAAAGAAAGCCAGAGTAGCCTTACTCATATCAGACAATCTAGACTTTAAAATAAAGACTGTAACGAGATGAAGAAGGGTGTTGTATCATAATTGTATTATAACAATATAATTGTTGTATCATATCCACCAAGAAGACTTAACAATTGTAAAAATTTATGCTCCAAATGTGAGAGCACCCAAAAATATAAATCAATTAATCTCAATAATAAAGAAGCTCATTGATAATAAAACCATAATAGTATGGGACTTCAACACCCCCTTATATCAATGGAAAGATCATCTAAACAGAAAATCAACAAACAAACAATGGATTTGAGTGAGACACTGGACCAGATGGACTTAACAGATATATTCAGAACATTTCATCCCAAAGCAGCAGAATATACATTCTTCTCCAGGGCACATGGAACGTTCTGCAGAATAGATCACATACTGGAACACAAATCAGCCCTCAACAAGTACAAAAAGTTCGAGATCATACCATGCATATTTTCAGACCACAATGCTATGAAACTCAAAATCAACCACAAGAAAAAAATTTGGAAAGATAACAAAATACTTTGAGACTAAAGAACATCCTACTAAAGAATGAATGGTGGAATGCAAGCTGGTGCAGCCACTCTGGAAAACAGTATGGAGGTTCCTCAAAAAACTAAGAACTACCCTACGACCCAGCAATTGCACTGCTA
Source organism: Herpailurus yagouaroundi (assembly GCF_014898765.1). Classification (NCBI taxonomy): domain Eukaryota; kingdom Metazoa; phylum Chordata; class Mammalia; order Carnivora; family Felidae; genus Herpailurus; species Herpailurus yagouaroundi. The sequence continues at coordinate 26,612 of NW_024412419.1, forward strand.
GGCATTTATCCAAGGGATACAGGTGTGCTGTTTCAAAGGGACACATGCACACACACCCCATGATTATAGCAGCACTATCAACAATAGCCAAAGTATGGAAAGAGCCCAAATGTCCATGAATGGATGAATGGATAAAGAAGAAGTGGCATATATATACAATGGAGTATTACTCAGCAATAAAAAAAAAATGAAATCTTACGATTGGCAATACATGGATGGAACTGGAGGGTATTATGTTAAGTGAAATTAGTCAGTCAGAAAAGACAAAAATCATATGATTTCACTCACATGAGGACTTTAAGAGACAAAACATATGAATATGAGGGAAGGGAAACAAAAATAAAATAAAAACAGGGAGGGGGACAAAACAGAAGTGACTCATAAATATGGAGAACAGACAGAGGATTACTGGAGGGGTTGTGGATGGGGGGATAGGCTAAATGGGTAAGGGGAACTAAGGAATCTACTCATGAAATCATTGTTGCACTATATGCTAACTAACTTGGATGTAAATTTTAAAAAATAAAAAATAAAATTAAAAAAAAAAGAATGAATGGGTGAACCAAGAAGTTAAAGAAGAAATTAAAAAGTACATGGAAGCCAATGAAAATGATAATACCACATCCCAAAACCTCTGGGATGCAGCAAAGGTAATCATAAGAGGAAGTTTATAGCAATCCAGGCTTTCCAAAAGAGGTAAGAAGGTCTCAGATACACAACCTAACCTTATACCTTAAAGAGCTGGGAAAAGAACAACAAATAAAACCAAAACCAGCAGAAGACAATAAATGATAACGATTACAGGAAAAACCAATGCTATCAAAACTGAAAACAAAAACAAAAACAAAAAACCAACCCCACAAAAAACAAACAAACAAACAAAAACAGTAGAACAGATCAATGAAACCAGAACCTGGTTCTTTGAAATAATTAATAAAATTGATAAACCACTAGCCATTTGGATCAAAAATAAACAGGAAAGGACCCAAATGAATAAAATCAAGAATGAAGGAGGAGAGATCACAACCAACACAGCAGAAATACAAACAATAATGAGAGAATATTATCAGCAATTATATACCAATAAAATGGGCAGTCTGGAAGAAATGGACAAATTCCTAAAAATACATAAGCTACCAAAACTGAAACAGGAAGAAATAGAAAATTTGAACAGACCCATAACCAGTAAAAAAATTGAATTAGTAATCAAAAAGTTCCCAAAAAACAAGATCCCAGGGCCAGATGGCTTTCCAGGGGAATTCTACCAAACATTTAAGGAAGAGTTAACACCTATGCTCTTGAAGCTGTCCCAAAAAAAGAAATGGAAGGAAAACTTCCAAACTCTTTCTATGAACCCAGCATTACCTTGATTCCAAAACCAGAAAAAGACCCACTAAAAAGGAGAAGTGTAGACAAATTTTCATGATGAACATGGACGCAAAAATCTTCCACAAGATATTGGCCAACAAGATCCAACAATACATTTAACCTTTATTCACCACGACCAAGTGGGATTTATACCTGGAATGCAAAGCTGGTTCAATATCTGCAAAACAATCAATGTGACTTATCATATCATCAAAAGAAAGAACAAGAACCACATAATCCTCTCAATAGATGCAGAGAAGGCATTTGACAAAATACATCATCCTTTCTTGATAAAAACCCTCAAGAAAGTAGGGATAGAAGGATCATACCTCAAGATCATAAAAGCCATATATGAAAGACCCAACGCTAATATCATCCTCAATGGGGAAAAACTGAGAGCTTTCCTCCTAAGGTCAGGAACAAGACAGGGATGTCCACTCTCACCACTGTTATTCAACATAGTGTTGGAAGTCTTAGCCATAGCAATCAGACAACACAAGGAAATAAAAGGCATCCAAATCGTCCAGGAGGAGCTCAAACTTTCACTCTTAGTAGATGGCATGAAACTCTATGTGGAAAACCCAAAAGATTCCACCAAAAAACTGCTAGAAATAATGCATGAATTCAGCAAAGTGGCAGGCTATAAAATCAATGCACAGAAATCAGTTGCATTCCTATACACCAACAATGAAGCAACAGAAAGAGAAATCATGGAATTGATACCATTTACAATTGCACCAAAAACCACAAAATACATAGGAATAACTCTAACCAGAGAGGTGAAAAATCTATACACTGAAAACTATAGAAAGCTTATGAAAGAAATTGAAGATGACAAACACACAAAAAAAGAAAAATACTGCATGCTTCTGGATAGGAAGAACAAATATTGTTAAAATGTCAATAGTACCCAGAGCAATCTACATATTCAATGCAATACCTATCAAAATAACACCAGCATTCTTTACAGAGCTACAAAAAACAATTCTACAATTTGTATGGAACCAGAAAAGACCCTGAATAGCCAAAGCAATCTTGAAAAAGAAAACCAAAGTGGGAGGCATCACAATCCAGGACTTCAAGCTATATTACAAGACTGTAATCACCAAGACAGTATGGTACTGGCACAAGAACAGACACTCAGATCAATGGAAGAGAATACAAACACAGAAATGGACCCACAGACGTATGGCCAACTAATCTTTGACAAAGAAGGAAAGAATATCCAATGGAATAAAGACAGTCTCCTCAGCAAGAGTGCTGGGAAAACTGGACAGCGACATGCAGAAGAATGAGTCTGGACCACTTTCTCACACTCAAAGTGGATGAAAGACCTAAATGTAAGATAGGAAGCCATCAAAATCCTTGAGGATAAAGCAGGCAAAAACCTCTTTGATGTTGGCCTCCACAACTTCTAAGTCAACAAGTCTCTGGAGGCAAGGGAAACAAACGCAAAAATGAACTATTAGGAGCTCATCAAAATAAAAAGCTTCTGCACAGCGAAGGAAACAATCAGCAAAACTAAAAGGCAACCAGCAGAATGGGAGAAGATATTTGCAAATGACATATGAGATAAAGGATTAGTATTCAAAATCTATAAAGAACATTTCAAACTCAATACCCAAAAAAACAAGTAATCCTGTGAAGAAATGTGCAAAGACATGAGCAAACACTTCTCCAAGGAAGACATCCAGATGGCCAACTGACACGTGAAAAACATGCTCAACATCACTCATCATCAGGGAAATACAAATCAAAACCACAATGAGATAACCCCTCACCCCTGTGAGAATGGCTAACATTAACAACTCAGGCAACATCAGATGTTGGCGAGGAAGCAGAGAAAGAACTCTTGCACTGCTGGTGGGAATGCAAACTGGTTCAGCCACTCTGGAAAACAGTAGGTAAGTTCCTCAAGAAATGAAAAAGAGGACTACCCTACAACCCAGCATTTTCACTACTAGGTATTTATCCAAGAGATACAGATATGCTATTTCAAAGGGACACGTGAACCCCAAAGTTTATAGCAGTACTATCAACAATAGCTAAAGTATGGGAAAAGCCCAAATGTCTATCGATGGATGAATGGATAAAGAAGATGTGGTATATATATGTATGTATGTATATATACATACACAATGGAGTATTACTCAGCAATCCAAAAGAATAAAATATTGCCATTTAAACTGCATGGATGGAACTAGAGGATTATGCTAAGCAAAATTAGTCAGAGAAAGACAAATTATAGGACCTGACTCATATGAGGACTTTAAGATACAAAACAGATGAACATAAGGGATGGGAAGCAAAAATAATATAAAAACAGGGAGGGGGACAAAAACATAAGAAACTCTTAAATGTGGAGAACAAACAGAGGGTTACTGGAGGGATTGTGGGAGGCGTGATGGGCTAAATGGGTAAGGGGCATTAAGGAATCTACTCCTAAGATCATTGTTACATATTATGCTAACTAACTTGGGTGTAAATTTTAAAAATATATTAAGTAAAAATTAAAAAAAAAAAACTAACCCAGTAAATAAAAGACATCCCAAGAGAATATTGTTGAAAAGCTGAGTCAGTCATGAGTCCCCACTAAGTTTGTAACCAAGTAGGTTTTTTAATTTCCCTAGTTTCTCATAAATACGGACAATGTGCTCTGACACAGATCTGCTCTTGCCCTGCCACAAGGTGAGCAGAAGAAAATATTCTCCTATGACTTGGCTTATTAAAAAGAAAAGAGGAAAGCAAATTCATTTGAGATAAATCAACTTTTTCTCATGATGGAAAATCTGCTTGATTACTTTGGACATAATGTATTGCATTTGTTTATGGCTGACTTTGCCTAAATTAGGGAATCTTTTTAAATGACCAAATATTGCACATTTCACTCAGTCACACACACACACACACACACACACACACACACACACACACAAATAGCATGAAACAAAGGTGAAGAGGATATAACATAAATGCAGTAAGGACATAAAAGATTAGTTTTCCTATAAAATGTAAAATAACTGCTTTGGGAACAGTTTTCCATTTGATAACTTCACAAGCAAATTTATGTTGACTTCCAATTTATTAACCATTTTTAGAAATACTATGTTTAATGATAACTCTAATTACAAATAGGATTATGGTTCAGAAAGAGGGAAACATTTTTTCCTCTTTAGTAAATTAATCAAGCCAAAAACTGAAAGGATATCAGGTTTGCAAAAGACAATTCCAACAGACAACATTGTTGGTATCTGAATCATAATTTCAGTAAAATACAGTCAGTGAGGCTGTATCCTTGACTCAAAATCATATACCATTTGTGGAGGGAACCCCAGAAACTCTCCTCCAACATGGTGATTGTCATCCAGGAGCTGTAATTTTTTTTTTTAATTGATGAAATGGAATGTTAAAACTATCTTTATCATGACTCCAGTCTCTGGCTTTTTAAGTCCAGCTCAGTTCTAAAATGGTCTTAATTCATTTGCCTCAGGTTACTTATCATAATTCTGAATACCCAAATAAAAGAGACCTCAAGCTAATTTTTGATCATTAAAGAAAATAGGTCTACCACAATGACATATACCATACCTTACTAGCTAATATAGTATGCTTATCTCTTCCAAGTTACTAAAAGATTAATGCTTGTATTCAGCTTAATGGTCAACCTGACATATAATGGGTGCCTAGGGAAACAACAGTAATGTGTGCTTGGAGTTTCAGGCTATTTCTTTGTTTCAATCAGCAGTCACTACAAATAAGTTATGGTCTACATATTTATTCTAGACCTATTTTCTATGTTTTAGTTTATATTTGAGAGAGAGAGAGAGAGCATGAGCCAGGGAGGGGCAGAGAGAGGGAGACACGGAATCTGAATCAGGCTCCAGGCTCCCAGCTGCCAGCACAGAGCCCAACATGGAGCTCAAAGTCATGAGCAGTGAGATCATGACCTGAGCCGAAGTCAGATGCTTAACCAACTGAGCCACACAGATGCCCCTAGACCTACTTTAAATTAGTAAATTAATATCAGACTCCAAAACTATTGACTATTATCTAAGCCTTTAGTTCATTCACAAGGTGCATTTACTTTGAACAAAATTAATTTCGATAAGATGCCTTAGTCTTCTATTTTTTAGGAGCTACACAGACATAGAAGCAGAAAACCAACAGCTTCCTCATACACAAGAATCATCTCTACACCCCTGATGCCAATTTAAAACAACCATTACATGGCCCCTTGATCAACATCCATAAGCTCAGAGCAATGGTTTGGAATTGCCAAATGAAACCAGAGCTCAACACGTGTAAGGAGTCACACCACGACCCTTAGTATTTCCATCTACATGTCCAAATGACAACTATTAACAGCTGATTTCCTGTCAATTTAATGATTGCACAACTTGCATGAATGCAAATATAACATACTTTTTAAAACAAAGCTCATTCTGAAATAGAAAATCTATGCAGAAATATCCTAAGTTCTATTTCAAACAATCAGCTGCACCCAAAGAGAGAACGATACTCTTTTAACTATAAATAACTGACTTTCAAAGTCTACGATGATTTTTCACCAATACAGCTCAGGTATGTTATCAAAAACACATGGTAAACTCTTACAACAAAGGCAATGACATTTTCCTCTATATTTTAGGATAAAATAACAGCTATTATCTTGACATTATGAATTCATTGTATAATTCTGATCTGTTACAAAGGAAACAAACTCTCTTAGTATTCTTAGTGGCTAGATTTTGCAAAGGGAGGAATACATTTAGATAATCATTAAGGATAACAGAAATTGCAGCAGTAAAAAATAAAAGGATGTCAGATTCAAATTCAACCTGTGGGTATAATTACTCAGATACTAAACCTAATCCCATTTCCTGAAATATGACACCAGCTTTACAGGTACCATTGCTTATAATATATCAGGCTGAAGTATGGCTTTTCCCCCATTCATCTTGGGGACAGTGTGGTAGAAACAAAGGGGGCTTTGGAGCCCATGAGAGCAAAGTTATCAAAAGGACAGCACTTACTAGTACTGTGATCTCAGAAACATGACCTACTCTCTTTTGAGCTTCAGGTTGTCGATTTTCAAAATGAGAATAATCATACTTACCTCACCTGGAGGTTATGATGCCCATGCTAAGGATGTTATTCCAGTGCCAGCCAGGAATGTGGAGTATAGAGGTAGAGGGAAGATGCAAGCCTATACAAATAAATAAACAGAGTTATAACTTGGGCTAAGGGCAAACTGGGATTAGAACTGTGTGAGCAAATAATGGAGACAAGGGAAAACAGGAAAAAAAAAAACCATGTAGGTAGTGACTAGGCACAACAGACAGAAACCTGTTATGAAATGGATTTGCCCCCAAAATCCATACATTGAAATCCTAACTACCCATGGGACTGTACTTGGATACCAGATCTTGAAATGTAAAGTGGAGGTCGAATGAGCTCATTTCAGGGGAGTGACCCTAATCTGATAACTGGTGTCGTATAGGAAGAGAGTGGGCACCTACACACACAGAAGGAAGACCACGTGAATACAGTGGGAAGGAGGTCATCCACCAGTCACAGAGAGAGGAGACCCACCCTGGCCACACCTTGATCTAAAGTGTGAGAAAATAAATAAATCAATTTCTTTTGCTTAAGCCACACAGTCTGTGGTACTTTGTGATGGCAGACCCAGCAAACTAATACTAAATCCCAATATTTATTTGCTCAGTGGATGGTGTTTGAGCTTTTGAAGGAGTTAGGCACTGTTCTAGGGCCCTAAGGAAACTAGGGAAGGGCCCTAAGGAAACTGAAGCAGGCGACAGACAGCAAGCAAGAAAGAAAAACAGATGATGCCAAGGGCCCGGAAGAAAAGGAATGTGGGGAAGAGATATCAGGTGTTCAGGTAGGGGAAGGAGCAGTTTTCAGTTTTAGAGAGAGAGCTAGCAGAGACTCCACTGAGCAGGTGATGTCAGAGCAAAGAAATGACGGAAACGAGGGAGTATGTCATGTTGGCACGTGGAAGTATATCCCCGACAGAGAGAGGCAAAGTGAGTGCAAAGACCTGAAGCAGGAGTATGTGCCTGACATTCTCAGGGAGCAGGGAGGGGCCAGTGTGGCAGCAGCCCAGTAAACAAGGGGAGGGGAAGTGGAGATGCCTTCAGGGAGTTAGCAGAGTCTGGGGAGGGTAGCACCTGTGTGGTGCACAGTTGGAGTCAGGCGTCTGGAGACATGAAGAGCTGGGGGCAGGGCATAAAGACTTGGAGGCCCCAGCTGCTGGTAGATAGCCTGAGGCTGGCTGAGATCACACCAGAGTAAGGGCGGACTGAAAGCAGATCGGGGGCAGGAAGAAGATGAGGACCAACCAACATGGGCACTGGTGAGCCATGGCCTGGGTGGTGGGAGGAGGAAGGAAGTCATTTTTAAAGAAAGGGAGTAATCAAGTGTGTCTGTAAAATGGTGCCACATAGTCCATATACTGGGGGTTGAGACTTCACTGTGAGCTTCAGCGATGTGAGTGTCGTTCATTAATGAGATGAGAACTAGGGACGAGTGGGAGAGGAAGCCCACTCAGACTCAGCTGACAGAGACGGAAGGTCTGAAGGCACCGGCACGTGCAATGCTAGATGTAGGAAGACAAAACAGGTGGAGCTGGATGGGAAGTGATTGCTCCCTGTGGGCTGGGAGAAACAGCTGCAGGTGCAAAGGATGGCCAGGTCCCTAGGAAACCCCCGGTGTGCAGGAGAGAGGGAAGCGGTGTGGGAGGCATGTTAATGAGAGATGGCTTCCTCCCTTAGGAACATGACTCAACTGTGGTAAAGGGACACCAGCCAGAGCTGTAGGGATAGATGTACCAAGGTGGGCAGCTGTGAGGTTGCTGGGATGTCTGTGATTGGGAAACATGATAAAGATGCCCTACGTTCTCTCTGCCTGTAGAACGGGATCATGGCCAACATTTCAATACTGATGCACACAAGAAACAGAGCATCAAGCCCTCCATAGGGACTCCCATGTTGTCCTCTTACAGCAGACATTCCCACCTCCTTCCTGCACCCATCACCTCTGTGATGCCTGGCAATCCCTCATCTGCTCTCCATATCTATGATTTTGTCACCTCGAGAATATTATACAAATCAAGTCAAAAAGCATGTGAATTTTTAGGATTTGCTTTTCCCCTCTGGGCATAATTCTCCAGAGATTCAGTCCTGCTGCAGTGTCTGTCAGCAGTGCATGCCCTGGCACTACTCACCTGTGATCACCCCACCACATGGGGATAGCATGGTTTGGCTGTCTCCCTATGGAAGGACACATTGTACTAGGCTGGGTAATGGGCCTCAAAGAAAGCAAGTCCTAATACCTGGAATCTAACTCCCATAGATGGGATCTAGTTAAGGATCTTGAGTCCTGGGTTGTCTGAGTGAGCCATAGATGGAATCACGAGCATCCTTAGAGAGGCAAAGGGAGACTTGACAAAAGAGGAGGCACTGTGTCCATGGAGACAGACTGGGGTGATGTGGTCACAAGCCAAGGGAGGTTGGTGGCCACCGGGAGCTACCAGAGGGAAGGGATACACCGTCCCCCAGAGCCCTGGGGTCTCCAAAGGGAGTACAGCCCTGCTGACACCTTAGTCTCAGTGAAGCAAATTTTGGGTTCCTGGTCTCCAAAACTCATGGAGAACATGATTTTGTTCCCATAAGCCACCAAGTTTGTGGTAAAAGAGCAGGTGCGCACACAACAGGCCCCCCATTCCCATGTCCCTCAGACTTTGGAGTCTTCCTGCCCTGAGAAGATCAGGGAAACTCTGGCATTTCAACCTAGTTGACTGCAGGCAGCCATTGAGTCTTTATTATGACCATTCCCAGTTCTCCAGGCAACACATTAAATTACATTTCCTGCAGGAAGAACCGTGTATCCATGTCTGGCCTATCATATGTCACACTCTTTTGTGTAATACTCTTTGAACCCACTCCCATACTCAGGCCTCTGTCTCCTACCAGTGCGAAGAGGTAATCCCCTGCAACTCCCCTGCATGGGCACCTGATCATGCATGGAAATGATCCCACAGCTCCACTTGGAGTACACTGGAAATCCGCTATTTCCAAGAAGTAAACACGGATGATAGACGAGCAGCCTGAAGATCACTGCTCCCAGTCATGACAGTATTGTCTTAGGTGAAGACACTGAAACCTTTTCTTGAGGGTTCTTAGGGGTGGGGTAAGACTATTTTCCTCAGACAGGTGGAGCTGTTTCTCTTGCTAACAAACACAAGATACTCACCTCATGAGGAAACACATTTTCTGATGATTTTCCCTTGCGTTCAACATATCCTATTTCCTGCATATACCCCAGACAACCATATCTGATATCAGAAAGGTTCTGTAAATGCCCCCACATGGCCACAGTGACAACTGCATCAGATATCTTCCAGCATGCTATCCTCCATCACTCTGAACTCAGTACAGAACCTGGAACATCACCATGTCATTTCCAAAGCCCACTGCAGCGGCCCAAGAGGATTCCTGAGGCCTAACGACCAGTGGCCCAGAGATTGTGTGGAATTGGAAGCCAAAGACTAATCCTGACCGGCACCCTCCCTTACACCCTCACTCAGACCTTCGGGGAGACAACTGCACTGCTGTGGGTTCAGCGTCTGGAGCCTCCTGGGACTTAACCCTAACACTAACCCAACGCCTAACCAGAAACCTCAACTGAATCCTAACCCTATTTTGAATCCTAACCCTACACTTGACCCGCACCGTCACATGGACACACACTGCAGCGGTAAAGGGACATCACGAGACTGGAGTCGCTTTGGCCCTGGTGACGTCCCTGGACCGAACCCTAACCCTAGCTAACGGTCTCCCCCCATGGGGACCCAATACCAACATCTGACAACACCACGTGTCTGGGGTCCATAAGCAGTGCAAGATCACTATGCCTAAAACCTGAAAGCTCACCATGTCATTTCCCAGACCGACTGCAGCTGCCTGAGAGGATTCCTGAGGCCTCCCCAAGCAGTGGCCCATACAATTTTCTGGCTTGGAAACCAAAGACATACCCTGGCCAGAAGCCTCCCTTTTGCCCTCAACTCAAACTTTTGGAGAAAAAAACTCCAGTTTCAGCCCCTGGAGCCTCCTGAGACCGAACCCTAACACTAAAACTAACGGTAACCAGGACCCTCAAAGGAATCCCAACCCTGTCTCCAACCTACCCCTACACTTGTGCCTCACTGTTGCATGAGACCTCACTTCAGCCCTGGAGGGATTTCAGAAGACCAGAGTCGCTTTGGCCCTGGCGACGTCCCTGGACCCAAACCAAACCCTAGCTAAGGCTCTCACCCAAAGAGGACCTAATACAAAAGCCTAAAAACACCACGCACACGGGTTTAATAAACAGTACGAAAATATTCGGCATGGAACGTGGAATATCACCATGTGATTTCCAAATCATGCATGCAGTTGTACTGGAGGATCCATGAGGTCTTCCGGAAGGATGGCCCATACATTAGTCTGGCCTTGGAACCCAAAGACTAATCCTGACCAGCACCCTCCATTGTTTCCTCCATTCAGCATTTCATGGAGACAATTTCTCTGCTCTGGGTTCAGTGCCTGGAGCCTCTTGAGACCTAACCCTAACCCTAACACTTACCCTAACCCTAACCCTAACCCTAACCCTAACCACCCTAACCCTTACCCTCATCCTCACCCTCATCCTCACCCTGACACTAATTCTCACCCTAATCCTAAACCCTCCCCCTCCCCTTCCCCCTCACCCTCACCCCTAACCCTCATTGTCTTCTCAGTGTTTTAGGTAAACATATTTTGCTCTTTATAGACCAAAAATTTAGTGATCCTCATAAATTCGTGGAGTCTAGTTACTAGTGGATCTGAGGCCAAAGACTGTGCTTGAGCATGCATGTTCAGCATCAAAATGATTCATACTTGCCAGGGGTTGTTCCGTGCAGCTTTTCTGTAACATTCGTAGTATGTAGGGCTTGACCTGTTGGCTTGCTCCCTTTACTTGGTGTGATTTAGTGAGTCACAGGTGCACCAGATGAACCTCTGCTATAAAGGATCATAAAAACTTCATTGTCTTGAGATGACAGTTTAGGAGGTGCTAAAACATGTCTGGAGGGCAAGGTGGGGGGAGGTTTGTACCTCCACATAGGCGGGAGAAGGTTACTGGAGAAAGTCTGCTCAGAGACCTGGGAAGACAGAGGAGTAGAGGTGGCATCCAGCCCCTGACATGAAAAGTAATGTTTTCAGATCCATTGTAATGAAGACAGAAACTAAAGCTGAGCCATAAGCTACAACCGATCTGACAATAAGTCAGGGGAAAGAATAGCACAGACATATTTGAACATGTGTCAACTAAAAGAATGCCAGAATTCATAATAAATTGATTCCAAGTTAAAAATATTCAATAATAACAACAATAAAGAGATCTAGAGTCAGAACTGGAACAGATCTCTCAACAGGCTTTCAGTCGTGACGGGTTGTCCCTGACTGTACCTCATCTTCATATGTTTGGATTGTGAGTGTCACATAAGAAAGCAGACCTGGGTTGCCAGAAGCCACCGGATTCTCTAAGAAGTCTGATACTCCACTCCTGGATAGAAGTTTGTTGAGAAACCCAGTTGGAGTAAGCTGTCATTTCCAAGCTGTCACTTTATTCCTCAACGATCTTCTTTTACACAGCCTGTGCTATGGGCCTAACCAAAGGTCAAAGCTACATTATCTATGAGTGGGACTCTCAGTTTTCTGACTTCAATGGGTAGAGAAGAGACTAGTCTTTCTCCCTCAGAACATAATTCACATCTACAAATACCCAATCTTAAAAAGAAATGTTACTTATTCAATTTCAAGAACTCATTTTTTAAAAAAAAATAAACATTCTCATAATTATAACTAGCATTCTCATAATTCTCAAGTAAATTAAGTTCCTTTTACTGAAAGGAACACATTTCCTTAAGAATCTAAGAATGATTAAGATGGGCTTTTGGAAACAAAAAAACACCAGAGACGTAACACTAAGATGAAAGAGAATGTTACTATGTTTCAACCCTAAATGTTAAATAAAGTTATAGATACATGTTTTTGAAAGAAAGAAAATGTGTAATGTAATTTTGCTATAAACAAAAAAGACACTGGAAATAGAAGCATTTTGATGGTAGCTGTTTTGTAAATATGTTTTCTCCATCTCACTGAGATTAAAACAAGAAACAGGCAATATAACCCTCATGCTCAAAGGAAAGCACCCAGAAGGGATGGCCGGGTGCACGGGAGGCGGGTCAGGGTTCAGACCGCAAGACAGTGCTTTGTGCAGCTTTGCGTGCCATGTGCAAGCTGCAGGAAAAAGACTGGACAGTGGTTCCTCTGTCCCTTTCACAAGCTTTCAAATTAGTTACATTTACAATTGGAAGTTTACTATAAATCTTTACTTAAGAAAATAAAACTCTCAGTTCTTGAAATGACAAAAGCTGCCATGTCCAAAAAGCAGGGAAGAGGGTGAAAAAGTAAGAAACAGTTGAATGATTTGGTGAACTTGACCCACCCCCCTGCCCCCCGCCCACCATCACCACTGAAAACAGAAGGAAAGCCGCGAGGAGAAAGTGCCATGATGTGTGACTTTATATGTGATTTGTGCCCGGGAAGAAATCATGTCTACATCTTGCCTGCTTCCTTCTTTTAGCATCTTACTTTGTTGGTGGTCCATGAGGTTGTCCCTTTCTTATCGAGAGAATGCACAACTACGAATTCTCTATCTCTTGCCAACCCCTCTCTCTCTCTCCCTCTTTTTTCCTTTCACTTTCAGGGTTTCAGGGTCAGGGGTCAGGCAGGGTAGATCCCAGTGTATGCCCACTCTACCACCTTAAGTCAGGAGACTTCTCACCCATCATCCATCATGCTGCAAATCTCAAGTACTGGAAACTACAACCCGTGGGCCAAGTGTGACCACCACCTCTTTCCTGTAAGTAAAGTGTGGTTGGACCAGAGCCACACCCCTTAGTTATCTATGCTCTGTGGCTGCTTTCAAGCCACAATGTGAGTGTGGAGCAGTGGTCAGAGAGACCGCAGAACTCTCAATATTTTCTGTTTAGTCCTTTACAGAAATTCTGGGTTGACTCTTGTCGTAAAAGAAAAATATTATGTCACTCCTTTGAGGAGAAGGCTGCATAGTGCTTTCTGGATAAAATCCAATCTCTTCACCCGGATGGGCAAGGGCTCCCATCCGTTAACCCAACCTCCATATCTGTCCTCCTCTACTTCCCCTGCTTCCTGTCTAGCCACATGATGGAATGTGCTACAAGCTCTACCCGCTCTGGATGTTGCAGTTTTCCAACAAAGACCTTCTTGCTCCACGTGAAGTTCCTTCTTCATGCTGCAGACGCAGCCCATGCCCCCCCACTTCAGACATGTCTGTTTTCCCTTCACCCCCAAGGTCTCCCAGAGCAGCCAGGGTGCTCACTGCACTTCTTTATGTCTGCTTGCCTCCTCTCCAGACTTGACCCGTCTGATGAGTAGGCTCTGTGTAGACATGAGGCAGCAGGAACCAGCCGCTCCTCTAAAGTATTCACAGCTTAAAATTACATAAAGACTATCCTGAGCATGAAGTTCCCTTAACATGAAGAGAATAAATGGCTGTGTAAGCTCTTGAACATAAGATATTCCCACTAGTTCATTTCTGCATTCAGCAGTTATTCAGACCCAGATCTAAACTGTGACTCTTCCCTCAGCTGTTGTTGTCTTGGGAGGTCACACAGTGTCCCTCAGTTTGAGACTCATCATGACTAACACCCTTCCTTCCAGTTGTTGTCTGTTGTATTTGCTGAACAAAATAACACATAGCATGCCACTTTCTAGAACCTGGCACATAGAGGCCCTTGTTAAATGCCAGCTCTGTGGATAAGATTAGGTGGAAGGGAGCTTTCAGATTTGGTGACAATGTCACTGAGGCATAGGTGCTAACTGTTGACAGGCACATTTCATCAATGACTCCCACAGGAATGCTCGTCCTCACGTGTCTATAGACACTGAGACCATCCTTTGAAGAGAAACATTCTCTACGTCATGTACATCATAATTTTTCCAGGCTTTTATACTTGGAAATTCTGAAAAAAAATACCTGAGTGGGATCAAGAGAGTTGACTCACATGTTTTGATCTGGGGTAAAGAAGCCGTGATTCCTGTGGTTTGTGGAATTTAACTGCTCTACCAGGATCCTTCAGGAGTATGTTGTCCTACCTCCAGAAGTACAACCAGCTCCTCTCCTGAAAGCATAATAAGCAGTTCTATTCACTCACTGAGAGACAAGAATTCTGCCCACCTAAGCAATGCTTTTGCTGTAAATGCAGAATGACACTATTTATCTAAGTCTTACTTTTGAAATTACTGGTTCACATAGTTCATTTTCAATTTTTTTCTCAAAGTATTAAGGTCATAGCTAATGTTGATGGCAGCTTAGATGAGAGGGTTGTTTTTTTTTTTTAAGAATTTTTGTGCAAAAGAAATTTAAAAAAAAAGTTTGCCACAATCTTTAATGTCTCATGTTACAAACTGGTAAATTGGAAAGACACGCACTCCCCCTTCCAGCCCCACCCTAGCTAATGACCAAGGTCTCCTACCTGAAAACTGTTTTTCCCTCCATTTTTTAGACATGGCATTTGCCAGCCGACATCTCCATCACTCAGGTCACACAGGTGACAATACAGCCTGGGGTAGTGTGGACAGTGAGGCAGCAGCAGCAGACCTGAGTTCTAGACCCTCTCTCCCTCTGTGTCTCTGTCTTTGTCTCTGCCTCTGTTTCTGTCTCTCTCCTTTCCTCTCTAATTTTCACATTATCTTCCAGATGTAAGACAGGGGCTTGGGAGGGCATCTCCTTCTGGACAAGCACTGTGGCCTCCATGAGCTTACTTACAACAATTTACACATCTGCAGCAAGTGAGGTGCTGAGGTGAGAACCCTCTTACAGTATTTTGCTGATACTTTGAATACATGACCATATGTCTACAACTCATTTCTGAAAAATCATCAGTTACACAGCCAACACCAAAAAGGACTTCAGTTTCTGTGGTCTGTGGGCTTTGGAAGGTGGGGGTCTACATGCTGGAGGAAGCTGGTTCTGCAGCAGCAGCATATGTGTGGTTTTCAGGCTGACAGTGGCTGAGTCTCCACCCTGCCAGGCCCACAGCCAGTCCTAGCTCCCTTGTGGGAGCCAGGCCTTCGGAGCTGCTGCAGCTCCTTGTACTTTTCTTGGGGTAGGACATGGTAGCTTGATCCCACAACACGGCCACCACGCACAGGTTTGTGTAGCGCATGTGTGACTGGCTGGCAGGTGGTTGTGCATAACCAGGAATGACTCAGCTGTCATGAGTCCCCAAAGGCATAGGTAATCACTTCTGTTCAGATTCTCCAGCCCTGCATTGGAATACAATCTCAGAAGATAATGGGGATTCACAGTAGTTTTGTTTTGCTTTTTTCCTTGTCATGTTTGTACCAGGCTTTGAATCTGTTGGGGGCAGAAATACTTGTGTTCACTCTAGAACACTGTGGGGCAGTTTCTGGGTTCCAGGTGCTGTTCTGGGTTCTGGGTGTTGGAAAAAGAGTGGCTCACTTCTAGAGCAGGGTTGCAGGTGATGCACACAGGTGAGACTGCACCCCCCCTCCACCCCGTGTCTGCACCACCTGCACTGGACTGGCACCTAGTAGGCATGAACGAATTAAATACCAAAACAAAACAAACAATGCACCTCCACTACTTTTGAAATCTACTGTTATCTAATTTTTAACTAACTTAAATGAATAAACTTCCTGTTCATCTTGGCAAGACGCACGATCAATTTACAAACATTTCGAGCCAAAATATAGTATAGTGCCAAGAGAAAAGAATGTATTTTATGTGCTGGCTTAATTTTTTTGCTATCATTTAGTGATTTTAAGGTAATGAAATTGAGAAGTCTGTGTCTCTAAGAGTCCTTTAATGTCTTTCTCCATTTTGGAAAAAAAAGTCAATGTATCTTCTATCGTAGATAAGCATCAGCTAACTAATGATGACAAACGGAAGATTTTGAAACGGACTCCACCTGTGATATATCCCACGGGCACCACAGATGGCGAGCTGTCAGCACACCAGGCAGGACCGCCACATCTCACACTTGGAGGAGCGTGTGGTACATCTCTCCATCCAGTTCACACACACCACTTCTACAAGCCTGTAAAGGTGCAGGGAGTGTCACCTGGTGAGGGTGGACTCCAGGATCATGACGGGGTGGATGATAAGAAGGACCAAGGACACAGATGAGCTAATCTGGGCTGTGAGGTGGTGAGTCCCCAAACACCCCATGAGCCAGGGGCCCGGGACTCCCTGCCCTTCACTCTGTGGGACTCCCCTGGGTCAGGCTGGCTCTGGGCTTCCTGGTGGCTATTTTCAGGCTCTGTGAAGGCCTGGGCCCTGCAACCTCCTGCATGAGGCTGAGTCAGCTTGCCTGCATTGTTCTTTCGTGAAGGCCTCACGTATCTTCCTCTTCAGAGCGGGCTACCTCTCACCTGAGAAGAGAGCATTTTCCCGCAGAGGGATTGGTCCCACTTTGGGGCCTATTTTCCACAGAGTGAAGCCTGGCCACTTACTCCCAACCAGAACTGCCTGGGAGGCTGGGCAGGGACCATTGTTGTTCCACTTCCGCTCTCTGTGCTAACTGTGGGACTCCGCCTGCCCCTTAATGTGAAAGGACACAGGCCAGCTTTACAACAGGTGATACTACCGACCTCATGAGAGAAATAGAGCCCTGAAAGCAGCCCAGTTGTTGATTACACCTGACCCATTAGAACTTTTTCACATGTCTCAGACTTCTTTTCTATTGGGCAGCTTCGTTGAGAGAGGAACATGCTTAGGAAGCGAAGGGCCCAGCAGCCCCAAAACACATGCGTCTGTGATGATCCAGGCCACGCCTCCTCCACGTGGCTGCTTGTCAGGGATGTCCACTCCTTCCCTCAGTCTCAGCTTGGACACCTCAAAAGGCTGTATTTCAGAATCTCTCTAAACAGCAACTTCCTATCGTAACAGTACACGTTCTCTTTGGAGGGCCTTTGATATATAGAAAAAGAGTTATTAAAAAATTATCACCACTAAAATTTTGTAAAGTATCATTCCTGTTTTTTTAATCATACATAGAAATGTAAAATCACACTACTAATAAAATTACAAATCCTCTTTTTTTCCACTCGTGAACATTAGATCATGAACATTTATGTGCATTTAATATATCTGTACATCAGCAATTTCCATGGCTAGATACTCAATTTAATCCTATGCTATGATCCATTTAAATGATTTCTTCTTTATCATAGTAATAATGCTTTCAGTGTGTTATTATACTTATATATAAACCATTCAATCACTTGTAATCTTGCTGACCATTTATTTATCAGTTAGCTATATATGGCCTAAGCTGATGTGGTTATATGTTCACATGTTTATCCCAAATAAGAGTATGACACAGGAAGAAGTGTGGGCTTTGAGACAAGAATGCCCTCCATCCACAATCCCCTTCCTGCTACAGCTCAGCCTCAGCATTCTTACACGGAAAATGAGGACAATGCCATGTGCTTCATGATGATGTTGTAAAGCTTACAAGGGAAACTGTAGGTGTGTGCTTAGCAGAAGGCATGGTGAACACAGCTGGGTCCCCTCCCTGCCCCTAGGACAGACGGTCAGATGCCCCTGAAATCCCATTCACAGGATCTTGTGTGCATTATGTGTGATTATGTTTTCAGCAAATACATCTTCCCTTTGGGTCACTCTAGGCTGCCCTACAGCCCAGCTGGCATTCCTGAGACCTGCAATGGGGAGGGAAGGAGTTGGGGTTAGTGGAGAGTGACCCTCCCACCTGTCTGTTCCCCTGCTGGGTTGCAAACAGCTCACACTGCCCTTGGAGTGCCTAAAGAAAAGGGAAAAGCACTTCCAAGCTTCATCCAGCAAGTCGTTAACTTGTTGGCACAACCCTCCCCAGTCACACATCATAACCTGATGCTGGATCCACAGCCAACAGGCTCCCGGGAATGGGATGCAGTTCTTACCCATGGGGAGTTGGCTCTCACAAGGCCAGTGGACATAAGCAAGCTATTGTGTAATGAGTAAACATTAGTTAAAAATTAAAGAAGAATAGAACAGGTGCTTAAGCATGTTTCCATCACACGTAGCAGTGGCTGGTGGTGGCCTACACCACAGAGCAGCAAGGTTCAGCTGTGGAAACCTTGCTATCAGAGGCACGTTCCTATCAGAGGCACGTTGGCCACAGTTGAGGGCTCCCTGCAGTCCCTCAGTCAGCACTGTTCCACTTTCAAGTACTTTCTAAATTGGGATTTTCTTGAGGAATGTAGAACAACTCAGTCCAGTTCCCTATTTTTCAGATGAAATTGAAGGAAGCCCAGATACTCGACTGAGTCACTGAGACCTCGTCCATCCATCCAGTCTTCTGTCAACCACAAAAGGTGAAAAGCAGTAGAAGCTCCTGTGGTGGCAGAATTTGGATCTAGCACTGCTGACTGCCATCCTCCATCCAGCCCACCTGCTCACATGGAGGCAGCTGGAGTCTTCGTCTTATTGGGGGATGGATAGGAAATATTTTTACTTTTGTTTTAGTATCTTTACTCTTGTGCTTTTTGTGCAGGCAAGGACCAACAGCAAAGTAGTTTTCATTTACCTTACCATAATGACAAGACCCCATATTTCACACAACTGAATTTTTTGGATCCTGTTTATTGCATTATGGTGCAGTTTTACTTTATTCACAGTGACACTTGAACAGGTAAAGTTCTAGTTTTAGATCAAAGTGAAAGTAGAAAGGACAGAAACACTGACCCACAAACAAGATGGGTGTGAGTTGTTTACTTCATTTCTGCCTGTCCTGGGTCACATTCACCTCTGCAGTGCCCAGCCCCACATCTCACTCACTCATGCCTCCTGCAGTGTCTTACATGTCTTTGGTAGCAGGGTAAAGTTGGTCCCGAAAAATGAGTGCCCCCTTTCATTTTCTTGGCAGTATTTGGGAAGGATTGACATTAATTCTCTTTAAATGTTTGGTAAAACTTTTCCGTGAAACCATCTGGCCTTGGGTGTTACTTGGGAAATTTTTGATTAGTGACTCAGTCTCCTTTCTTGTTATTGATCTTTATGATATGGTCTTGGTAGGATGTATGTTTCTAGGAATTTATCAAATTTTCTCCAGGTTATCCAACTTGTTGGCATCTATCTGCTCCTAGAAATTTCTCTGTATTTCTGCTCCTAGGAATTCCTTTGTATTTCTCTGTAATGTCAGCAGTTGTCATATCTTCTTTTTCAGCAATAATTTTATTTTTTGGTCCATCTTTTTTCTGAGTTAGTCTATCTAAAAGTTTGTCAATTTTATTTATGTTTTCAAAGAACCAGTTCTTAGTTTTTTTATTTAGACTTTTTAGATGCTAGTACTATGTACTATTTTATACTCGTGAAAACATAGCATAGACTACCCTTTATAACACAACTATGTAGTCATATTCCCATTTTTGACCTGAGCAAGTGGCATTTTGGAGAGATTAAGCAGTTTAAGGTTATCATATCTTTAATCACTGAGGGGATTTGGATTTAAATCTGGGTCTGTGTGATTCAAATGCTTATGCCTGTAACCACAGGTGTTATTATATCACCTGTATCAGAATCTAGATTCTAATCCAGGTTTACCAAACTAGATTTTCTGGTGGCAGGCCTGGGAATATTCATTGTAACAATATCCTTCCTGTCTCATAAAACATCATGGCGGTTTCTGTCTCTGTGCCTTGCATGCCTCCTTCCAGTTCAAATGCCTCCTTCCTTTATCCATTGGTGCTTCAAAGACCTATATCACCATCTTGATAATGCCCCACCTCTCTCCTTCATGGGTGACCTGTTGGGAACTCATGTTCTTCTGTTTCTCAGCTTTTACTTTATGAAGGGATCCCATCATCTAGTAGCTTCCTGAGGAAAGATGCTGTGCTTATCCAAGAATGCCTTTATTCTAGTCTTACACCAGATTGATGGTTTGGCTGGGTTTAGAAAAACAGATACAATTGCTTAGAAATTGAGGCAAAGTTCCATTTCCTTATTATATCTAGAATTGCGATTGAAAAAATTCAGTGCAAGACTCTTGATTGTAGGTGACCTTCTTCTGCCTTGAAGTTGTTAAGATCATTATCCCCAATGCTCTCCAATTTTACAACAATGTACTTTAGTGTGAAACTCCTTTGACACTCATTTTGAAGAGCCCTTGATAGGTCTTTTTAACCTGGAAACTCATAAACCTCATTTATGGAAAATGTACTTGATTTTTAAATTGAGCTATAATTCACATAACACATAATTTGCACATTTCATAATTCACAAGGTTGTACAACCACCACTACTTAAATCCAAAATATCCTCATTGTCCCATGAAGCAGCTCCTGTCCCATCAGAAAGGGTCTGTCTGGAGCTAGTCTGAAAATCTCTACAGATTTACCTCTGCTGGACATCCCATGTCTATCAATGGAATCATGTCATATGTAGCCTTTTGTGTCTGGTGTCTTTCACTTACATAATGTGTTCAGAGTTCATCCCTGTTGTAGCACAGATCTTACTTCATTCCTTTTTATTGTTAAATAATATTCCACTATATTGGATACAGTATATTTCATGTATCCACTCAGCTTATAGACATTTGGGTTGTTTCCATTTTTTGGCTATTATGAATGAATACTGCTATGAACATTTATGTACAAGTTTTTGTGTGGACATGTGTTTTCAGTTACCCTGGTTATATACATAGGAGTAAAACTGATGAGTCAGATAGTAATTCTGATTGGCTTTTTGAAGAACTACCAGACTATTTTAACAAGAAACTATGCCATTTAAATTTTTTAAGTTTATTTATTTATTTTGAGAGAGAGAGAGAGAGAAGGGGGAGCAGAGAGAGAAGGATACAGAGAGAATCCCAAGCAGGCTCCTCATTGTCAGTGTGGAGCCCGATGTGGGGCTCTAACTCACAAACTGCAAAATTATGAAGAGTCAGACGCTTAAGCCACCAAGCCACCTAGGCACCCCAAAAAACTACACCATTTTAAACTTTACTGATTATTTAACTATTTTACTTTTAATTTCTTTGTGAAATTCTGTTTTTAAAATATGAAGATGAATCAGGAAAATCAATAGACCTTCAATATACAAATTATCAGAAACAGGAGATAGAGGGAAAACTCACAAATTATGTAGACTTAAAAGACATATCAACTAATCACACAGTAAAGTCAGGGGCACCCTGTGCTCTGAGAATGACAGTGTCCTTCTGAGTGACCAACCGTCCCAAATTTCCAAGACAGTCCTGGGCAAACCAGAGCAGTTGGTCGCCTACTGTGACATAATCTTCCACCACCAATGGAAATTTAACTGGATCCATGTGTTTTCCAAGTCTTTATATGAATACTGTTGTGCACTGCACTTGTATTTCTGTTTTCAGCCCCGCACAGCAGAGTCAAATGGAGCCTCCACGGCCTGTGTTCAACTAAGTAGCAAATATACACAAAAAAGATGCTGAGGGTATTTGAAATTCCACCTCAGTGTAGACCCTGCTTACACACACTGAGGGATCTCCACAGAAGTAGAAGATGCTAATCCTACAATTTCACCTGGAAATTAGCAGATTAAGAAGCAATGGGGCCACTTCAACTCCTTGAGGTCTGAAAGTCCTTTATTTCTGGGCTGGCAACCTGCACACGTGGCCCCTGAGGCACCACTGCCAACTGTGTTTTATTCCTTAATTATTTTACCTGCCTCTCATTAATTATTTCAGTCTAGTCTGGGCTTGTTGCAGCCCTGTTCAAAGAAGGTGATTTGCATCCACCTGAGCATGGCTCTCCTGATTAAAGATAAATTCTTTTTAATGCTAACAGAGCATGCTAAAAGCTGGAGCTACAGGAAAATCTTGGCACCCAGGGACTGGGAGTGCTATGGGACTGGGTTGAGAATGTTGGGTGGGGACAGATAGAGCTTATTCTTGTGGATTTGGCTATTTAACTTAAGGGTGTGGTGACAGGCTTGTTTCAGGGTTTCTCTCAGAGTCCATGAAGAGCCATCTCCTTATTCTGCTTGTTTATTTTAATTCTCTTCCTTCACCTCTGTCAACTGAGCTTGGGGATAAGATGAGGGCAGGCATGTGGAGGAAGGAAAGTTAAGATGGAATCTGCATCCAGTATTTCTTGAACATCTACTAGAAATGATCCATCATAAAATGACCATTGCCTGAATGACCCTGCAAGGAGCTCAGCAGCTGGGATCCTGTTCGGGGAACAGGATCCTTGTTCCATGTCTGCATTTAGGGCACATTTGCCCTCGGTGAACAAAGGCACATGCACACACATGCCTGCACACACATGCATGCATATACACACACATGCACACGTACACATGCACACACTCACATGCTTGCATACACATGCACACGAACGCACTCACATGCACACATGCACACGCCTGCACCCACATGCATGCATACTGCTCCATAGCAGGTTACAGTCTTATCCTGAGAGTCAGACCAGTGCCACAGTCAGTTCAAACAAGTGTTTGATCTTAGGTTGCTTTACACATTGGCTTTCCAAGTATACTGTGTTATTCGTCACTCTCTACAGGTGCTAAAGATCCCATGCCTATGAGCTTTTGGAAATGGTGCTCTCTGTGTTTCAAATGCAGCTTTCCTCTTCCTTCAGAACTGATTTCTCTTTATCATTTTGGACTTAGAAGCAGTACATGGTTGTGGCGAGCACCCACAATTTGGAGTGCAAGGGACTTGATCTGAACATGGTTCTGTGGGTCAGTAGCTGTGTGGCCACAGCACAGTGGCTTCACCTCAGCAGCCTGCCTTTTCTCACCTACTAACGGGTGATTGCAGTAGCTGTAGCTAATAGCAGGGCTGAGTGAAGCACTGTAGAGGATCAAGGAACACTAGCTTTGGCACCTAATATGGCAGCTCCTGTGGCCTCATCAGCCTGTGTCTCCTCTTGCCACACTCAGACTGTTTAACGTTATTGACTTTGCCAACTTTGTCTCAGAGTTTCCTCTACTGTAGTAGCATTTGCAAGCTCTAGCTCAAAACAGGAGATATCAAAGTTCAGTCTGGGGATGAACGGTCCTATTGCAGAGGATGGGATAAATGGAGCGCACGGCTCTAGAGGATGCCAGGGAGCCCACAGGCCTGGTGTGCAAATGGCTATATAGACTGAGTGCGACCAGAGACAGGGTCCACTTTTTAGAAAGTCTTAATTAAAATACACCATATCCAAGAAACTGATAAAACTTGAGTTTAACTGGTGCTCATTCACGTAGTGTCTGTTTCTCCATGGACATCTCTCATCAGCAAATTTGAGCCCATTCCTTGAGGCTGAGAACACCTTTATATAAACATAAATATCTAAGCAGCTTTAGAGATATGCCCTGATTTCAGTAAATCATTAAACCTTTTAGACATTCCTATTCTGAGCATTGATATATTTAACTTTAATTGTGATCTGAGTAGCACCAAGTGGGGTAAAAGACATGCCAGTGAGGATTTACCTTTTTCTGGCTAATAACCAATGCAAGAAAATTAATTAGACCATCCATATGTCTGAGAAAAATGAGAGACACTGTCCTTATCTACATAGGAACAAAAGCCTTTATCTACTTCAGAACAAAAATGAGAATAAAGTATAATAACAAAGTAATGCTTGTGATGCACATTGGTGCCACTACAAACGGGAGAAATGGCTCATAAGATCAGTTAATCCCTTTTTCTTTTAATACACACACACACACACACACACGACAGAAATCTGGGATGTATACAATGCTGATTAATCATTTCTCAAATACTTTCTAAATACTTTCTAATGCAGGTCTTGTTTTGAGTTGTCCTAGCATTAAATAAGGATCTCAGTCTTAGGAAATACTGCTTCTGAGCTCTTAAATTATAGTAGCCCATCCTTTAAGTGAGGTTCAAATCCTTGTCACAATGCCCTAGGCTGGCAAAATTCCTCCTAGATGCCTTCACTGGGTAGCCTCAAGAAGTACATGGTGTGTGTGCTTTGGATACACACACCACAGAGAATACTCTGGCACTGCAGAGGTGCCCAACATTTATCAAATAGATCCCAGTGAGGTAAGATGAAACTGAAGGAGAATTTAAATTAGAAGCTCCAGGGAGGACATGCTAGGAATTTCTTGAGTACTTCTGTAAGACTCCACTGAGGTCTAATTGTTGGGACATTTTTCCATTTTTCATCCCAAAGGTGAGAAGAGGAACCTTGTGTCTTATGCTAATAAATATAAAATAACACAAGGAACTGACATATGTGGGTAAAACAAATTCAGTTCTATTTCTAAGTGAAGATTTAAAAAAACAGACTAGCAGCAACTCTCAACGGAAAATTTAGTTCCTTCACCACTTAGATTTTTATTTGCATGTTATACACTTTTGTCTTTAAGCTCTGCTAACCCAAGATGAAGACAGAGCCATAGAGCTTTTGATGAGCACGTTACGGTTGAGACAGGGTGATGTCATGAAGGCCATGACAGGTAGGGGAGTGACTCAGAACCCCATGAACTGAAACAACGGAGTACAGCCTCACAGACAGCACTCAAGAGTGCAGGCACCTAACGCCTGCTATTGACGTAGGAACTAACCGGCCCTCTCTGACGGACACAGCCACTAACCAACTATGCTAATGCTTGGTCTAAACAAAGGAAAGAAAGGAAATGCATACTGCCTTTACTCCAGGTATGAGAAGATGACCTAAAGAGTCATACATGAACTCCCCAAATAAAAGGAGCATTCACCTCATAAATGGGCATATTGTACAATCATGAGTAATGAAAATGACCAAAATCAGTGCTCTGAGGAACTGGTGAGGTACCTTTTGTTTTGGGAAAGATTCTTCAGCTCTCCTCCAGGTCCTCTGACCAAGGTGGTTCTCTCTTTTTATATGATGCTATCTGGGGTCTAAAACTGTCAGAAAATCTACAGAGGGCACCTTTTCTCCTCTGGAATGGGAGCCTTCACAGAAATTGTTTACAGATCATAAAACTGAGGAGCAGGACAAACACCAAATATTTATTCACTTCAGATGAATGTGAGCACCCAAGACTTTGTTAGGGGAGTAAAGGTTCTTTATTCAGACCATTTATTATATCAGGAATAGTGGACAAAAATCAAAATCTGAAATGAAAAGATGCTGTTTTGGTGTTTGGGTGGTACTTGACTAGCTCATATGGAGGTTACATGTTTAGGTTGAAAGTTCATCATTTGTGGGCATGAGGTTCTGCAATGTAGTTCTTTGCCAGAAAACAAGATAGTATTTTGAATCTCAGGCTTTCAGGCTAAATTTTCCCATGACCAATTTCCACTAGCTCACTAATTAGGTCATTCAAGGGAGTCAAATTCACTTAATAGTTATAAAGTGCTGATATTATTAAACTCTTATTATGAAACTAATTTTAAAACTCATAGTGCCCTAAGTGTAAGGAATTTTTCTTCCTTTAAAATGACATATTTTGGGTGTTTTTTGGGCATGCTACACCAGGATGATTTCAATCTCTTTCTTGCTCATCATGCTTCCTCGGGCTGGATGTTTCTTTTAAGGGCCTTTTCAGAAAACTCTCAGAACACAATATTGCACCATGACCTCACAAACTAAAGCCAGTTGAATTTAAAATTAACCAACTAACCTGTTTCTTATTGGAGTATTTACTTTAGTTTCATTTATGATAAAATGTAGTTACTTGATTCTTTTATAAGCTGAGTTTAGTTCTTCTAAGTTTTCAGAATTATATTTTTGATGCCTCTCAGAATAATCGTAAATTGGCATCTGCATATAGAAATATGTATCTGAAATGTCAATCCAAAAATAAACGGTGTTCTTTTTACCACATGTTTTCTTTCTAACAATCATGAATGTTTAAGAAAAAAAAAAAAAGCAATGAACCAAACACAGAGAAACAACCAACCCTTACTCTAAATTGGAGATGCCAGCTGATTACGAGCAAGCTGCCCTGAAAAGTCACTTCACAAATGGCCTGACTTGTGACAGGTTTTGCTGCACTGGTGGATTTCTGGGTCTAAAGTAAATTTTTGTGCCCTGGCATTAACAATAGCATATATATTGTTATTTAAGTAAGTGAACATTAACACGACAATCCAAATTTCAACTACCTACCTTTTGCGGGCAGGAAGATTGAGTGTGAACCTGCCAGAAGTAATGGTTGGAGGCCGTATTTGTACCAGAGACATGAGGGGAGGTGTTGTAGCAATCACGTTCCAGTTTGTGTAGACACTGGGCTTTTGGCAGCCTTCACAGCTCAGAGAGAAGAATTCAGTGGTGAGTGCACCTCTGTGTGCTCCAAGACAGGTAATAATAAATCCAGTTGGAAGAACAGTAAACTTTGCTTTCTCCAATCAGCAGGCAGTCTTTCTGTGTCTCTAATTTCAGCAGTGGAAGCAGCATAATACCTGTGGACTAAAGAAACCCATTGTGTAACATAACATACACATCCAAACCCAACTGGTGTCCTGAAGAGCCCCCCTCTGAACTCACAAAGGGTAACACCACGGTCTCCTAATGGGTGAAGCATAAAGCCCAGATCTGGATGTGGCCTCTGCATTCTGTCCTCTGCCTGAAGTCGAATGTGTCCCCTGACTTCTGTCATCCTCAGCCTGACCTTGTGTCCACCTGTGTAAATGCATGCCTCAACCTCACTGCCCTCACTGGAACTGGATTGACTTTGTTCCTGGGCACTGTCTCCTGTTGTCCTTTTGTCCCAGGCCCAGTAGTCAAGGCCTAGTGCCTGATGACAGACCTCTGACCCACTCAGGTTGTTGGGCTCGAGGCCTTCACTTCCATAGAAGTTTCTTCCATGAGCAGATGCGTCTGACCACAGAGCCAGATAAAACCTCGGCATGCCTCTCAGTACGTGCTTCAGTTCTGAATGCCACTCGCTAATATCTTTTTTTCCCAAATGTGATTAAGAATGTCATGAGGAGAATCAGGGCCAGAACATCATAGGAAGATGGCATCCAGGAGAAGGGCCCCTAACTGCCCCACTGAATAGATTTTTGGGTCAGAGGGTATCCTCTATCCCCAGAGTAACCAGCCTACAGCACATGCAGTTTTGAGCTTGGGGGCAACTCACTAGTCCCTGCTACACTTCAGCTGACATGTGAGCTGTGTGATCACCAAAGGCCAGTAGTTTGTCCCCAAGACTGTTTATGCCAGATGCTTTATACTGACACGACTTAAGTAAAGAGGCTACAAAACAATAAAAGATGAAAGTGGAAATGGCATCACTATCTCCCAGAAAACTAAGTTCAGAGCTTTGTAAAACTAGATCAAGGTGAGATGCTGCTGAATTAAAAGAGGGTGAGTAACAGTTTAACAGTTGTCAGCTGGGGAGAGGTGGGACTAGTGCATGCACATCATGGAGAAGCGGTCGTCAATTCCTTGTTCTACATCATGACCCTAAACCTGCAATTAACAGATGAGGCATTGTGAGTACAGCACACACGAAAAAGAAAATTGAAAATTTGAAGAGGGCTTTCACGAAGACATTCTTGTACACTCAAATTAAAATACTGTAGTTTAAACGTGTGTTACTCTAATGTATGGATGGATCTTTTCCTATGAATGGCTGTTTAAACATGATTTTAAGTGACTGCATAGTTTCCTGCAGGAAAGCATGTGCTGAATTGGAATCCCTGAAGAAGGAGGAAGATCTTTCTGAGGAGGAAGCGGCCCTGACAGCATGGTGGTCTCAAGAGAAAGGTTTTCTCCTAGGAGAGACTTGGGCTCTGCCACCTTGAACTGCAGTTGGGCCCAGCTTAGGTTGCTTGCTGGCCTTCTTCCTCCCATCTCTTTTTAAGATCACATTTCCCTTGGGATACTCAGAGGGTTACTTTGAAAACCAGGTACCTGGCCTGGTACCAGGTACCAAGTATCTACTGTCCTTAGGAGACTATTGCTGGGCTCCAAAGCATCTCACCTACTGCACTCAGTGAAATTTTATTGATTTTATAGCATGTAGTGCTCCTGTTATTTGTGTTAGGGTATCACTTGGGAAGCAAAATCATGAGTTTGTAATATGGCAAAGATTCGGGAAATAATTAGAAAAACTAATGCTTGCATCTGGCCCTTGGGCAGGACCAGGTGTCAGTGGCTCTTACTTGAGGAACAAAGTGTCATTTCCAGTAATTTGATGCCAGATATAAGCCATTTCTCCCCCTTCTTCTCTGCCCTCTGGATTAATAATTCCTTTTCTAGTGGAGCTAGACTCCTGTGGGCACATCTGCTGTTCATCATGAATGGGCCTGGGCAGGACCTAAAGGCACTTTCCCCTGTGAGGAGTCAGGGTAAGGCTGGTGGTCTTCCGGCCACCCTCTGTATGGAATCCATTAGCTCCATCAACCATACAGATTTTATTTTTTTTTCCACCTTTGCTACCTCACTTCCTTTTTATTTATTTATTTATTTATTTATTTATTTATTTATTTTCAATATATGAAATTTATTGTCAAATTGGTTTCCATACAACACCCAGTGCTCGTCCCAAAAGGTGCCCTCCTCAATACCCATCACCCACCCTCCCCTCCCTCCCACCCCCATCAACCCTCAGTTTGTTCTCAGTTTTTAAGAGTCTCTTATGCTTTGGCTCTCTCCCACTCTATCCTCTTTTTTTTTTCCTTCCCCTCCCCCATAGGTTTCTGTTAAGTTTTTCAGGATCCACATAAGAGTGAAAACATATGGTATCTGTCTTTCTCCAACCACACAGATTTTAAATGAACAATTGAGCATGGTTCACAGGGGCTATTTGATTGGCAGCCCTGCCAGGAGGACCTCAGCCTTGGGACTATCTACGATTTAGGCCTGGGTATATGTTCAGATGTTTCTATTTTCGCTGTCCTTTCCAACTCAATGTCTGATATCACCAAGGCTCTGGATCTCATTACTTAGAGGGCATACCCACTTTGTTCTACCTTCTCTTTACCTCAGGGACCTGGCCTCATATCACATCTGACCCAGCCCCCTACCCTGTGCATCCAGCTGGTTCTGCCCCAGGTACTCCCTGGTCCAGTGGGTAACCTTCTTACCACTGGTCCTGCAGATAAGGGAAAAGACCAAGAAAATCCCTGCACATGGCCAAGGAGCTAAAGCAGGAATCTTCAGCTGGAATTTGAGGGGGTGGTGGGGACAGGAGAATAGTGTTGACTAAAGGCTACTTCAACATGAGAAGGTACCTTCTTTCCTTAGGCCTACTCTAAGTGGGCTGGTGGGAGTCATTTATAAGATCTGCCTCAAGTAAGCAAATTGGTGTAATAAAAAATGCACTAAGGTGAACATCTTGTCTCCCAGTTGTAAGTTCTTGTGCTACCACTGACTAATTCCCTGCCTTGGGAAATTTAACTCAGAGAATTTCTGTGATTTCTTTAGTCCTCCGTGTCCCCATCTGTACAATTTGGGCATTAGGCTAGAGAACCCTTCAGGTACTTCCTGGTTCTAATACTCTGATTCACAGAGATAGTGTGTGAGACAAAATTGCTTTCTGGTCATCCTGTGCCTTTGATGAAAATAAATATTTCTCCAACTCTCTGTAGCATGAATATACAACAGAACTTTTACTTCTGTTGTAACTAGCCATCTCTCATTCCAGCATAAACATTTCCATATAGTACAAATGAGTGGGAAAATGCAAATTCAAATGAGCTGAGGAAAGGAATCTGGGAGTGTCTACACATTGCTAGTCAGGTTATTACAGACGGCTGGGGAGAACATCTTGAAACCGATGGCACCAACTGGCTGGATGAAGGTGGCAGCCATGGGCTTATGTAACAGCCACTGCTTCACTGCAGAAAGGAACATGGCAGGGGCTCCATGGACATCTGTGCTTCTCCTGTGTTCTGGTTCTGTCCTGCACACCCCCCAAGGGTCCTGCTCCTCCTATTTGCCACCTTGTCTCAGACACCTTCTTCTCTCCCAGGTTACCCAGCAGTGGTGACCAGAGTGTGTCTCTCCCACCTCCCTCTTTCCAGGCACTGCCTGTCCGCCTCTGAGCACAACTTGTCCCTGGTCCTCTGTATCCTGCATTCCCGGCCACTGCAGTCTGTTTTCCTTCTCTCCAAAATAACACCAAAACTAAAATCCAGCAACACAGTAAGAGTCTTTCTAAAAATACTCCAGAGGGCACTACCTTGTCAAACGTGATACTAGCAATCCTAACTATACTAAGCATCCCCCCCACCTCAAAGATAAAAGGGAAACAAAACACCTGTTCTCTTGGCATTCTGCTAGCCTTCTGATGGCTCCTGCATCATCTTTGCTGGGTCCTTCTCCCCAGGTATGTCAGCACGACTATCCTGGAGTCCTGGGCCTGTGTCTTCTTCTCTCTCTGTCCCCTTGCTTACATCCCAACTATCCCCAGGCCTCTCTTACGCAATCCAGACCCCTCCAGGTTCCTGCCAACTTGGCATTTCTTGGGTATCTTGCAGGCACATCAAACTTTCATGCTAAAACAGGGCCTTAACTCCTCATCTCCCATCCATTTTCCATCCAACAGGTAGAGTGATCTTCTGGAAATATAAATGTAATTCAATGTCATCCAATTTCTTACAATTAAAAATGGTTTCCCCACTGCACTTAAGAAAAAAATCTGTACCCCTTACTGGGTCTGAAGACTATAGTGTGTAATAAGCTGACTCTCGCCTTTTTTGGGGAGTTGTGGGAATCAGAATGTACCTGCAGTGCTTCATCTGGATGTATCTGGAGTCGTGGAAGCTTGAGCACACTACGTTCTCCTACAAATGGACCTTGAGAGTATATTTGGAGGTTCTGGCAGGGGAACACAGCCACTTACATGCCCTTGACCTGAGAGCAGGGAAGGTCGTCCACTTGGACCAAGCATGCAGTTCCAGGAGGGTTGCATGTGGAGGCTGAGGGAGGAAAGGGACATTCGCCTAGCCAGTCAGATCAGCAGAATGAACCCTGGTGATCATGGGGTGACAGAAGTCGCAGCCAGATGGTCCTAACTTCCTCTCCCTACTTTTCTGCACCCATCTTCTCCCCAATCTCCCTGTCGCCCCCTGTGCTCTGGTCACAGTAGACTCTTCCACGTTTCAGAGGATCAGATTCTTTCCACCACAGTATTTTCATGCGTGCTGCTTCCTCTGCATGGATCTCTTTACTCAACTATTTTCCTCTCTCATTACCTTACTGGGAGAGGGGCCATCAGCAGGAGGTATGTGGTCCAGGGAAGGTCATTTCATGACAGAAAAGACTTGGATGTGTTCCCAGCTGCCAAGACAGAGGTCAAGGTGCTGACAGTGGGTGGTAGGTGCACTGAAAACCCTGGAGGCAAGACACAGGGGGAGGCTGACCCTCAGAGATCTGGGGCAAGGAAGTATGAATGAGCCTATTCCAATGATGCAAAGGTGAGTAAGACCATTCATTCAACCCTGCAATGTCACCTTTGGAAAGGAGCAGGGACCCAGTGAGTTACACATTAACCCGGAACTAGTTCTCTGCAACTGTTACCCACAGTTTCTTTTAGACAATCCCCACTTCTGTTTTCTTATGAATAGTTACAGAATTTTGTGTCTCTAGACACTAAAGATAAGTTGTTTTTGTTCAGAAATGTACAGTTTTCATTAAGTTACTGAAAGAGTTCTAAATCATTGATTCCAAGATGGTTCTGATGAGGAGGAAAATCAGGGAGAGGCTCACGGCAATGCCCTGGGAGTGGACACAGGAGGCGTGGGTGGTAGTTACCACCTGTCACCAGGGATAACTATGGCCCCTCATCTGCAGCTGGGGGAGTGTACACAGGTGGTCTTGAAGGCCCTCCCATCCTGTCCTTTCCTCTGAGGCATTCTTTCTGCTCCTGAACATAAATCTGTGCTTTAGCCCTTTATCCCAGACATACAATAGAGACCAATCTGTGCAGGAAGAAGTCCCCTCTTAAGCATAATTAACATCTTCACTCCCTCACATCCCTGGAGAGTCTGAACCTAACCTTGAAACCAGAATACATTCAGCATAGCCATGAGGTCCGGCTAGAAGCCTGGGGGCGCACAGCTTACCAAGGTGGAGGGGGTGTTTTCCAAATAAGCCAGGGAGCCAGGTAATGGAAGATGACTTTGAAACCTTGTGACTAATTAGTAACAGTGTCTTTGAACAGTTTTTTTTTATACACAAGTGTTATAATTTACTGAAAGGCTTTTTGATCAGAAATGAAGGGATGTTGGAGTAGGGATAAACTTTCCATCTAACTATGAAGTCTTGGGTTTCAGACTGTAAGCCCTCACACAGTAACATGCATTTTATGATATTTATTTCTGAAGATTCAGGATATGAAAAATGAGTTATTATGAAGAGCTAGAAAAACAAAACAAACAAACAAAAAAACAGATAAGCACCCTAGAATTTTGTTTGCAAAGACTGTTGGACGGAATCAGAGGACAGGAAGCAATAATTTGGCAAAATTCAGAAAGTCAGTCCCTTTTTCCTGAGTCTGTCTGAAAACAGATATGACCATTTCTATACTATCTATGCCATAATCTAATGACGTTTCAAATGAGACAATGGTGCATATGAAGACCATTATAAACATGCTCTGCAAATGTGAGGGGGTAATCTAGGCTTCAAATACCTCAGCATAGGTTTTCCTTCCACTAAGAGTGAATGAAGAGATATTTGTGTGTGTGACACATAAGCTACTGTGTGCACATATGACCCGTCAAAGCAGTCAAGAGATCATGTTAAAATTGAACATGCACGTACACACCCATGCGCACACGCACACACAAACACACACACACTGTGCACTCAACATACAACAGGTTTTATGCAAAAGGATGAATTTGAAAATTTAATTGGATCTCTCACTGGACTGGATAAAGTAATTGGTGGAGAATCTCTTGAGAAAGATATAGGAGTTTTCCAGAAGGCTTTAGGGAAACCTAACAGTCAAGACACAAAACAAATCTGCCTCCATTAAGCTCTTAAATGAGCACTAGGGAGCATCTGGCAATTCAGTGAAGCTAATAGATTCTTTCTTACTCCTCCAACCACCCCAATTCAGGTATATTGCTAAATACCAGTGTGAGGTTGGACAGGTAATTCGACTCTTGATTTCCTCTACAAAACAGAAGCAATGTTAATACTTGCCCTGACTGCTTCAAAGATGTTTGTAAAGATCAAATGAGAAACTGGATATAAAAGAACCTTGTAAACTTTAAACTTCTAAGTAAGTATGAGATAGTGTTGCTTTGCCGCTAATACCATCAATGACTTCTAGATTTTTAAGTACATGGTCATCAAGTTCTGCAATCCTTCTCCAGAATTCCTGAGTGCCACTGTGGTGCTTTGTCCAGCTCAAAACAACAACAGAAAGTGTTTGCTTCCCTTCGTGTTTCCTATTTTGAAATTCTAGCCCACTCTCACTTTACCGAACCATGGTGGGGAAGGGACTTTCTAGGCAGCACTGACTCTTCTGCTGAAAGCAATGTCTATCTAGGGAATGATAAAGCTGACCAGCAAATTCCACATTCTAGAGCCATGAAAGCTGGAGGTCTCCAAAAAAGAAAAAGTATGAACTGTCACAGAAGTGACACCAGCTTGACAACATAAACTGGTTTACACGCACTTTAGACAAATTAGTGAATGACAAATATATATGGCAATCTTGGGGGACTGATATGATTGGAATAATAGCAGCTACCATGATCGCACTGCCTATGGGCTAAATGCCGTCAAATATGCTCTCCACCATCTGATCTTCACCTTCACCTTTTCACAGACAGGATATTTATCTGTTCCAAGCCCATCATCTCTGAAGCACACTGGCTGTGACTGCATGACAACTCTGTGCCCCTAAGGCGCTTGGCTTCCATGAACTTCTATTTCAACAGGCACTCACTGTACAATATGTGCAGATACATTTTCATTAGAATGCATTCTTCCACAGAGAAGCCTCTTTAGCTCTCTGACGGGTGTCCTGACACCATGGACCACTGCAGGTTTATGATGCAGACCACATGAATACATCCGGTGGCCAGAGTTGCCTTAGGTGAGCAATCCTGAGCAATGCTAGCAGAGGGGGCAACAACTTCCTGTACCTTTAAGTCAGAGCTGTTAACTCAGGCCCAACCCAAGCCATCAGGAATGGTGAGTCATTCTGCCTTCACCTGTCCTGGCATGGAGGGAGCATGACACTGGGCTCACTTGTACTTCCCTCTTGAAACAGAGTAACATTTGTATGACCTGGAAATATACTCAAGAGGCCGTAAGTAGATGTTTTGAATGTGCATATATTGGACTTTTACTACAGCTGGAAAAAAAAAAAAAACACCCAAAGATATACCAAACTTTCCAGTATTTCAGAGTAATTGAAAGGAGTCCTGCTTTTTACAACTGTGGTCATTTTATATTTACCTAAAAGTCAGTGGTTAGCTTCTGAAATAATCACAGTTGTGCCAGACTTCTCTGCAGTGATCGAGAAGGTCTTGAACTTCTTATCCAGCCTCAGAATTCCCTGAGATGCATACACTTTGGATTCACAACTCTCTGAAGTGGGATTTACAAGGCAGCAAATAACCATCATACAGTTCATTCATCCAGGCCTCCATGCGGCCCCGTTCAGTGCTGGTCTGAGCTCTTCTGGCACAGCTGGTTTGTTTCCCCCCTGATTTTCTCCATAATCCTCTTTTTAAAACACACGTTATCTCATATAAAAGTATCAACATAAACTAAACCATGAGAGCATTTCCTGTGTGTGAATATTTGCATGCTGCTT
Organism: Herpailurus yagouaroundi; assembly: GCF_014898765.1. Classification (NCBI taxonomy): domain Eukaryota; kingdom Metazoa; phylum Chordata; class Mammalia; order Carnivora; family Felidae; genus Herpailurus; species Herpailurus yagouaroundi. The sequence goes on from NW_024412419.1 coordinate 61,823, forward strand.
TGCGGTGTGAGATGTGGGGCAGCATTTTCACCCCTGAGACAACCCTACCTCACCTGAGTCATTCAGCAGATGGTAATCTTAGGACATTCAAGCAATGTGGGAGTGGCATCCTATATCAGAATCCTGCTTAGGTTTTGACCTGTTGAATCAGTCTATGCCATTGAGAGATCATGAAATCCTTTAAACATTCTTATTGGCATTTACATCTTAGAAACAGCCTGGTGCACACACATTAGAATGAGGCAGATTTGAGTTCATATTCTCACTTCTCCAACCTATTAGTTCTTTGACCTGGGCAGGTACTAACCTCCACACCTCAGCTAACTCCCATGTAAAATGACGATCCTCACAGATCATCATGAGGGTTGAGTGGAGTAACCAGAGCAAAGCACTCAGTCCCATTCCTGCTGCTGAAGATGCCTGGGAAGTGCCAGCTTCCCTCCTGATCTGAGGTGGCAAGCTTCTTCCCAGAGTCAGGTGCAGGACTAAAACCAGACTCCATGCTTCCTATCAGAGAAACTTCTGGCCCTCTTCAGTCCTGGCCATGTGATCTTCCCCACTAGGCAGGAAACACAATAAGCTGTCCTAATTTAGGGCAAGAGTGAAAACATGAAATAAAGATTTTCATGTGCTCTCACAGTAGTTTGACATCAATCTCCCCAGAGTAGGAATTAAGTAAAACAGGGTATTTGGCATCCAGATGTGGGTTAATCAAGGCTCCCTTTCTCTGGGTGTCCAAACTTCCCCACTTACTAAAGACTGAAAGTTTTCTCAGGACATGAACTCAGTTTTAACTCAGAAAGACAGGGAAACAGGGGCAGTGGGTCATCCTACCAACATTCTTCCACCTCAGGCAGGGCTCAGATGAGCCCTGGACAGATGAGGAGGGATCTACCTTCTAGGCCTAGGTGCACCAGGCAGGTAAGTGATCTTGGATCTTGAATCCCCCAGGAAGCTGGGAGGGTGGAACCAAGTGATTTCTAGTATTACTTCCAGCCTTCAATGTCTGTGCTCCTGGCCAAGTGGTCTCTGCCCATCTCAGCAGAGGTCCACACGAACCATCTTTCTTTGGTTCCCCCCACACACCTACAAGGGAAACAGTATGAGAGCTACTTGGGCACCTTGGACATGCCCCCTTTCTGAGCTGTGGATTCTGCAGTCCTGCCCTGCCACACAGTTTAGGAAGGAACACGGTCCTCAGGTGCTGATGTGTCAGCCTGGCTCCACCCAGTGTGCTGTTTACCTCCAACAGGGCTCCAGAGACAGCTTTGGAGACCACTCAGAAGAAACATTGCCACTTCTCCAGAACTGGCCTGTTCTGGTTCTCCATGTCTGAAAAGTGGACTTCCTCTCAAAGCCACGGGAAGGCTTGCAGTCCCTTACCAACAACCTTCTGACTGGATATAAACCAAGCCCTTAGGTCTCATTTGTCATGTGTTCTGCTTTTTATTTAGTTTAGACATCAAAGTGTTAGGCTGCCAGGGTGAAGGGCCACCAGAGATTAAAATTAACCTCTCTGGGGTTGCCTGGGTGGTTCAGTGAGTTAAGCATCTGACTTCGGCTCATGATCTCAGTTTGTGAGTTCAAGCCCCGCGTCAAGATCTGTGTTGATAGCTCAGAGCCTGGAGCCTCCTTCGAATTCTGTGTCTCTGCCCCTCCTCCTCTCATGCGCACACTCTTTCTCTCTCTCAAAAATAAAAATAAAAATAAAATAAATAAAACAAAACAAAATAAAATAAATCTCCTCAGGAGGTGAAAATATTTGTCATTTACAATTTGCATGTTTGATTCTCTGCTGCTTGATTCTTTTAATACTATTTGGACTTTGAGATTTGTTTGTGGTTCAGATGGGCTGGCCACCAAATAGAAACCAAAAACCATATTGAAGTTCATAAATTAGAGTCACAGCACCACTCACTGTATCTATTTCCTTTCTTCCCTTTCTTCCCTCCCTCCATCATCTCTTCTTCCCTTACTTCAGTGCCACCCATCTCTACCTGCCTATCATATATTTTATTGTCTATCCATCTACCTACCTATCATCTATCTATCTAAGTATCATCTATCTACCTACCTACCTACCTATCATCTATCATCATCTATCCTTCTATCCATCCTTAGGGAATATCTGATCCCCTACTAGAATGTTCAGCCCATCATGGCAGGGAGCTTGGAGACTCCCCAGTGCCTCATATAGTATTTGGCTCCTCAGTAAATGCATGTGGGTAAATTCTGCCTGTTGCTATCAGAGGGTTGTCCTTGATCACCGTCAATATTGCCCAGTAGCACAGCTGTTTCAATACCACCAGGTGTACAGTAAGACGTGGGGTTAATTGGCAACATGGTGTCCTGTTTTGGCACTTGTGACTAAGAGTCCTACTTAAGCTGAAAAACGACGATACCACAGGCCACACTGAAGCCAAGATCCAGGTCTTTCCATTTCTGTTCCTATGGTTCAGACTGTTGCTAAGGAAATGAATATTCAATTTTGACCTAAAGACGAATAGTTATTAATGGTTTAATACATTCTCCCTTTCAGATAGCCTTCTAGTTTTACAACAGTTTTCAAGGAGATAACATGAAGATAACAATTAATTGTAGAATTTGGGGTATTGTAGCACAATTAATTAGGAAAGTATCATTGGGTAGGAACACATTTTCTGATGTGTCTGTATTTTCTCCCCGTCAGCTGCTCCCAGATGCTTCCATGACCAGAATTATAAGTTCCTGGTTTAGAACTCAGTTTCCTCCTTTTCAATGTTTCCACTCTGGAACATTTAAATATTATAAAAATCTATTTATTTTATTACTGAAAATACAAGCAAAGTTTAAACACCACTGTTCATCAATTCATTGCTTCTGTTTGGCTGAATTTTGAAAAAGGGTAACTGAGAGGTCAGAGCTCAAGTACACGTGCAGGAAGAAACAGACAGCTGCTCTGCACTGTTTCTAGACAGGACCTAAGAGAGCTTGCAAGGTGCCTGGGAGTTTTCAGTTGTCTTCATGGAAATGCAGAGTGGCTCATTTGTTTTCCAAAGAATGCCTGTCTTTGGATGCCAGCATGGGTATGGGCAAAAGCCACCGCAGGACTGAAAAAGAAGCCAGGCTGGCTCTTTCAGGGCAGCAATTCAGTGATCAAACTGCCCTACCTGCCTCCCTCCTACCTCTCCAGTCTAAGCAGACGATGGCAGCAAACTTGGTATTTGTAGAGGTTGCCTTCCCTAATGCGTTCACTAACGTGAAAGGTTACAAACTGTACTTTCTTTTTATCTTTGTGCCCATTTTCCAATATTGACATTAATAAAACATGAGTGAAAATATTTTAAAGCAAAAGACTGATGAAACAAAGAAAAACAACATGCTGAATATTCAGAACTGTTTATACTGCCTTCCACTTCCAGAGAGAGCCAGAGACTTCCACGCCATCTGACTTGCCTATAAGACTTCCTCATTTTTGCTGATAATCTCATATTAGGGGAAAACGGAGACACAAAAGACAGGAGTGATTACAATATGCACACTCTGGCTTCAGTGTCCTTACGCTGCACAGATTCATAAAGAGTAAGAAATGATAAAAAATACTTTATTTCTTTAATACAGAATATATAATATTGCACTCTAGCTGCAGGTAGTGTGTAGAAAAATCTCTTTAAAAACCACCATAACAATCACCTGGGCCTGATGTTTTATGGTATCACCAACTGTAACCATGGCATTGAACTTTGAACCTACTGAAAAGGGCAATGTTTAATAAAGCCTTCTTTTTATGTCAGTGTCAGTGACCAGTAGTTTAAAAACCGTATATGAGGAAACTTTACAGTTACATAAGTACCTTTCAGTCAGGGGCACTGTTAATCTATACCCGTATATTAGTGAAAAGGATACTGTCAAGCTATTTTCCTTGCTTATCAAGAATTATTTGTTTTCACTGTGTTTAATCATATTATTTTACATGTTATTCTTTCATGAACAGATGAAACTATTTTGCGTTAGTAATTATTGTTATCCTTGTGAGAAGCAATTACAAGCTTTGCATTCAGACTGAGTTTCAAATTTGATTTTCTCAAAGTCTCCTAGCAGACCGGGGTAATTCAGGGTTAAGAAGGGACTTCTCCCCTCCCGCACACCTGGAACCTGACACTAAGGTATGAACCTGAATGGAGGAGACAGACCCTCAATGGCCCCTTTTGGAGCCTGGAGACATGCTGTTCCTCTTCTCCACTCCCACCTCCGAGATCTGCTTCTGAATTAGCTCAGGGCTGAATCCTTCCCAGTACCTCCACAGAAGCATAGATGCTTCTGGAAGATCTTGGCGCTTTTAAATACAACCAATTTGTTTATGTGGGTCTGGTGGGTCTGTGCCATTCTTATCTAAGGTAAATATGATTGAGGTTTCAGTTCATCCTGACAGAAGAAAGGCACAGAACAGTTTTACTTGAAGCACTGACATGTACAATTAATGAAACATCTGCAAATAAGGGAGCTGAGCATATGTAAAGAGCCTTTTAAAAAAACCTCCTCTCATCTTTGACATTATCTTTTTAAACCACAATCCATTCAACAGCAAAGTAGCAGGCTTTTTAGAGGAACAGTTGAGAGAAAATTCTTAAAGCATGGAACTGTTGTCTTTAAATAGTCTACAATGAGAAAGATACATCCATGGGCCAACAGAGCCTCCAAAAATGCATATGTGGGATTTATCTGAAAACATATCACTACAGTACTGAGTACTTTATAGAGTAGTGAGTACTCTGTTTACAGTCAGAAGTTGAATATTGAATGAAACAACATACACAAAAACAATACCAAGGAGAAAATGATTTAAAGCTGTACGATAAAAATTAAAACCATATGATATTAAGGAAAACTATTTGGAGACCAATAATGGTAAAAATAAATAGTAAGTAGCTCTAAGACAAACTCTCACAGTAAAAGTTACAAAACTAGAACACAATATTAAACAAGTACATGAACATATCAAAATGTATTGGTTTATAAAATGTTCTACCATTGAGAAGCCCATTTTTCTCCCCTCCATATTGTTCTCCATAACTTGTTCCTGAAGAGACAGATTTTGTTAAAACACAATAAGCTTCAAAAGAGTCAACTGGGTTACAAATTTTCTTTGGGTTGTCATCATTGATATAAAATTTATCTCCAAAGCCTCTAAATATAAAATATATGCAGCCTGGCTGTCAGGAATGGGTTAGGGTCACAGTAATTCCCTACTGACAGCATTCTGATCCTGGAGTCTGCCAGCAGCCCAGAGCCTGCCCCTGGTCTCAAACACATCCCTTGCAGAGAAGGTAAGCTGGTGCCATATCTGGGATGTGTGTGATCCATGGAGGTGGGAATTAGGCATATGGGCATGGTGTGTTCCACGTAATCCATGGCTCTCTGCTTTGGACAGTTGGGAACCAGAGCCCCGTGGAGGCATGCTCTACATGGTGCAAAGGAGGCAGGTTGCTGTGGATGTGAGGAAAGGAAGTTCTCAATTCTCCTGCCAGCCATCAAAACCAGGGGTTTTAGTGGTATCAACTCTAACTTCTCTTTTAATGGCACATCCACATGTCTGTGACCCAATAGGAGTGGCATCACTAAAATGACCTTGTAGTCCTCAACTTATTTTAAAAGTGCTTTTTGCAGATTAAGTGGCCATGATGCTCATAAAATGGAGGTGTAAGTGTGAGTATGTGAGTGTGGGTTTGCTCTTGGTTAGCCACAGTGTTTAAGTAGAATGTACCTTCTCATGATCACAGAATTTTGATTTAATTGGTGCCAAACAGTCCAATCTGATTGAAGGCAGTAAATACTACAATATTCATGCTTGGTTTTCATACTCTTTGCCTTTTTTTCTTTTTAAAATCAATTTAGATATCATTAAAATTCATCATGGTACCTCTTTGTCAACAAGCAAGGCAAAAAGATGCCCCTGAAAATATTTCCAAGCAGTTTTCCCCTCCTCTGCTGCCCTCTGGAAGCAAGGATAGGTCTACCTCAAGCAAGAAAATATTTCCCAGAGCTTCAGCTGTGTCTTCACAGCTACAGCTCAGCTGATTTCCAAGTTCCAGGTTCCCTTCTTCTCCATAGCATTTCAAACCTTCTGAATTATGTAAGCTTCTTCAATGGGATGCTTTACTCCTGAGAAAACAGCAATCACGTGGCCACCTGGGTGCATTGGACAAATCCTGTGGCAGTGAGGATGGCCCTGGGTCCCCAGTCATCCATGACATACTTCAAGGAGCCCCCACAGTCGGGAAGCCTTGCTTCCTGAGGAGTAAGGAAAAGGCAGTGAATCAACACCAGACAGTCCAGGCAAAAGTTGTAAAGCCAAAATTATACTACAAAGTTGGGTCCCTTAGTCTTTGGTTTTGTTGTATCTTCAGTATTTTCAATTGTGAAAAGAAGTTGGTAGCCTTAGCAGAGGCAGCTATCATCTGGTTTCTGTGAGAACAAACAGTCATTCCCCTCAAGCCTTTTTATAGACTTTTCAAATTTCTGTTTGCCTCCAACTAGAAAAGTTATCTTTAATGTTGGTCAGGCCAGTGCTAATCATCACAGAGGTTGACAACAAACTGAAAAGAAGGCAGGCAGTCCAAATAAATACGTGAAGACTGGGAGATTTGCCCTTTTCACACACAAAGCTCTCTGAAAGGCCCAGGGGCTGGCCTGAAGACAGAAAGGGGTGGCCTTCTAGCTACTCGAGCCACTTGTTCACCTAAAACCCAGTCTCAGATGGTGACTGGAGAGCTTCCCGGGTCAAAAAAGAAAAGAACGGAAAGGCTGGTCCCAGCTTGCTCTACCCCTAGGGCATCTTTGCAAAGGAGGACACACAGTTCTACCCTACCAGCTCTCAGTGGGCTTCTGCTGCTCCTCCTCACACTTGTAAGAGAAGTGTGAGAACATCTGAGCTTTTTGCCTTGAAAATGAACAATGTTTATCCCTAATTAGCCCAAAGAACAGAGTGCCATTCTTTTACAGCAATACTGACATCAGTATCTTTTATATTCTATGAGAAAGACAGAAAACCAGAGAGACCTAACTCTTGGCAGCCCTACCATTGTGCTGACTTGAAGGACAGGAAGATGACTAAACACCAGCAGATGAAAAGCAACGCTCATGAATTACACACTGGGAAACAGAATGCCCGAACTACCCATGTATAACTACTGCTCACAGATCCCCAGTGGGACTGCATGTAGATTCTGTAAGTTATTCTCCAGTTCTGATATTTTCAACTTTGAAAAGTAAGCATTTTTACTCTATTGGGTAACAAACTTATGAGCTTCTTATTTAATTTGTGATGGGATATTTTTATTTTAATTTATCTCTATTTATCAAAGGACAAAGGCTACTATATAAAATATATTTGTTTTCCTTCTCATTTAGAAAGAATACCTTTGTTCATCTCAGATTTTCTGAATTTTTCATGAAATCCTAAAATGAATCCATATGGATTCCCACACAAATATCCTGATAAACTAGAGAAAAACTATAGCTTGCATTATTGCTTCCACAGCTTCCAGAAGTCAAGAAATTAGCATCAGACAAGTAAGCCTGTGAAGACCCTTTTTGTTCAAGCTGTCAGATGACTCTCGCAGAGGGGGATAGTGGCTGCCACACTCTGTGCTTTGGGTCCTCTCTCTCTCTGCTGGCTCTCCTCTGAAGAGACCAACATCTGGAGGTGCTGAGTTGAGGGGCTGCAGTCATGCACAGAATTTGCACAGTCCCAGTGAGTTGAACAAAGCCCAGGGGACTCACTTCCTCCAGGATCACCCAAGCAGCCAGACTTTGGGTCTCCTGCAATGAAGTTTCAAAGAATGCGAACTACGGTTTTAAGGGAGCAAATTTGTGAAGCATATCTTTCAGTGCTGGTGATTGTCAGTGACATACAGAATGGCGGGCAGTCACTTGGTCACACCCATCTCCCTTCTCTGAGCAAAAGCAAACAGCTCAGAAGGAAGATGACAGTTTCCCACTTGAACCAGTAAGATTAAGGGAAAGGGAAAACCACTCCTCTCCTGCATGGAGTCACCCTGCCAGTTTCCTAAACCTTCTGTCACTTTTCATCTTGCCTCAACTACTTTTCTTTGTCATAAAAGTGAATGTTTTCACAAGCTAATCCAGCTTCTTCCATTTTTCATAGGCTTAAACCTAAAAGGGGCTTCAAAAAGTCACTTCACAGATGGATTCCTAAACTCTCTTTCAAGGCCACTGCTTTGACATTGGAGATTGGGCGTGAGGGTGCATCTGGGTTGGGAAGGATAAGAATGGAGTCTGTTGGGGTGCCTGGGGGGCTCAGTTGGTTAAGCGTCCGATTTCAGCTCAGGTCACAATCTCACGGTTCGTGGGTCCGAGCCCTGCGTCAGGCTCTGTGCTGACAGCTGGGAGCCTGGAGCCTGGTTTGAATTCTGTGTCTCCCTCTCTCTCTGCCCCTCCCCCACTTGTGCTCTCTGTCTCTCAAAAATGAATAAATGTAAAAAAAAATTAATTAAAAAAAACAGAATGGAGTGTGTTGATCTTTACTGTGTCAGGTTTTATTTTGTTTTGTTTTGTTTGTGCATCATCTTGTTACCTCAGCACTATTTATACCCCCAATTCTATCTACTCTTTGTGTGCTATGGCAAGCTGGAGGGAACTTATTTATACATTTACTTTTTACATACTCCAATAGATCATGGTTTTGTTTTCCTTTTCTAGGTTCCAACCATGAAACACAGATACACAGACTATTAACCATACAGAATCAAAAAAGTAGAGAGGTTGGAAATTATCTGCCTATCTGCCTTCCTTTTATGGACAACAGAAGGCTAAGGCATAGGAGTAATTCTAGGGGAAGACACCTCCCAATTCCCCCATTTAGTGCTCTGTCCACTAACCATGTCCCTCTGGAACGAACCATGCCAGTCCCTACCACTCTCCTCCTCGACACCAACGTGTTCATGGCAGCTTCACGGGAACGTATTCACCTCAGTTCCAGAAGATAATTTGTGAAAAATACAATGTGTTGTTCTTCTATTTTTTAATTTACATTCTGTCTATATATTCAATCACATTCAATAACTTATGTGGAAAAACTTAAGTCACAATTCTTCTGAGTCCTATCTATTTCTCCTTGTTAATTTTCACGTCTGTGCTGAGGCCATGGCTACTCAGGGAAGTTATGCCCTTCTTCAGTCCATAAACATGTCTTCTAGTGGCCTCCCCACCATTCTGAAGACTGACACTGTGTCTTCACTTAGTTTATATCAAGGGCAGACAAAAAACTTCCATCTCATGATTTTTTAAAAAAAAAAATCGATAGCAAGTTGTCATTGAAGGGTAAGAGAAAAAAATACAGTGCAATGTTTAAATTCTTGGTTCTTAAAGAGAACCCTGAAAAGATACCTTCTCTTCTCCCTTCACTACCCCCAAAATGCCCTCACCATATGTGCCTGGAAGGAAGAGTAGGTGTCATAAGGATAAACATTCCTTAGTTCCTCAGTGAAAAATAACTTGAGAACAACCCTGTACTACTGGTGTCCAAGGGCAAGAAATTTATCTCCCATATGATCATAAAAGGCAAATAAACAAATAATCACAGCTGTGTGGATTTCAAAGACACCCAGTTATAACTGGGTCCAGTTCAACAAACTGATGTCCCTTCTTGTGAACTAAGACCCTCCTTAGAAAGTTCTCAAAACAGGGGCGCCTGGGTAGCTCAGTTGGTTAAGCGTCCGACTTCGGCTCAGGTCATGATCTCACGGTTTGTGAGTTCAAGCCCCGCATCCGGCTCTGTGCTGTCAGTTCAGAGCCTGGAGCCTGCTTCCGATTCTGTGTCTCCTTCTCTCTCTGCCCCTCCTCCACTTGTGCTCTCTCTATCAAAAAAGTAAATAAATGTAAAAAAAAAAAAAAAAAAATTAAAAAAAAAAAAAAGAAAGTTCTCAAAGCAAACAAAATTTAGCCAAAGGGAGACCTTGGCAGGTAACTGAATGCCAACCTGGTAAGATCCTGTAGAGTCCTCCCTGTCTGACACGCTCCACGAAGGCCTCCAGGACCATGCACACACAGAGACTTTCTTTCTGCTGGAGGGGAGTTGGCAGTCCCACCCTAGGGTTGCAGGTGGACCAGTAAGCTCTGATGCAACCTCGGGGTGCCTGCAGTTCAATTCCCACAGACCCTAGCGCTCTCGGGCTGTTGTCAACACAGGAAATAATCGCTCTCTGACTGAGCATTTCATAACTCTAATTTCTCCTCTTATCAGAATTACCATTCCAGGGAGTCAGAAGCAAAACACTCAAAAGAAAGGGTGCTGGGTCTGCAGGGGACCTGGGTTGGTGGCTCTTCCGCTCTTCAGCGGCAGTCCCTTGGAGGCACGAACCTCCGTGTCTCAGTATCTAGGGTCCCGTGCAGCGTTAGAGAACTGGCTCCATCCAACTCGGCCAACCCCACCAACCCTCACAGACATTCCTCCGGGCTTTAGGGTTGCACACCTTGGGTCCAAGTCTCCCCAGAGCGCGAGCTGTCACGCCGGGCCCTGCAGCCCCTGGCCGGGCGTCTCCCGGGCTTTCTTACAGGTGTACAGCCACTTGATGATGCGGGCGTTCCTGTCGACGACCGACGTGGTACTGGGCACCTGCTCGGTCAGCTCCTCCTCCTGTAGCCCCTCTTCGCCGCCGCTGTGCCGGGAGAAGCCGCTGTCTGAGGTGGCGACGCTCACGCTTCGAACCTTGAGGGTGACGCGGTCCGACCCCGCCGAGAAGTTCTCCCTCCCGAGCGCCTCCACCACCTCGGGCTCCAGGCCGCAGAACTGGAAGAAGGTGTCAAATTCCGCCAAGGACGCGGAGCAGCGGGAGCTGAGGTCCGACTGCGAGCGCTGCAGCCCCCCGCGCCTGGCCCCGCGCAGCTCCGGGCCCCGGGGCGCAGCCCGGACTCTGCTGGGCGTCCCAGAGGGCGCGGGGGACGCCGGGGGCGAGGGAACGCCGGGGGCCGCGGAGGCCGCCGTGGAGCCGGGCTCGGGCTGGACAGCCCCCTCGGGCCCGGCCCTGACCTCCCCTCCCACGCGGGTCGTCTCCGGAGGCAGCGGCGTCTTGTCCCTGCCCGGCCCCTGGAAGAGCTTCCTCACCAGGCCCCCCATGGAGCTGTGGGCGCCCTGTCCCCGGACGAAGTCGCATTTCTGCCGGTAGATGACCAGCGAGTCAGGCCTCAGAGGCTTCCGCGCAATGGCCCTGCGCGCCACGGCACCGGGGACGCGGGCCGGGGGCCGAGGGTCGCCCGCAGGCCCTTCGCTCGTCCTGGTACTGCTTCCCTCGGGAGCAGGGCCCGGGCCGCCTCCGGGCGGGCCCCGTACGTACTTGGCGCGGTCGGCCGCCAGCCTCTCCACCGCGCTCTTGCGTGCGGGCACCGCCGCGTCCCGCGCCCGGGGGGCCTCGGGGACCCCGGTCCGCCTCCGCTCATTCTGGGACGCGTCCGAAGCTGGCAGGGCACGCATCCTCCGGACTGTGCTGGTGCTCGGCGCCCCGCGGACACCCCTCCGCCTGCGGCTCCCGGGCGTCTCGGGCCAACTCCTAAATCCGCGCCGGGCGGAGAATGGCGCCCAACCACCAGCCTGCCCAGGTCCAGGGTCTGAACTAACCCGAGTCCACACCTGTGGGCGAGCGGCGCCGGCCCCGCCCCGCCCCGCCCCGCCCCGCCCCGCCCCGTCGGCCCCGCCCCCAGGCTCCGCTCCGCCCCGCCAGCCCCCACCTCCTCCCCACCCGGCAGCTAGGCTTGCAGCTCCGCCCCTCGCCGGGCCCCGCCCCTCACTTCCCTCCGGACCCCGCCCCTCACCTCCCGCCGGGCCCCGCCCCTCACTGACCTCGGGAGCCCGCCCTTCACCTCCCGCCGGCCCCGCCCCTCTCCCCCCGCTGGGTAGGCGAGCCAGGTCTTCAGCAGCACCTCGCCCTGCACAGCCAATCACCGGAGGGCTGCGGGGCCGACTGCATCTGGTGGGCTGCGCACCTAGAAGAGACTGTAGGGTGCGGGAAAGTCTAGGCTGTCTCCCAGGGCGGAGGAGCCGGGGGCAACCGAGTTTGTTCAGCCCCAGATATCAGCAGCCTCCTCCCTGCCAAGGCTGCCTTAGGTCACCGCTGGCTGCTGCCATTTCTGGCGTGGGGGGAAGGCAGAGGGACCAGGCTGCCCCCACCCCTGGGCAGGTGTCCTACATCCTTTGAATTCTTAAAGTGACCTCTGCGTGTTTCGAAACAACTTTGCTTAATTTTCTAAGCTCTACTCCTGAGCACGTACTTTTATCAGAAAGGAGACGCATATAAAAAGAAAGAAGACGAATCGCAGGACAGGGTTAGTGTATGTGTTAGGTAAAAAGAATGTGGACGCACAGCAGGGACCTGAATGGAGACCAGACTTGGTCACTGGCCTGCCATGGGTCGAACCCCGGTGGCCAGACCACCGGGTGCGGAGACTCGGGAAAATAGCAGGCTGGTGGCAGAGGCAAGGCTCCAAGGAGTTGGAAAAAAACCTGACAAAGTACCAAATAACTGCTGTTTTTACTGTAACCGAGGCAACGGGGAAACTGGTCACCAGGGCAGTGGATCCGCTTAGGAATGCTAAAAGTGTAAGAGGAAATAGTTCCAAAAGTTGGACAAAGGACAAGAAATATCAGCTGGACGAGTGAAATGTCCACGTTATCTCTTATGTTAAAGCCACCTCCAAGATACGCTGACCTTTCGAAGTTGAGGATGAGTGTAACGCAGCAGCCCGTGAATGGCGGACAGGAGGGTTCCTAAGGTCTGGGGCAGATTTTGTTTCACCTCTTGAGTCCCAGTGGACACCATAAGGGGCTGGTAATGGGTCAGCAGTTGCAGCACCGACTGACCACCATGCCCTGATGATTGGAGAACTGCAGCTGGGTTGTGCCAAATGGGTCCATAGACCTTAAATCCCTGTGAGGCTAAATCCCATAGTCAGGGATAGAAGCCCAACAAGAAATCAGGTCTCCTGAGAAACAGACTAACCAGATAGTATCCTGGGAAAATGTTATACTCGTGGGAAAAGAAGACTGATATACTAGGTAAGGGGGGTGGGGAGGGATAGAGTAAGAGAGAGGCTTGGAGAGGGCAATTGTGTAGACACATTGTGACTACAGTGTGATACTCCTGCTTGGTGGAGAGAGCTGGTGCGAGCCCCAAATCCAGCCTTTTGTCTGCTTAGGCAGCATGGTCTCTTGTCACTCAGAGGGAAAACAACAAAACAAAACAAAACAAAACAAACCTGTGTTTAATTGCTTAGTCCAAAGTGACTACCTTGTCTAATTTGAGGCTATAAGGTTGGTCCTCTCGGGCCCTCTGGTTCCTCATCTGTAAATCAGAACTCATTATATCCACTTTGCTAGGGCTTTTGTTAACTCAATGAGATTATGTACATAAAGAGCTTGGCACTATGTCTGGTACAGAGCAAATTTTCACCAAATGTTAAATTTATTATTTTGGTGATGATGGTTATAAGTTAGTCAGTGTTTATCAAGTTTTAAATATAGTTAGTTAATTCACGTATGAGTACTGAACCTATTAAGAATAAAAGTAAAATTACTATAAATAAAGTTTTATTTAAGACATTGCTATGGGACAAAACTAATTACATTTTTATGCATAATTCTCCACTTATTAAACAGATAATTTATTGGGAAAATAGAATTGGAATAGTAAGATAATAAGAAGAAAATTGTCTAAATAAAGTGTCGTTGTTGCTCAACTGGTAGCTTAAACTTGAAGCCTAACTTCCTTCCTGGTATCACCTCACTTGATCTTAGCCAAAAGAAGCCGAGAGCTTAGCCGAGAAGCAATTGTTGGTATCACCTCAAAAGACTTGGTCACAGAAGGAAAAAGTGCTTACGGACCCAATGATCTACAAACTCTACTGCTGGAAATTTATCCCAAGGAACATAGAAGAGATGCACACACAGTATGTGGATTTTAATTGCAGAGAAATAGTTGAAGTCAACCTACATTCAACAACAAGAGGAAGGTAATGTGTGACACTCCCATGCGGTAGTATTGTGGAACCATTTACAATCATACTTCTGCAGGATATTTTATGGAGTAGGCAATTAGCATGATATATGTGATTTTTTAAATATTACAAATATAGTAGCAGTCTTAGATAAGTTTCTAGAAACGAAGCCTCCTGAGACTACATCAGGAAGAAATGGAATATCTGAATAGATCTATAACTAGTAAAGAGATTGAATCAATAATCAAACATCTCCCGAAAAAGAAAAGTCCTGGACCTGATGATGTCATTGATCAAATATTTAAAGAACTAATACCAATCCTTCTTAGCTTTTCCCCAAAAACTGAAGATGAGGGAACACTTCTTAACTCACTCTATAAGGCCTGATTACCATGATACCAAAGCCAGACACAGACACTGCAAGAATGCTACAGATCAATATCCCTATGAACATCAATGCAAAAATCCTCAACAAAATACTAGTGAACAGAATTCAACACAATATTGAAAAAAGTATACACCATAACCAAGTGGAATTTATTCTTGGAATGCAAGGATGGTTTAACATATGAAATTCCATCAAAATAACGTGCCACATCCACAGAATGAAGGGAAAAAACACATGATCATCTCAATTGATGCAGAAAAAGCATTTGACAAAAGTCAATACACTTTCATGATAAAAACACTCAATAAACTAGGAATAGAAGGAAGCTATCTCAACATAATAAAAGCCATTTGTGAAAAACCCACAATGAATATCATATTCAATGATGAGAGATTGATTTTTTTTTCTCTAAGACCAGTAACAAGTCAGGGATTCTTGCTTTTACTATTTCTATTCATCATAGTACTGGAGGTTCTACCAGAGCAATTAGGCAAGAAAAAGAGATCAAAAACATCCAAACTGCAAAAGAAGTAAAATTTTCTCTGTTTGCAGATGATATGATCTTATACACAGGAAACCATAAAAATTACACACACACACACACACACATACACACACAGAATGAAAAGTTGAATTCAGCAAAGTAGTAAGATAGAAAGTCAATATATAAAAATCAAGTTCATTTTTATACACTAACAATAAACAATCTGAGAAGAAAATTACAAAAACAATTGTATTTATAATATCATCAAAAAATCAAAATACTTCAGAATTGAACAAGGAGGTTAAAGTCTTGTACAATGAAAACTACATTCCATGAAGAAATGAAAAACTACATTAATAAATGGAAACATATATCATGGAATAGAAAACAATCTTGTTGGGGGAGCCTGGATGGCTCAGTCAGTTAAGCATCCAATTCTTAATCTCTGCTCAGGTCATGATCTCACACTTTGTGAGTTCCCACATCAGGTTCTGTGATGATGGTGCAGAGTCTGCTTTGGATTCTGTCTCTCCTTCTCCCTAGCCCTTCCCCACTTGTTCTTTCTCTCTCTCTCTCTCTCTCCAAAAAAAAATATAAGAAAATAATAATAATAAATAAATGTAAATAAATAAAAAGAGTAACTAAAAATAACCCCAATATTGTTAAAACGTCGATACTACCCAAAGCAATCTACAGATTCAATATAATGCCTATAAAAGTTCCAATAACATTTTTTCAGAAATAGAAAAGCCAATCCTAAAATTCATATGGAATCCCAAGAGACTTCAAATAGCCAAATCTTAATAAAGAAGAATAAAACTGGAGGACTCACACATCTGATTTCAAGAGTATGGTATTGCCATGAAAACCAATGGAATAGAATAGACAGCCCAAAAATACACTCTGATATATATAGTCCAATGATATCAACAAGGGGGCCAAGACCATTTAATGAGGGAAAGTAAAGGTTTTTCAACAATGGTGCTGGGAAAACTTGATATCCACATGCAAAAAAATGAAGTTGAACTTTTACCTAACTTCACATACACAAATTAACTCAAAATGGATCAAGAAACCTACATGTAAACCGAAAACAATAAAACTCTTAAAAAAAACATAAACAAAATCTTCATGACATTAGATTTAGCAATGATTTCTTGCGTTTGATGCCAAAGCCATAGGTAACGAAAGGAAAATAAGCAAACTGGACTTCATAAAAATTTAAAAATTTTATGCATCAAAAGACACTATCAACAAGAGTAAAACAGCAACCCATAGAATGACGTAAAATATTTGCCAACCATATATCAAATAAGGGACTAATATCCAGAATATATAGAGAAATCCTACAACTCAATAATACGTGTGTGCACACACACACACACACACACAGAAGAAAACAAAAAAAACAATTCAAAAGTGGGAAAAGGACTTGAGTTCACATTTCTCCAGGAAAGATTATAAAAATGGCCAATAAACACATGAAAAGATGCTCAACGTCAGAAATCATTATGTAAATGCAAATATCACCCCACAGCCATTAGTATGGCTAATATTTTTAAAAAGGAAGAAAACAACGAGTGCTGATGAGGAATTGGAGAAATGGGGATCCCTGTGCACTTGTGGTGGGAATGTAAAATGTTATCATACTATGGAAAACAGCATGGTGGGTCACCAAAAAAATTAAAATAGAATTGCTTTATGATCTAGCAATTCCACTTCTGGTTATACACCCAACACATTGAAAGCAAGGCCTCAGACAGACATTTGTACACCCATGTTCATAGCAGCCTTATTCACAATAGCTAAAGTATGGAAGCACCCACGTATCTATCAAAGGATGAATGGGTAAACAACATATACTATATCCATACAATGGAATATTGTTCAGCCTTAAAAGGAAGAAAGCTCTACAACATGCTGCAACATGGATGGACCTTCACATTATGCTAAGTGAAATAAGCCAGTCACAAAAAGACAAACACCATATGATTCCACTTATGTGAAGAACTTAGAGTAGTCAAAATTATAAAGACAGAAAGTATAATAGTGGTTTCCAGAAGCTAGGAAAAGGGGAGAATGGGGAATTATTGTTTAACGGGGACAGAGTTTCTGTTTATGAGATGAAAAGTTATGGGGATGGTTGGTGGTGATGGAGCACAACAACGTGAATGTATTTAATACCACTGAACTATAATGTTATGACTAAAGATTTTAAAGCAAAATACTAGTTATGAACACATTCATTTACAAATAACCACAATTGCTCTGAAACATATTAGTTAATTACCTTCAGATTGAATACACAAATAGAAAAACCATCGATGTGCTCATTCACCTTTCCTGTGACAATAGACTCTAGCTATAACATATGTTCACATAATGGTTATAAAGTATTTGTTTGATTAAAATAGCACCATAGCAATGAATTTCTTAATAGAAGGTTACATATCTTTTTAAAGTTTATTATTTGAATCAGGTTTGGTAATATGTACTCCTTGCTCAGTTAATGAGCTAAGAAGAACATGGAGATTACACGTGGAGTTTATCAGTCATTTAAAACTGCAAAATAATAGTAATCCAAAGCATTTTGATTCCCATCGATTTTATGCAATATTTATCACCCATTGACAGTAAATTCGTAAAAGTCCTATGAAGAATATTCTTTAATTTGAAATTAAAGTAAAAAAAAAATAAATAAATGAAATACTTTATAAATGCATGTGGAGAGTAGTAATGTGGCTAATGCTTTATAATACATGATGGTCCAGATAAAAATTAAGGGAATCATCTGCTGTTTTTAATACGTGTACATACACATGCATGTGTGAATGTGTGTATAAAATGAGCTGTGTGTTTAACATATACATATATATGGCTCAGGGACGCCTGGGTGGCTCAATCTGTTAAACGTCCACTTCAGCCCAGGTCATGATCTTGGGGCTTGTGAGTGAGTTCAAGCCCTGCGTTGGGCTCTCTGCTGCCAACACAGCCCACTTCAAATCTCTGTCTCCCTCTCTCTCTGCCCATTTCCTGCTCATGCTCTCTCTCTCAAAAATAAATAAACATTAATATATATTTCGATGGAAAGAACTTTGGAGTTAAAATTATGAAGCTTAGATCTGAATCCTGGGTATTTCCACACATAACTGAATGAAGGTGTTCACATCAGTTAAACTGAGTCTCAGATTCCTCACCACTAAAATGGGATAATAATATCTCCTTTCCTCTTTTATTTGAATTTTATAAAATTCAAATTAAGTAGCATCTATAGAAAGGACTTTGGAAAATAGAGAGTGTTCTTTGAACCTAAGCTTCTATTGTAGGACACTTAGCTAAATTTTGTGCATAGGTTAACCCAAGTTGCTTAATAATTTTGAATGACTAAATAAATAAATCTTTTAAACATATTATTGGTACAGTAGTAAGGTTCTGTTAAAGATGTCCGTAAGTCACTCTCTGAATGTCTACAGGTGCTCCTATGCCCATTCATCCCCTCCTAATTAAGCTTGTTTTCTTCAATATATGAGTAATTAGGAGATATGCACACTTATTTATCATGGCATTTTGTTCTCTGTTATGATTAATTATTGAAGCTCCCTGACATATAACACCTAACTTAAAAATCATTACATGATCCAGCCGGCCCCTGGATGATTCATTTGGCTAAGCACCCGACTTAGGCTCAGGTCATGATCTCGTGGTTTCTGAGTTCCAGCCCCACATCGGGGCTGCTGTCAGCCTGTCAGCACAGAGCCTGTTTTGGATCCTCTGTCCCCCTCTCTCTGCCCCTCCCCCGCTTGTGCTCCCCCTCCAAAAACTAAACAAATATTAAAAAAAAATCATTAGCTTGTTCTATTCTGAGACTAAGTTAGGAGGATAGGAAAAGCACACCCTTCCAGCTGTAGTGAAGCATTTTCCCTACAGACAAATTACTGGACATCATATTACTTAATAATGGCTACAGTGCTATTACTAGCAAAGTAGCTGAAACTATTCTGTCAACATCAAGTGACGGTTACTACAATAGTTCTATTTGGACACTATTTCAGCTACTTTATGAGCTAAATAATGGTTGTGATGGATTATCCATTAAATTACCGTTTATAACATTTTTATGTTATAATTTTATTTTATTACAATGAAAAGGTATATTTGGAGTTCTTTTAAATTTATTTACAAAATGGACTTTGGAAACATATCCATTTGTAATATGCCTATTACTCTTGATTGTATGTTTTATAGCAAATGCATCGCATTTAACTACATATAACATAGTAATATTTTAAAACATTAACAAGAGTATTTGCTTTTCCTACTTAGGAGCATCAAAGTTGTCCTCTGCTCAATACTTCAGAAGAAGGAGATGACATGAGAGAGAGAGAGAGAGAGAGAGAGAGAGAGAGAGATTCAGCAACATATTTCCTGGCATCCAGGAATAAGCAGCTTAGCCTTGGATAAAGGAGTGATTTTGGAGGAAGTGGAATGAGCTCAGTTCAAAAACAACAAAGCTGATTTAGGGTGGCAAATGATGTATTAAAAACCACTTTCCCTGGTTCCTTCCTACCTCCAGACTAGATTCAGAGAAAGAATAAAATCATGCCATTTGCAGCCACATGGATGGACCTGGAAGATATTATGCTAAGTGAAATAAGTCAGTCAGAGAAAGACAGATAATATGTTTTCACTCCTATGTGGAACTTGAGAAACTTAACCAACGACCACAGGGGAAGCGAAGGGAAAAATAGTTACAAACAGAGAGGGAAGGAGGCAAACCATGAAAGACTGTTAAGTACAGAGAACAAACTGAGGGGTGGATGGGGGGTGGGGAGAGGGGGAAATGGGGGATGGGCATTGAGGAGGGCACTTGTTGGGATGAGCACTGGGTGTTGTATGTAAGCAATGAGCCACGGGAATGTATCCCCAAAACCAAGAGCTCGCTTTACACACTATATGTTAGCCAACTTGACAATAAATTATGGTTTAAAAAAAGAAAAAAAAAGAATTATTAGAACAAACAAGACACTTAAGCAATATTGTTGGACATAAGATCAACATATAAAAATCTAACAGTACTCATATACATGATATACAACAACCAACTTGAAAATATAGTAGAGAAAAATATTCAAGAGATAAAACTAAAAAAAACCAAGGTATATACCTTAGTATATTCCAAGGAATCTGGTGAGGTAGCTCAAAAATACACAAAACCTGGATGTGGAATACTACAAAATATTTTTAAGGATATAAATGAAGATCTAAATGAACAAAGACACAACTTGCTCATAGATGGATGGCTAATAATATAAAAATGTAGATTATCTCTGAAATAAAAAAAAAAAACAATGCAATTGGAAATAAAATCCCAACTTTTTTTCATAGAACTTGGCAACTCAAAAAATCATTTGCAAGAATAAAGGTCCAATGCACTATCTAGCATGCTAGCCACTAGCCACATGTACCTACTAAGCCCTTGAAATGTGGCTAGCCTGAATTAAGATTCAGCAAAAATATTATATTATATATTAAGAAAATGATATTTTGTGTATTTTGGATTAAATAAAATATATCTTTATTTTTTTAATTTTTTTAATGTTTATTATTTTTGACAGAGAGAGAGAGAGAGAGAGAGAGAGTGAGCAGGGGAGGGGCAGAAAGAGAGGGAGACACAGAATCCAAAGCAGGCTCCAGGCTCCGAGCTGTCAGCACAGAGCCTGATGCGGAGCTTGAACTCGAGAACCACAAGATCATGACCTGAGCTGAAGTCGGTCGCTCAACGGACTGAGCCACCCAGGCGCCCCTAAATAAAATATATCTTTAAAGTTTTAAAAAAGAGTCAAGGCCCAAAAATAGCAGAATTTTTAAAAATTGAAACAAGGAGGACAGGATATTTACTAACAGATATTTAAGACTTGTTATAAAATTACTTACTCTATTATTATTGATAGAGTATGACATTGTTGCAAAGACAGATAAACATAAGTTAAAAATAGTCTTGAATTAGATATAATATAGGGAGCATTTAAAATTCGTGGGTGATAGGGGTACCTGAGTGGCTCAGTCGGTAAAGTGTCCAACTCAGGCTCAGGTCATGATCTCACGGTTCGTGGGTTCGAGCCCCGCGTCAGGCTCTGTGCTGACAGTTCAGAACCTGGATCCTGCTTCAGATTCTGTGTCTCCCTCTGTCTCTGCCCCTCCCCGACTCACGCTTTGTCTCTCTCTCTCTCTCTCTCAAAAATGAATAAACGTTAAAATTTTTTTTAAAATAAAAATTAGTGGGTGGTAAATGTTCATAATAGTTTAGGGACAACTGTCTTTATGAATAGAAAATTACTCTATCTCTTCCTCTCAGTAAACACAAAGTTTGTGGATTAAACTCTGATAGATTAAAGAACCAAAGTGTAAAAGTAAAAATATAATATTTAAAATTTTTATCAAGTGATTACTTAAATAAGACATAGATAATAGTAATAATAAGAGAGGCATTTCACAGTCCCAACAATCACAATTATAAAAACTTATGTATTACAAAAGAACATGAAATAAAAGGCAAGACACACAATGGGAGAGGATATGTACAACAGATCTAATTGACAAATGTTAGAATTCACTTTATGTGAAGAACCTCTACTAACAAATTAGAAAGCACAAATATTCCAATAGCCATATGTCAAAGGATATAAACAGGCAACTCACAGAAGAGAAAATCCAAATACCTGACAAATAATCAGAAATTATAAACAAGGAAATATTTCACACTGTCGTGATTGGCCAATCTTAAAACATTCTGACCATAGTATTGATTTACAGATAGTGAAATGTACACATACACCTGCTGATTGGAATATAAATTGGCAGAATCACTTTGGAGAATGATTGCACAATATCTGGCAAATTTAAAGATGAAAACACTCTGCCACTTAACAATTTGAATTAAAATACATTTTTTTAAATGTTTATTCAGTTTTGAGGGAGAGAGAGAGAGAGAGAGAGAGAGAGAGAGAGAGAGAGAGAGACAGCACACCAGAGGGGGAGGGGCAGAGACAGAAGGACACAGAATCTAAAGCAGGGTGTAGGCTCCAGGTTCCGAGCTGTCAGCACAGAGCCTGACGCGGGGCTCAAACCCACAAACTGCAAGATCATGACCTGAGTTGAAGTAGGACGTTCAGCTGACTGAGCCACCCAGGTGCCCCAACAATTGAAATTTTGAGTGTATTGCCTAATTATAAACGTACTTATAAGGAAACATGACACATTTATGTGTAATAGAAAAAAAGAAAGGCAGCAACCCAAATATCCATTGGTAGGGAACTGTAATGATAAATTTTGAGTATTTATACAATGAATACATCGAAGTAGCTAACATGAATGAACTTTATTTATATGCATTGACTTGGATAAATCTGAAAAACAATGCTTTGTGAAAAGGAAATTACAGAATATTATGTACATTTTGATATCTTAATAAATTAAAAAGAAAGAGAACAATACAGTATTTTGCATATGCAACTAGTATACACCAAATATACCCTAGAAGTTTCCTCTGGGGAGGGAGGTGGGACACGGGCTTCCACTCTGCTGCAATGTTCATTTTCAGGTACATGAAAAAATTTAAACCTCACTCTCTGTCACAGTTTGTTGCTCTCAGAATATGACTTTAGTATAAAATGTCCATGCATCATTTACTAGCTTCTTTTTTCTTTCCGTTGCAGTTGATATTGGTGGTGATACGGACAATTCAAGTGTCTAAAGAAATGTACTGGAGTGTAGCTATTATTGTAAATTTGGTAGCTAAGATGTTATAAACAGAATTTCAGCATGAACAGATTGGGGAGTTAAAGTTTCCTGCTGTGGGAAACATGAGAGACCAAGGCTTTAACCTACAACAGCTGGAAATAGCCAGTCAGCTACATCAACACATAAAATAAAAGCATTATTGATAAGGCTTGAAAGATTATTTGGCTCAATATCAGGGAGGGCCTGATATGTATTACTAGAGTCTGCATGTGATTTGAAAAGCAAAAAAGTGAGCAAGATTTATAGTATTATACTGAGAGATATACTAACAGTGACAGAGCAGTGGTAGGATGATTTGAAGTGGTGAGGGATTGAAAAGACAGAAGGCCAGTTGGAGAGTATTATAATTTTTTTTTATTTTTTATTTAAAAAATTTTTAATGTTTATTCATTTTTTGAGAGAGAGGGAGACAGAGGATGAGCAGGGGAGGGGAAGAGAGAGAGAGGGAGATGCAGAATCTGAAGCAGGCTCCAGGCTCTGAGCTGTCAGCACAGAGCCCGATGTGGGGCTCGAACTCAAGAACCATGAGATCATGATCTGAACTGAAGTCAGACACTTAACCTACTGAGGCACCCAGGCACCCCAAGAGTATTATAATTTTTATGAGATACTGTCAGTGATAGGTGGATATGATAGTGGAGATGATGCTTAAATTTATAGGTCAACTTGGATGGGTCACAGTGCCCAGGTATGTGGTCAAACATTAGTCTGAATATTTCTGTGAGGGTGTTTTGGATGAGATTGACATTTAAATCAGTGGACTTTGAATAAAGCAGATTGCTCTCAATAATATGGGAGAGCCTCATCCAATCAGTTGAAGGCCCAGATAGAACAAAGACTGAACTCACCATAGCAAGGAAGAATTCTGCCAGCAGATGGCCTTTGGGCTCAAACTGCAGCATTGGCTTTTCCTGGATCTCCAGTCTGACAACTTTCCCTGAAGATTTTGGACTCACCATTTTCCATAATCACATAAGCCAATTCCACAAAATAAATCTCTTTATATATACACATCCTATTGGTTCTGTTTCTCTAGAGAACCTTGACTAATACAGTGGCATAAGAAATGGGAGATTGGATAGAAAATATATTGGGATGACTAAATCTACAGAGGCTGGCAACTGCTTGGATAAGGAAGGAAAAAAGAAGACAACTTGGGAAGTTCTAGTCTATTTGACTCAGAGAATGGAAAGGCCTCAAATTTGTAAGTCGAATATGGAAGAGTGGATATTTAGGGAGAAGAGAATTAGATCAGTTTGGGACATCTTTAGTTTAGGTTTTAGTAGCCCATTCGAATGGAAACAATCAGTAACCAGATATAGTTGTGGACATGAAGCTTAGTGGAGATGTCTGAGCAGGTGATACAATATAGAAGCTGGATGAACAGAACCATGGCAATGGAAGATATGCCCAGAGGCAAAAGTGAGTTTAAAAAGAAAGAGAGACAATGTGTATGCATGTGTGTATGTGTGTGCATGTACACGTGTGCATGAGAGAGAGAGAGAAAATCAAACCAAGACCAATACAAACTACTGCATGTGTGTGTGTGTGTGTGTGTGTGTGTGCGCGCGCGCGCGCGTGTGTGTTGGGGGTTCTGGGGCCAGGAGACCAGCCTAGGCTACAGATGACTCAGAGGAGTTTAGGTGGTGTGGCACTGAGGAAGGAGGGCATTCCAAGAAGAGGTGATCAACCATGACAGCCATTACAGAGAAGTAAGGGTGATGAGACGCTGGAGGGTTGCCAGGGTGTGGTTTTAGTTGAGTGACAGACATAGATTCTGACTGACACTGAATTAATGAGAGAGTAGGTGGTGAAGAAGTGAAAGATATGAGCAGAGTCATTTTCAAAGTGAAAATCGAGTGGTTGGAAAGTAAAAGGAAGATAACCTGGAAAGTTGCCAAAAGAAAGATAATTGTTTCCTAAATCAGGTTGCTTTCTAAATGCAGCAATTAAGCCAAACAAACAAACTAAGTAACTAACAAAACAAAAAACCCTGAAAACTTAGATAAATTCCAACTACTGAAATCTTGATAGTTTATGTTACAACAAGCCCACAGGTAAAATCACAGATAGTATTCGATCTTACCATCTTCATTTGGTCACAGTTACTGGCCAAGGAGCATAGGAAGTTCTTGCACATGTGAAACTTAACAAATTCCCAGGAGCTACTCTCATCTATTGTTCATTCTTTCTTTTTCTACTATTTACTTAAGAAGAATAAAACTTGTGGGGCACCTGGATGGCTCAGTCAGTTAAGCGTCCGACTCCGGCTCAGGTCATGATCTCACAGTTTGTGAGTTCAAGTCCCGCATCGGGCTCTTTGCTGACAGCTTAGAGCCTGGAGCCTGCTTCAGATTTTGTGTCTCCCTCTCTTTCTGCCCCTCCCCCACTAGCGTGCTCTCTCTCCCTCTATCTCTCTCAAAAATAAATAAAAACATTAAAAATTAAAAAAAAAGAAGAGTGAAAATTGAGTGTAAAATTCATTCATCATTTATTAATTTTTCCCCTTTTAAATAATATTGATATTGGTGGTGATACGGGCAGTCTAGAGAACCGTGCCCATGTGTACTGTTCTTGTACAGCTGCCCACATATAGGGAAGCAAAAATCCTCTATTGTGGGACACACAAGTGCCTGTGGAATGCTCTTTAGGAGAAGTAGATGTAAGAAACTGAGTCATAAGTTGCCCCTTGTTACCTACCCATGGCCAGACTTGTTTTAAAACTGACTATCCTCAGTCAAGAGTGTAAAGTTATGTTAAAGTGAAACTACTGGTTTCCATTCTTACAGACACAGCGTCCAATAAAAATTATTGAAAATGCTCTCCCGTGGTCAAAACCCATCAATGCCAGAAGCTGATCAAATCAGGGAAGCTTCTTTAAATATTTCACAAAGATCAAAAGGAGATTACACCTATTTGGTGCAAGTGGTTTAATAACTACTCAGTAGTAAAGACTAGATGTTATTTTCGTATCTCTTTATTGGTTTTAAAGGTTTTTTTTTCCACTCAAAATGTAACACAGGAATGTAAAAAAAAAAAAAAATACTGCCATGGTACCTCGTATGCAGGCCTGCACAGGGCCTACTGGGCCCAAACCACTGCCTGGGTCTGGCTATGCCCTTTCAAGTTGACACAGGGCTGTGCTAATGTGCTAATGGCAATGCATTCCCCTGCAGCTCTCCCAAGTGCCTCTGCTTCCTCCCACACACCCCTGTAGCCCAGCTTCCTCTTCTCTCTTTATGTCTCTTGCTGGTCTTCTGAAACTTCCCAGGAAACCTATCCAGCTCTACACAGGAAACTTGAAAGGAGACCATAGTCTGCCTGGGACTGTCAGATGTATTGTTCTTAAACCTTATGCAATATTTTTCCAATCACATTATGTAGGGTTTCCAAGGCCAGAACCTTCCCTTTCTGTATTCGAGTCCCTAAAAACTAGCAGCATATCTGCATTCAGTGGGTAACCAACAGTAATTTGTGAATCGATTTGTGTTTTTAATACTCCTGACCAATTACTGGTATAATCAATATCAAGATCTTTTCAGCTACTTCTTTAAGGACATTCATTAAAGTGCATCATTTGGATTTTAATTAAAACACGATCTCATGTTTTAGTTTCACTCCATGATGAGAAGCTTAATTACAATAGTCACATTTTTGTTCATAAAACATGACATTGGGAGGTGTGTGGATGTCTCAGTGGGTTAAGTGTCTGAATCTCGATTTCAGCTCAGGTCATGATCTCATGGTTCCTGAGATTGAGCCCTGCATTGGACTTTGTGCTGGCAGTGTGGAGCCTGCTTGGGATTCTCTCTCCCTCCCTCTGCCCCTCTACCACTCATGCGTGCTCTCTCTCAAAATCAGTAAATAACCTTTAAAAAAAGTAGCATCGGTTTCCACGCGCATAAAATGGCAAAACCCTGAACCTAATGAGGGAGCTAAGTTATAAAGTTTCTAATTTTCAAAAACACTAAATTCCATTCTTTGATAAATGGGTTCTTGCCTTCTTTTACTCACACTGAGGAATTTGAAAAATGCCAATTATTTCTTATTACTCAATTGCCTTGGTTTGTTTTGGTTTGGGTAATGCAAAGCTATGATAGCACAGTAATGATAATGAAGAATGAATTCAGGATGTATTACAGTAAATTGCATAAACATTAAAATAATTTTTTCAAACTGCTTTTGTGAAACAAAACAAAAGAATTCTTATCATTCTCATGAACCAGTGTTAGGGTAGGCTTGCTGTAAGATTCAGAAGACCTGCTTATGTTAGGGGGACCATAGATCTTTGTTTACCTGCCAGCATCCCAGTTTATACCTGTAATTCTCACACAGTCATTAATCCTGTCCCTTTACTTTAAAAAACTGTTCATTTGAATGATAACCTATATGTTCACTCTGGTTATAAAGTCAGTTCTAACCA
Organism: Herpailurus yagouaroundi; assembly: GCF_014898765.1. Taxonomy (NCBI): domain Eukaryota; kingdom Metazoa; phylum Chordata; class Mammalia; order Carnivora; family Felidae; genus Herpailurus; species Herpailurus yagouaroundi. Next base: position 88,904 of record NW_024412419.1, read on the forward strand.
ACTACTTTTAAGTAGATTAACTTTTGCTGGGCTCAGTTTCCCATTCATGACATGAGGAGGTCAGCCTAGGTGATGTCTCAGGTCTATTCAGCTCTGCTGTTGTGACCTGTGAGGAAAGTGTGGGGAGGTCTGAAGAGCGATGTTTCTTCTGGTTTGCAGCTCTCAGGAAAACAAGCTTCTTCACTAAGAAATTCAAAGAAAGGCTTCCTTAAAAACAGTCTTTCAGAATAAAACAAAACTGCAAACGCTGCTCTGATCAGACTCTGGGATGTTGTTATTTGCTAAGCTGCAGAGACTCACCTCTTGTAAAGGCTTGTCAACAATGGCAAAGCTCTAACAGTCAGCTTTGTCCAACACAGGCCTTTAAGTTAAATAAACTCTATGCCTGGGGAACGATGTAAGGAAAAGCTGGAAGAAGCTGGAGAAGGAGACTGGTAAAGGGAAGTTGCACACTCACCGATAGCTACTCGTAGGGGATGTGACGCCACAGGAGGGACTGGGTGCTAAGAACACATCTACTGCAAGAGGGATCCCCAGCCCAAATACCCAGGGTAGTTGAGATCTTCAAAAGTAATACAGGGATCTATAAACTATCCTCAATATTTTGAAGATCCAAGTGGAAATTATTCAGCCACTTTACAGCTGATTAGCTTAACCAAAGCATCAGATCCCCATGTTTTCAACCAGCATTCTGTGAACCCATTTTGATGATAGCAGAATGGGAAGCATAAGCAGGTGGAAGAAAGGCTGGTTGAGACAATTCAGTGTTGGAGGATCCTGACCTCACTCTACTCATTTTTGGCAAGACATTTTTACCACAGACATCAGTCACGTGCAGTCCAGGTGTTACACATGACACATCTCGAGTAGTGTCTTTTAGCTTGGGAATTATGAAGAGAATAAAAGGCTTTGTTGAGAATAACTGAAAGCATCCTGCAATGAGAACAATACAGACTTTGCAGTGATATAAGATTTGCATGAGGGGCTCCTGGATGGGTCAGTCGGTTAAGCATCCAATTCCATTCAGTTAAGGTCATGGTCTCACGTTTCGTGGGTTCGAGCCCTGAGTCAGGCTCTGTACTGAAGGCTCCAAGCCTGGAGCCTGCTTTGGATTCTGTGTCTCCTTCTCCCTCTGGCCCTCCCCAGCTAGTGCTCTGTCTCTCAAAAACAAATAAATGTTTTTAAAAAACTTTAAAAAAAAGATTTGCATGAAAGATTACATAAAGTAGATGCTGATGTCAGACGGTAACCCCTTTTTCATGCTCTGCTCTATAACAACCCCTCTCAAGTGGCCGGGGTACACTGCTCTGGTTTGGATGCTATTCCTTCCCAACACGGAAAACCTCCTGTGTGTTCCATGAGGTCTTGCCCTGTGCAATCTCTGCTACATACTTTGCTAGTCTCAGTTTTTTGTTTGTTTGTTTGTTTGTTTGTTTGTTTGTTTGTTTTAATGAATGACAGTTCTTGGATTTTGCTAAGGCATTTTCTCAAGATACACTTGCTGTATAGAAATTCTTTTTCTATTGTTTCCCATCTAATTTGTTCTGAGGTTCGCTGGATGTCTTCTTTGCTAATTACAGAGGTTGTTTCTTTTGTGGTAAATCTGACAAATAGAAGCACGCCTTGGGCAGGTTGGGGGAACCAACAGGGTAAATGTGGCAGGGCCGTGATGTGGGAAAGGCTTGGAAGGCCAGGCTGGGGAAAGGTGTGAAATGCTAGGAGATAGGGTTCACCAAACATTTCTGGTAAGGAGAGTGACAAAATAATTAGGCCCTAAATAAATTAGTCTAATTTTCTCAGGCCCTAACTTCAGTCATATTTAAAAGGAGCTTTCACTGAACCCCTGATTCCGGGAAGAGGAGTGTCTTCCCATGTGGCAGCAGGAGGGTCTGCAGGAATACCCAGGGCAATGGGCCCTGTCATCAGATGAGTCTGGGAAATTACCTTTTAAATTGTCCTTTCTGTGATTAAGATTGCACAATAACACATTAAAGAATCTGAGCACCTTCTATACCTCAGCAATCCATTTAATTTGGTTTGGCACAAACCTTCTCATTCTTACTGGAGAACAAACTCATGCTTCAGTGTCCTAGCACATAGGTCAGTGTTCCACCAAACTGTGACCACAGGCGTTGTTCAGAAAGAACAAGGAAATTCTGTACAGTACCTTTTGAATATTGAAAAAAAGTTGAAAAGAGATAAGTTACTTGTTAAATTTTTATTGCATGTCAGGGCCCCATTTTCCACAGACTGTGTCCTCACCCTTACCCAGAGGGAGATAGCACTATAGCCCATCCCAGTGACTGCAAGGCCAACACTCCTTCCCTGGCCTGCCAAAATACCCATTGCAATTCTGGCCCGTTTCCTCCTTCAGGCTTTCCTAAATTGTTAGGAAATTGATCAATATCCTCTTGCAAAAATCCACTCAGTAATAATGAGAAGACATTCCTAATTAGCCTCTCTTACTATGCAGGCATCACTCTGGGTGGCTTTGCTCACCTTTTTGTGACTGTCACTATTTTCCATACTCTTGCTTATAATCATTCTACAGCCGCTTTGAAGTTCTTTGGGAAACAAGAAAAAAGGGAACTGAGACTTCCCAGTACAAAGAGGCAGCTGAGTCATAGTTCCTAAAGCAGAAAACTCCAGGCTGCCAGGAGGAAGGGGTGGGGGGATGCTTACCTCACCAGGGGTCAGGCCACAGAGGCCTTCGGAGGCCCCCAGAGGAGCCAGGTTGCAGTGTTACCTGCCAGCTGCCCCAAGGTACTGAAGCAAACGCCTGGGACTCCCTGGCAATATTGTGGGAAGCCAGTCAAAATGATGAAGAAGCACAATTGTTCTTTCTTAACAAGGACCCAGTGTGCTTAATCTTGAGTTCAGTGCTCAAATAATGACATTCTAACCTGAGTGAAAGAAGACATTGGTGTGAAATTGCAGTGACATGTTTATAATTCTCTCTAAAATTTTAAAGACATTGCATGGATGTTTATCTTCAGTAAATATGATTTTACATAATCAGTTGGCAGTTCACACCATTACCTGAACCTGTCCTAAGAGAGCAGACGAGGTTTGTGGAAACTAAAAACCTGTGTCAAGGAACCTAATTATTTTGTCCATGGCTGTGCCGAGAAATGAGGGCCAGTGAGGAAAAGGCCATGGTTCCACTTTCAGTGGCCAAGGGGCAAGCAGCCCTCAGGGACCCGGTAAAAGTGTGGTGATGCTGCACTTGAGAACATCACATCCTCGTCTGAGCCAGAGGGAACCCGAAGTTTCCAAAATCAATTACTAAGAATTGGATGTGGATTAAACGGGAAGATAAATAAAAACTGTACAGAAATACACTTTCAGAGATAATTGCAAAGTTTAACAATTTATTTTATACTTTAGGGAGGAAGTTTATGGGGTGATGGGGTGGCTCAGTCGGTTAAGCATCTGACCTCAGCTCAGGTCGTGATCTCCCGGTTTGTGGGTTTGAGCCCCACATGGGACTCTGTGCTGACAGCTCGGAGTCTGGAGCCTGCTTCAGGTTCTGTGTTTACCTCTCTCTCTGCCCCTCTCCCACTCACACTCTGTCTCTCAAAAAATAAATGTTAAAAAAAAAGGAAGTTAATTAATTTTGGATTTCTTTTTCTATTAGTTTTGAGGTCATTGGTAGACCGTGGGAGGAACAGCTGTGTGGACATGTTTGCTCCAGTTTAAGGCCCATACAACAGGTTCTGATTGTGAGTCAACACAGGGTTGGGAAAGCACATTGATTTTAAAGCCAGACGGACTGGGGCCAAACCCTGGCTCTGTCAACTGCTAGTTGTAAAGTCTGATAAAAGATAAGGGCTGCTCGCCAGAGCTGTACGAGATAATTCCACCTTCCTCACAGGGTTCTGCAGGGATTATGAAGGGCAGTATGTGCAAAAGTCTCTGATACAATCAGCATTTTTTATTCCTCTAATGCCTTTTTTCCCCCTTTACTCAGAAATCCTCTTTCTGTCAGCTCTGAAACCTCCAGATTGCCTAAGCTACAAAGTGTGTTTGAAGGCAGTTGAGAGACTGTGGGCCCCATTTCCCTGACAGCCTCCTACAAGACACTTAAGGCACATCTTTGCCTCTGTAGTTAAATTCGCTAAATTTGCTAAAGTTATCTGTGATTCTCCAGTTGAACAGACTAATACTGATTTTTTAGCCTTAAAACTCCATCTCTTGTATTCCAGAAGTGTCCCTGGGCTCCAGTGATGGGAACCCTGCAGCCACGTAAACCTAAAGACAGAAACAACAACCGGCAAACTCTCTGGACACCCACTGAAACCTTGCCAAGGGCGTGAGGAAAAGGTAACTAGTTGGCAAAATGGGTGGAAGCTTTAGACTGCTTGGGACCTTTGGACATGCAGAACCCCTTCAGCATACTAACTCCAATCAATCAAAAGGCAAGCCAAACCCCCAAAGGGCTGTCTTGTTGGTATTTCCATTTTATCCAAGTGTAAATCTCATGATAGCTTACTACAGCTTTGTCATGGAAACACCTGCAGAAGCTTTCTGGTTAGTTAGCTGTCAGCATAGTATTTTCTCTTCTAGGTTTTAGAATAGAAACCATTTGATGTGAGTCATGAAGAATAAAATGCCCTTTGGTTGCATCCCATACCTAGCGATGATTCATAGTGGAAATGTATTATTTAAGAATTGTGAGTAAGATTATTGTACCTTATAATGAGGTGATTGCTATCTGGTACCTGGAAAATGGAAAATAAGTATCTTCCGGTTGATTTGGTTTATGTTCCTCTTTAACTTTCTATTTGGGCAAATGAATCAATAGTAATTTTCTCCCACTCTCCCCCTCTCACAAAAAGAAATAAAGATGGAAAGAAAGAAAGACAAATGAGAAAGAGAGAGAGAGAGGCAAAATGGAGGCCTTTTGAGTCAGATGGGAGTTCAAAGCCTGGTTCCATTAAGTCAGTAGATGTGAAATCCTGGGCAAGGCATGTGGCTTTTCTTAGACTTCTATTCAAAATTGGTTAAATGGGTATAATACCATCTACTCATAGTTCATGCCCATTGCAGTGGATACCATAACACCTATAGCCATAGATGGTTACTGTTTGGAGAAATGCTGGATTCCTCATCTCTGAGCTCCCTTTAGCATTTCAGATCCTTCAACTGCCTTGAAGATAACTGCTCAGTTGTCCTCTGAATCTGCCAAATCATAATGCATAAAACAATGCATTAAGGCCAGAGTAGAGGATCTGGGGCCACATGGGCTGGCTTAAATATTGACTCTGTGACTTGCTAGCTGAAGGTTACTAAGGATCTTACTTTAACTTACTCTGTTTTAGCTACATGGGGATAACCACATTGCTTATAGGCTGTTATGAGGATTAAATAGGTTAACATTTGTAAAAAGACAAGGCACTTAGTACACCACCTGATTTGTGGTAGGTGTTACATACTTGTTTGATAAATGAAGGAACTTCTCATGCACATGGCCAGGTCTCTTGAAAGACCCACCTTAGCTGCTTCTTCACTGCCCCATCTCCTTTCCCTCTACTTCCACATCTTGATAGCAGTCAACTGGTGGTCGACGGTCATCCCTCTGAGGTATGGAATTTCCCCCATGGTGCTAGTGAAGAAAATAAACCAGATGTGATAACTTAAAAAAAATCCCACAAAATTACAGGGGCTTAACATAACAGAAGTCACATTTTTCACTTGGGGGTAGGGATGGGTAGGTGGACAGCTCTCCACCAAAGATTTGTGGTCCCCTTACTGCACATATTGTGCAAATATTTGGCTAAGAAGCTGATGCCCATGAGGGACAACATTTGCCAGCCCATCTTGCATGCGTGAATTCGTGCAACTGAGTCTCAGCCAGTAGAATATGGACAGAACAATGCATATGCTTCCAGGATTGGCCCATAAAAGTGTTCCTATTGATCCTCCACTCTGGCCTTGACCCCACTAGCTACTAGGTGTTGATGGAGCTGACTTCAGTGGGTCTTAGAAGCCACTCATGGAAGACAGCCAGGTCTCTGTTAGGCAGGGTACCTGCAAGTCTGCCTGACACCTGGTCCCTGCCACTGGTCAGGAACACCCACTCATGGGGGTTCTTGGCGATTCCTTCCAAGAACCAAAAGTCAGCATGAGAAGTCGTCAGTGTCTTCTTCACTGATTGAAACCCATGCGAGCTCATGTCCTTCTACCCCATTAATTTCAGTGAGTTTGTTGGTCTGAGTTTAAGTGCATTTGATCAGAGAAAACAGAGACAAGAATGTTCATATTGATGTAAACTATCACTACATTTTGGAATACTAGTCTGTTATGCCTCTTTTTTTCTCCCCCATTTTGTTAATGTTTAAACATGAGACTTATTTAAAACTATTTAGGGACGCCTGGGTGGCGCAGTCGGTTAAGCGTCCGACTTCAGCCAGGTCACGATCTCGCGGTCTGTGAGTTCGAGCCCCGCGTCAGGCTCTGGGCTGATGGCTCAGAGCCTGGAGCCTGTTTCCGATTCTGTGTCTCCCTCTCTCTCTGCCCCTCCCCCGTTCATGCTCTGTCTCTCTCTGTCCCAAAAATAAATAAACGTTGAAAAAAAAAATTAAATAAATAAATAAATAAATAAAATAAAACTATTTAAATTTAAAACTATTTTAAACTATTTTAAAACTACTTTAAAACTTTTAATAGTTTTAAAACTATTTTAATTATTATTTGTGTAATTATTGCATGGTGATTTGTCTGAAAGAATATTTATTCCTGGGCTAAAGAATATATCCCTCCATCCAATACAGACTTTTAAAAATTACTTTTATTAACAAATACTACCACTCCTGTGATATTCTTATACTCCTATACTCCTATGATATTCTTTTCCACAGGAGACATACAGATGACCAAGAGACACATGAAAAGATGCTCAACATCACTCATCATCAGGGAAATGCAAATCAAAACTAAAATGAAATATCACATCACACCTGTCAGAATGGCTGAAATCAACAACACAAGAAACAACAGGTGTTGGCAGGGTGCAACACTGTTGGTAGGAATGCAAACTGGTGCAGCCACTGTGGAATACAATATGGAGGTTTCTCAAAAAAATTAAAAATAGAGGGGTACTTAGGTGGTTCATTGGTTAAGCATCTGACTCTTGATTTCCACTCAGGTCATGATCTCATGGTTGTAAGACTGGGCCTGTGTCGTGCTCTGTGGTGAGCATAGAGCCTGCTTAAGAGTCTCTCTTTATCTCTGTCCCTCTCCCTGCTCATACAGTCTCT
>NW_024412419.1:96562-178976 GCF_014898765.1 Herpailurus yagouaroundi
GAAGGGAGAAGGAAGTGAGAAAGGAAGGAAAGACAGGCCATATGATCCAGCAATTCCACTATTGGGTATTTACTAGAAGAAAATGAAAACATTAACTCAAAAAGATATATGCACTCCTATGTTTATTGCAGCATTATTTACAACCACCAAGATAGGGAAACAACTCTAGTGTTCATCCATAGATGAATGGATAAAGAAGTCATGGTACATACAAATGGATTATTACTTAACCATAGAAAAGAATGAAATCTTATCATTTGCTGTATGGATGGACTTAGAAGATATGATGCTAAATAGTCAGAAAAAGACAAATACTGTGTGATTTCACACATATGTGGAATTTAAAAAATAAAACAGACAAACAAACAAGAGACAAAACTCTTAAATACAGAGAACAAACTGGTGGTTGCCAGAGGGGAGGTGGGGGGGTGACGGGTGATCTAAGGAAGGGGGTTGAGATCACACTTATCTGGATGAGCACTGAGTAATGTATAGAATTGCTGAATCATTATACTGTGCACCTGAAAGTAATATAACACTGTGTTAATTATATTTGAATAAAAAAAGACAAAAAGTGTTTTAATGAACACATGAACACTAATGTGACCACCACTCAGATCAATAAATGAAACATCGCCAGCATGTCCTATATAACTTGTCCCGGTGTTAATGTCTTCCAGCGAAACCTCTCCAGGGCACAAGTTGGCCTTATGATTCATTTAAGAAGGGGAGAACACATCACAGGGGCACAGTGGGGCATCTTACCAAGAGGATGTTAGAAAGAACCTATACTAGGATTTGGCTTATGTTTGGTAATTAGGAGAGTTTAAGGAAGCAGGGCTTTGCTGTGGGCTAGATGCTCCCAGGAGCTGGGTGATTTTCCGGCTGGGCCCCAATAATTCTCATGCAGGAGAAGGAGGATGACTGAGGTAGACAGGCAGCTGGCACCCACTCTGGCCGGGAGAGGGGCACTCAGCAGTTTGCGGCTTGGACACGTTTAGGCGTGATTGCCAAGGGTTCTTGGTTTTACCTTCTTCTTTTCCCAATGTTGATGTTCAAAGGGAGGGCAGCAGGCCAGGTCCTAGAGGTGAAGGAAGAGCAGCTCTTCTCTTTCTCAGGGTTACACACCTCTCCATACCCCTCTTCCTGAGAGCGAGGATGACCATCAGCTACTGTGTCATTGAAAGCACCTTTGTGGGATGGCTACGTGGCTCCATTGGTTGAACGTCCAATTCTTGATTTCTTCTCAGGTCATGATCTCACAATGCATGGGATCGAGCCCCATGTTGGGCTCTGCTCTCTCTCTCTCTCTCTCTCTCTCTCTCTCTCTCTCTCAACATAAATAAATAAACTTTAAAAAAGTAACTTTTGTGACACTGGGAATTAAGGTGTTGGACTTGTCTGCTAGACTGTAGCACATACATTCTTTACTTCACATTCAAATTGAGGGTTCTTTTTTTTCTTCTCCAGGTTAGCATTGAAACAACTGCTTTTGAAACGATTGAAACCTTTGAACAACACAGGTTTGAATTGTGAGGGTCCACTTATTTGTGGATTTCTATTAATAAATATATAAACTTATGATATCAATAAATACAGCCTTAAATGTACTTTCTTTACTTAAATGTACTTAAATGTAAATAAATACCTTAAAGGTACTTTCTCTTCCTTATGATTTTCTTACTAACATTTGCTTTTCTCTACCTTGCTTTATTAGGAATACAGTATATAATACATCTAATACACAAAATACGTATTAATCAACTTTATATTATCTGTAAGTCCTCTAGACAACAGTAGGCTATCAGTAGTTAAGTTTTGGGGGAGTCAAAGTTATACATGGATTTGGAATTGAGCAGGGGGGTCAGTGGTCCTAAATACCACATTTTCAAAGGTCAACTATATACCATTTTCCTCAATTTTTAATTAACCCTAGAATCAAGCACTTAAAGATTGGAGAAAACAGTCAGATATATTATCACGACATCTCATTTTCTTAATAATTCTTTATAAATGACCTTTATAAGAGCTGCCTGTGACTTGCTTTGTGCTTACATTATGGCCGTCAGCCTTTCTCTGCCCTCAATTTCATGCTGAGTACATCTAATCTGTGAAGATGTAAAGAGAAATGATGTGTAAAAGGCGATTTCAGCCAATGTTCCGCAGGAAATTTGCTTAAAAACCATATAAAACATGTTTCCTTTTCCTGACCATATTGGTAGCTAACCCAAACTCCCATGGTCAAAAGATATGCATTATTCTTCCAACTTTGATGTAACTTGCCATAGAGCACCGATTTGCTCTCCCCACCAGGAACATGGGGATATGAGGGCTTCTGGGGATAAATGAAGTGACACCAGAGAACATGCTATGAGTTTTTTTATATAAATTGCTGTATATTTATAAAACTATTTTACCTTATATTCATAAATCTTACCTATGTCATAGTCTTACAGTTATTATTTTAACTAAGATGAGAATATTCAACCATAGAGTTTTTCGGCAATTAGCTCAATTTCATTTAGCTTGTGGTAAAGCCAGAGACCAAACTTCTCCTTTTATTTTTATTCTAAACATTTATATTCTTACCACTCTTCTACTGAATTTTTACAGCATGATGTCTCAATGCTTTTCTCCTAAGGAAAGTTATGCCAAATTTTCCTTAAGAGTCTTCATTTGTAAGCTGGCAAAGCATATAACATAAAGGCAAGAAAAACAAAGGCCTACATCCCTATTAGGATCAAGGCCGTGGCTTGCAGTTCCAGAATTATTGCAACCTTGATGGTGAGATCACGACTGAGCAGATTGTCACGATTCAAGTGGGATGGTTTCCTGGAGACTGCTTCCCATGTTGGTACTGTAGCTAGTGATCTCTAACATGGTGCCAGCTTCCCCAGAAGTCCCAACCAACACTGCAACCTGTTCTACTGTTACTACTTATTACTATTTCAGGACAATCTGACAAAAACTGAAGTGGAAAACCATTAGGCACTAATCAAAACAAGAGAAAAATACGTATATATTCCAAGCACTGCTCTCAGAAAACATTCATTGTCTGCAGGTCCTCTGAGCCGGCACTTGGCACAAACACAAAGTAGACGAGGTGTTTTTATTTATTCCTTTTTATGTGATCTAAAGACAGATGTGGTGGATGTTATACAAGTAGGAAGAACAAGACAAAAACAACAGAAATAACAGATACATAGTAACTTGAATTCAGGAATAGATACATAGAATTACTGCCAAAGTTGAAAATAGGTATTGTTTCTTGGCTTAAAAATTAATGACTCTAGAAAGAGCACTGGGTCTTGAGGTCAAAGAACTGAGATTGAGGCCTATCTCTGCAGTCACTAGATGAGATTTAATTTGTCATCAATAAATGACGATTTTAATATCTGCTCTACCAACTACAGGGTGGTTGTGAGGATCAACTATTATACATTTTTGTGGTAGGAACTTTTCTAATTTTCCTTTTACTTGTATCTTCCTGATATCAGTGATAAACTTTATCTGTGGAATGAAAGAATTAAATTTAAAAATTGCTCAGATTAGCTTCCTGACTCTAAAATTGAGAAAATGCATGACCTTTTGCCTTCCTCATTATCTGAGCACCTACCTCACATAAAACCCTACAGCTGCCAGTTGTGGAGAACCTATTATGTTCCAGGCCCTTCATGTGCAGTGTTATTATCTGCATTTTAATTTTCGTAATTAAGATACAAACCTTTTCCCCCAGGAAACCACACACACACACCCACACACACACACACACACACACACACCCCTCAATTTAATAACACTTGTCAAGTATTTATCAAACACTAACTGGGCATCTAATATGTACTAGACACTATGCACCAAAATACTAATATTCCAGAGCAACAAATGGGAAACTGAGATTGAACACTATAAGCTAAAACTGCTGGTTAGTCCCAGAGGTAGGTCTCAAACCTAGGTCCTTCTTATTCCTAGTTTGTGCTAACACACTCTGCCACTCTGCCACCCTTTCTCTAAGGGTCCAATCTAATAAAGTGAGTTGTCTTTAATTTTTCTACTATCCTTTGTTATAAAGGTAATTGAACAGAATCTCGGGGGCGGGGAGGGAGGAATTATTGTCTGGTTATAGGAACCACAGTCTAAAAACATTTTCTCTAGTAGCAACGTGGATGGAACTGGAGAGTGTGATGCTAAGTGAAATAAGCCATACAGAGAAAGACAGATACCATATGGTTTCACTCTTATGTGGATCCTGAGAAACTTAACAGAAACCCATGGGGGAGGGGAAGGAAAAAAAAAAAAAGAGGTTAGAGTGGGAGAGAGCCAAAGCATAAGAGACTGTTAAAAACTGAGAACAAACTGAGGGTTGATGGGAGGTGGGAGGGAGGGGAGGGTGGGTGATGGGTATTGAGGAGGGCACCTTTTGGGATGAGCACTGGGTGTTGTATGGAAACCAATTTGACAATAAATTTCATATATTAAATAAATAAATAAATAAATAAATAAATAATAAAAAACATTTCCTCTAATAAGTAACATATACACACAGCACCTGTTCCGATCCATAATACCTAAAGTCATATGTTGTCTTGCACTCAAAAAGTGCTACAACTCAAGCAGCTATGGTTTAAGGGAAGAACGAGGCTTAAAGTACAAAATTAGGGCCCTTGTCTTTACTGTCCATTACCAGCTATATGCCTTTGAAGAAATCAGTTAACTTCTCAGAATCTGGGTCCTACTATCTTCAAAACAGATGATAAATCATTGCATGCCTACCTCACAAAGGCACGTGAAAGCATACTATAAACTATATAAAGAGTTATTGATCCTTGTGGTAGAAGGCATTTCAAGCACTGATTAAAGTTAGCTTGAAGCTGTAACTTGAAACAGGAAAGATTGCTCAAGAAGTAGGTGGAGAAAGAACATAGGGTTTCCATCATAGCCGTCAGGGTTTGGATGCCCATGGAAGGGGCCAGGGTAGTTGGAGCAGAGAGCATTGTTGAGGCTTATGGTTAAGTTCATGAACAGAATCAGCTTGAGGTAGGGGATAGATCAAAAGCAAAGTGCAAGTGGGACACTTGTTGGTAAAGTACCAAGCCAAAAATATCTTGAGAATGTCAGATCAGAGGCAAGAGCCAGAAGCAAGCAGAGTGAAATTGTTGTGGGGAAACCCAGGTTGACAGGAGCAAGCCCCCAAGTTTCCATGGGGAGTCTGGGCCATGACCTACTGGTCATTTGCATGTGTGTCTTATTTAACGTTAACCACCTGCTCACAGTTGCTATGTGAAGGGGGCAGGGATAAGGGCCACACTGAGTCAGAGAAAGTCAAAAGGTGTGCTCATCTGTGGAAGATTTTCAAGTAGGGAGAACCCTGAAATCCAAGGCTACTGGTTATAAGGGAGCCATGAAGCAAGACACTATAAACATAACAGCAATGCAGTCTTCCAGAAACTTGGGAAAATAGTAATTGGTAATTAATTACCAGAAATTAGTAATTGGTAGTCTTTATCTGATACCAAAATAATTTGAAAGTTCTTATGTCATTTAATGCCATGGACATCTGTTGCTTTTTAGAAAAGGCACACACACGTACAATTCGTGTATTTTTATCTTAACCCCTTGTTAGTGATAATAACAAGAGGCCAAATGGTGTATGTTATATTTTTGTTAATCATGAGCAGGAAGTTTAAATTCCTCATGTTATTTTCCACATGTACAGGATGAAGACATCTTTCTATGAATAACTGTGAGCAAATACCACATCTTTAGACACAAAAATCTACAGTTGTATGAAAAAAAATTTTTAACAGTTTTTGCAAACTCTGACTTCAAAGTACTCATTAAATATGCATATATGTTTTCTATTTTAAAATAAAATCCCCAATAGATTGCTTAATAAAACCAATTTATTCATTGGAAATAGGTTTCCATATACAAAAAAAAAGGGGGGTTGGTTAAATAAGATACACATTATTTTACTTTCAAATTAAAGAATCTCAGCTTTTTCTCATCTTTGTAACTTTGTCTTTTAATGCATGACAGTTTTGAAGATTATAGACCAATTATTGTGTACTTATTATCCTTCAAGGAAAAAAATAGTAACTTTACAGTAGAGAAGCTTACCAGACATGACTTTCAACAAACAATCCAAGGTGACATAAACTTTGATCTGACAAGTTGAAATCCTGTACCATCCGATAGGATGCACTGAGGAGGACATAGCCTCATTTTGTGGTATATTTGCCAAAGATGCATGATATCAGTTAAATTAGGAAGGAATGTGACAAACCCAACTGAGGGACATTCTCAAAAGAAGGCATACAAAAGGCCAACTGGTATATGAAAAGCTGCTCACCGTCACTCAACATCAGGGAAGTACAGATCAAAAACACATTGACACAGCACATGATACCCGTTAGGATTTTTTATCACACGCACACAAAAAAGAGTAAGTGTTGGTGAAGATGTGGAAATTGAAACCCTTGTGTGCTGTTGGTAGGAATGGTACAGCCACTGTAGGAAATAGCATGGCGGTTCCTAACAAATGCTATGTAATTCAAGCAATCTGTCTTCTGGATATTTACCCAAAAGAATTGAAATGGGGATCTCATCGGTGAAGGCACTGTGGAAAGCAGTATGAAGGTCCCTCATAACTCAAAAATGGAACCACCCCATGCTCCAGCATGGATCCTGCATTTGAAAGGTTTTTGTGAACAAAGGTTTTAAAAGATCCCACTTTCTGTCTTTTCTCAGACGATTAGTCGTATGTCTTTCAAACCTTGAAGTAGTTGCAACAGGGTTTTCAATATACATTTGAGAGGAACGTTACTTTCGCTAACCCTTCCTACATCACAGGAAGCACAGGTGTCCTGTAACAGCACCTCACTCCTGCTCTCTGTCCCTCTACTATTGCTGTTAATTCTTTCATTCCATAACCTATAATAACCCAGTGCATTGTCGCAGTATTATTTGGAAAAAGGCTGTCCGATCAATATATTTTTTAAGAACAAGTACAATTTTTAAAAAGAATGAGTAAAATAGATTTAAATTTACCCTCATTGATTCCTTCTTTAGTGCTCGTTCTTTCTTTACGTAGATGCACGTTTCTGACCTCATCGTTTTCCTTTTCTGTAAAGAATTTCCTTTAACCTGTCTTGCAAGTGAGCTTCACGATAGACAAATTTCTTCAGATCTGCCAGAGAAAGTCTTCCTCACTTTTCAAGAATAATTTTGTGGGATATAGAATTCTAGGTTGTGGGACTTTTTATCAACACTTTAAATATTTCCTTTCCACACTTTTCTTGCTTGTGAAGTTTCTGAAAAGAAACTCATTACAATCCTTGTCCTTGTTTCTTACAGGTAAGGTGTTTCCTTTTTCCTCTCCTCTAGATTTTCTCAAGATGTTGTTTGTTTGTTTGTTTGTTTTCTTTTCTTTTTGTTTGAATATGATATGCCTAGGCGTATGTTCATCCTGCTTGGTATTCTCTGAGATTCCTGGATCTGTGGTTTGGGGTTTATCTTTATTTTTGGAAAATTCTCATCCAGTCATGATCACCTCAATAGTTTATTCTGCTCCTTTCTCTCATTCTTCTTCTGGTATTCCTGTCATACTTGTGTTAGACCTTTTGTAATTGGTCCACAGTTCTTGGATACTCTGCTCCATTTTTTTCCTGTTGATTTTTCTCTTTGCTTTTCAGTTTGGGAAGTTTCTATTGACATATCTTCAAGCCAATTGAGTTTTTCTTTGGCTGTTTCCAGTCTATGAAAGGCATTCTTCATTGCTATTACCATGTTTTTTAAATTATTATTTCTATCATTTTTTTTTTCCTTTAATTTCTACCTCGCTACTTACATTACCTGTCTTTGCATTTTGTCTACTTTTCCCATTAGAACACTTGGTATAATAATCATAGCTGTCTTGAGTTCCTAGTCTAATTTTTGCAAAACCTCTGGAAAATCTGGGTCTGGGTCTGACGCTCACTTGTTTCTTCAGACTGGGTTTATCACCTTTTAGACTGCCTTGTAATTTGATGCTGAAAGCTGGCCATGATGTATATAGTAAAAGGGATTGAGGTAAATAGACCATTACTGTGAGGACTTATGCGTGTCTGGCTAGGAGTCGGGCTGTGTTTAGTACTTTCTATAGCTGTAGGTGTGGAAGCTAAAGTTTTCTCTAGTTTCCCCATGTTTATCTCCCCTAATGTCTTAGGGTTTCTTTGGAATCCCTAGATAGGGTCTGAGTCTCACAGCTCTTTCTGATGTCGTGTCCCCATGGGAGCCCTATTGCTGTGGCAAGGTGAAAGTAGGGAGTAAACATTCCATAGTACTGTGCTGACACCTCCGCCTTTGTGTGAGCCTGTCTTCCTTGGCTTCGAGTTTCAAATGTGTTTCTCAGCAATTTTCTCACCCCTAGGTGAGACAGGAAGGCTGGAGTTGGTATTTCCTTCCCAAAGGGGGTTGGCTGTGGTAAAGGAGTTTTCCTTGAGGGCAGATGGAGAACAGAATATGCTGGGTATACTTTACTGGTTGCTTTTACCAGATGTCTTTCAAATGGTTCCTAACCTGTCTTTCTACTGGAAGTGTGAGGAGATTGTCCTCCAATCTTCACCTTGAGTCCCTGGTAGAAATCCCAGAGGCAAAACTCATGAAGTTGTAGGGGCCCTCGTAAGACTGGTGCCTCAGAGGAGTAATCCTGACATCTGTTGTCATGCTTTCTCAAGGATTATAAAGACTTAAAAAATTTTTTTTCTAACACTTATTTATTTTTGAGAGACAGAGTGTGAGCAGGGGAGGGGCAGAGAGAGAGACGGAGACACAGAATCCGAAGCAGGCTCCAGGCTCCATCCTGTCAGCACAGAGCTGGACACGGGGCTCAAACTCACAGACAGTGAGTTCATGAGCTGAGCCAAAATCAGATGCTTAATGGCCTGAGCCACCCAGGCGCCCCTCAAGGATTACAGAGAGCTTTTTAAAGGCATTAGCTATATAGAAGCTTTTGTTCTAGCCATATAAAATTATTGTTATAGAAAGTATGAATATAATGACGTATGGCCCTGAGTATGTCTCCTGATATCCATGACTTTGTCTAATTCTCTACCACATTAAGTCAGGGATGGCTTTATCTGATTCATATAATATGGAGGTTGTTTGTGGCTTTAAAGGGGAGGTTATCAAAGGCATTGCTGCTTCTACTTTGGCCTGTTGGGTTGTTTTCTCTGGAGAATCCAGTCACCATCTTAGAGAGAGTCCATGTGCAGAGGACTAAAGCCTCCACAACAACCAGCACCAACTTTGCAGTGCCATTTAAACTTTCAGATGATTGTAGCCTCAGTTGATGTGTAACTACAGACACTCAAGACAACCCAGGACTTGAGCTGTGGAAAGGGTGGGAGACAACAAATGACTATTGTCATTCTGAGCAATTGGATATGTAGCAACAGGTAAGGAATACAACATCCCCTGTCACAAGGAAGGAACCAGCATCTCTGAAAGTTACCATACACACAATTTACCAATAGTGAAACATCGACAGATTTGGCATTAGAAGACCTGAGCTTAAGTGCTGACTCTTCTATTAGAAGGGTGACTTTAGGCAAGTAATTTAACTATTTAACTTCTTCTAAGATCTCTGATTGCAAATGAATTTAGATGTGGTTACTTATGCCCAGAATATTCCCCTTCCTCCCCACCTAATAAATGCCTACCTTTATTTAAAGAAACTCCCTGAAGTGCTGTGAGGCTTTGCCACATCTGTCTTCCTTCATAAGATACACTGAGCTACTCGTGTCACAGAACTGGCCGTACTCATTTAGTGGCTGTTTCCCATTACGTTGGAGCAAACTATGTGTGTTTCTATCTTATTTCTTGCTATGAAATATACTTCATGAGGCAAGTACCACATTTAATTTCACTTTACTTGCAGTGTTTATACACCTGTTGGTGCAAAACAGATGCTGAATACCGGTTTGTGTAAATGTATGAATGTTTTCCTTCCAACAAAGAAATAAAACAGAAAGGCAAGTGCTATTGTTACCCTAATTATTTTCATTATTATTATTGTTAGTTAGGAAATGTCTTTTATCAAAAAGCATTGCTCTTTAGTTCCCTTTTAAGTCTGAAGTAAATTAAGAATTATGCTTACACTATAGGAGTTTTTAAGAGATAATCTTGTTGAGACAATGACACTTCCTTTAGCACAAAAGGATGAATCATTTTCTAATTCGTATTTGAAGCATGACCATTTTCTATAATTAGATGTTCATGCCAACTCCCTAATTTAGGCCTATACATATTGGTGCTTTTATACAGTGGGATATATTTGTCTTTTTGGTTCCTTTCTACAGACTTGAATCCCTTAACAAACATCAAACATCTCCTATGCTCTGAAGTAACTTAGTTGGCACTGTATTAATTTGCTTGGGCAGCCATGACAAAATGTCATAGACTGAGTGACTTAAATAACAGAGTTTCATTTTTTCACAGGTCCAGAGGCTGCAAGTGTGAAAGGAGGGTGCAGCATGGTCAGTTTCTGGTGAGGGCTCTCTTTCTGGCTTGCAGACATCCACCTCTCACTGTGTCCTCCCATGGTGGAGAGAGAGTGGGCCAGTGTCTCTTCTTATAGGGACACTAATCCTATCAGATCTGGGCCCCCACCCTTACGACCTCATTTAACTTTAATTACTTCATCACAGGCCCTCATATCCACATACAGTCACACTGGGGATTAAGATTCCAACGTATGAATTTGGGGTGACACATACATTCAGTCTATAACATTGTGCTCCTGCCCCTCCAAATCAATGTCTTTATTGCATGCAAAATACATTTATTCACTCCAACAGCCCCAAAGTCTTACCTCATTCTACCATCAACTTTAAGTTTTTATTTAAATTCCATTTAGTTAACATACAGTGTAGTACTAGTTTCAGGTGTACAATTTAGTGATTCAACATTTACATGTAATACCTGGTGCTCATCACAACATGTACTCTCCTCTACCCCCATCACCCACACCTCCTCTCTGGTAACCATCAGGATGTTCTCTACACTTAAGAGTCTGTTTCTTGGTTTGCCTCCCTCTCTCTCTCTCTCTCTTTTCCCCTCTGCTCTTCTGTTTTGTTTATTAAATTCCACATATAAGTGAAATCATATGGTATTTGTCTTTCTCTGACCGATTTATTTTGCTTGGGATAATACTCTCTAGCTCCATCCACATTGTTGCAAATGGTAACGTTTCATTCTTTTTAAAGGCTGAGATAGATATAGATATAGATAATTGTGTCTTATCCATTCATCAGTCAATGAACACTTGGGCCATTTCCATAATTTGGCTATTGTATATAATACTGCTTTAAACATTGAGGTGCATGTATCCCTTTGAATTAGCATTTTTGTATTCTTTGGGTAAATACCTAGTAGTGCAATTGCTGTATCAACCTTAAAGTATAAAGTCTAAGTCTCAGCAAATGTCATCTAATTCAGATATGGGTAAGACTTGAGGTATGATTTATCCTGAGGCAAAATGTCTCTCCAGCTGTGAACCTGTAAAATCAGAGAATTACGTACTTCTAAAATATAATAGTGGGGGGATCAGACATAGGTTAGATATTCCCATTATAAAAAGGAGAAAATGGAGAAATGCAAGTGTGATAGGTCTCAAGCAAGTTCAAAACATAACAAGGAAAATTGCATTATATCTCAACTCTTGAGAACAATCCTGTTTGGTTGATTCCCTGCCTTTGTGACTCCCTGCGGTGGTGATCCTGCCTTCTGGATCCACTGGGGCAGGGGTTATACCCTTATAGTTCTGTGAGGTGTGGGTCTTACACCCATGGATTTGCCAGGCAGGGATCCTACCCTTAAGGCTCTGGACAGTTTCACTCTCAAATTTCAGGTGGTTCCAGCAGTGGCCACAGCCTTTGAAGCCCAGGAGGTAGCCTGATGAACTCTGAGTCAACTTCAGGGTTATTCTTCTATTTTCTTAATTTTTTTTCAACGTTTATTTATTTTTGGGGGGACAGAGAGAGACAGAGCATGAGCGGGGGAGGGGCAGAGAGAGAGGGAGACACAGAATCGGAAACAGGCTCCAGGCTCTGAGCCATCAGCCCAGAGCCCGACGCGGGGCTCGAACTCCCGGACCGCGAGATCGTGACCTGGCTGAAGTCGGACGCTTAACCGACTGCGCCACCCAGGCGCCCCTTTTCTATTTTCTTAAATATTAGCACATATTCACAGCTGAATAGCTTTATTGCCCTGTCCTGCAGAATCTAAGAAGTCCAACAGCCTTCCTTCATTTTGTCCCATCTTCGTTTTCTTCAGTTAAAACTGGCACTATTTCTGCTCATATAATCCCATTTTCATTCCAGATTTCTGCTTATGTGGCTGATTACATTTGTGGTTCAATCATACCCTTAATGTTCTCTTTAGAACACAATCTCTCTCTCTCTCCCTCTCTCTCTCTCTCTGTCTGTCTGTCTTTTTCTGCAATACAGATAAGTTGGGAATATTCTACATCTCCAAATTCTGGTTCCTTTTTGCTTAATAATTCCTTTAATTCATGTCTTTCCCTTTGCATTTACTGTAAGTGGTCAGAGGGACCTATGACACACCTTCAACATTTTGCTTAGAAAACTTCTCAGCTAAATATTCAATTTTACCATTCACAAATTCTATCTTCCACCCCCCCCCCACCAAAAGTAGAACATAATTTAGCCAAGTTCTTTGCCACTTTAATCACGAGGATTACCTTTCTCCATTTCCCAATAGCCATTCCTGATTTACATCTGAGACTCATCAGAATGCCCTTTAATGTTCCTACCTCTAGCAACATTCTGTTCATGATTACTTATATGTTCTCCAAGAACATGGACGCTTTCTCTCCAGCTCTCTTTTACCTTCTGAGGTGTCGAAGAATTGTCTTCAACATCCATATTTCTACCATCTCTTCATGGCAATATAGGTTTTTTTCTTGTATAAATCTCAAAAATCCTCCAGGCTTAATCTGTTATCCAGTTCAAAAGCCATTTGCTTCAATGAAGTACCCCACATCATAGTAGCAAATAGAAAAATACAGCAAACACTGGGGATGGGAGAGAATCTGATTTCCAACGTTATGATATGATTAGATTGAAACACTCAATTTCCAACAAAAACAATGACAAAAATACAAAGCACACACAAAAAACTGAAAAGTGTGTTAATACAAAAGAAAAAAAAACAATAGAAACTATCTCTGAGAAAGACCAGCTGGCAGACATACTTGAGAAAGACTTTAAAACTACCGTCTCAAAATCTCAAAGTACTAAAAGAAGACATGGAGAAAGTTGAGATAACAGTGTATGAACACAATGGAAATATCAATAAAGAGGCAGAAAACTGGAAAAGCAACCTATAATAAATTTTGAAGTTGAAAATTACAATAACTGAAATGAAAAATTCTTTAGAGGGATTCAAGGACAGATTTGAATGGACAGAAGAAAGAATCAACAAACTTATAGATAAGACAGTGGGAAACACCAAGTCTGAGGAACATAAAGAAAAAAAAGACTGCAGAAAAGCAAATAGAACTTAGGGACCTGTGGGAGAACATCAGCCAGACCAATATGTGTGTCGTGGGAGTCCCAGAAGGAGAAGCGAGAATATTTGAAGAAATAATGGCTGAAAACTTCCCCAAATTGATGAAAGATATGAATATAAATATGAAAGAAGCTCAACTAATTCTATTAGGATGAACTCAAAGAGAGTCACATGGAGACATATAACCAAACTGTTGAAAGAGAAAGAGAGAATCTTGAAAGTAGCCAGAGAGAAGTGATTTGTCACATACAAGGTATCCTCAATAAGATTATCATAGATTTCTCATCAGAAACCTTAGAGACCAGAAGGTAGTGGGCTGGTATATTCAAAGTGCTAAAAGAAAAAAAGGCACCCCCAAATCCTATATACAGCAAGTTTACCCTTAAAAGTAATGGAGAAGTTAAGACTTCTCAGACAAACAAAAGCTGAGGGAGTTCAGGACCACTAGATCTGCAAAAAATGCTCAAAGGAGTTCTGTAGCACCCTAGACAGTCACTTGAAAACATATTGAGAAATAATGATCACAGTAGAGGTAGATACATGGTCACTGGGTGGTAGAACTTAGGGACAGGCTGAAGGTGTCCTCAGCATCTCTGGTTGAGACTTGGGAGGGCAGATCAGAGAGTTGGTTCTTCTCATTACTGTGCTGCCCTAGACTCAAGCCTGGGATGGGAAAGCCACACCAACTTCATTTTCCTGTTTTGCTTTACTCAGGTTCTCACTTTTCCTTCCTTCCTTCCTCTCCCCTCTCCTTTTAACCTACCCTCCTGTCCACCTCCACTTCTTCCCTACCAAGCTGATTTTTTTCTTTTGTGCAGCCTTAAACCTGTGGATGGTTGTTCCTATATGGCTTGGGGAGGAGATTGTAAAAGGCCACTGTTACATGAATGATTTCTTAAGCTAAAGTATCCCTAAACATCAATTTTAAGCAGCTGAATTCATATGTTGAAGGAAACGACATATTGCCAAAACACGTGTTTTGATTAGATGACATGAATCCCAGGAGCATATGGGAGCCAGAGGCACAGTTACAACTCCAAAACAATTCAAGGGGGGTTTCAATGACCAGGACAAGGTTAGACGGATCTTGAATCACTAGTTCAAGATTACACAGAAAAGGTTAAATATTGTTCGTTTAAATATACTATTTGATAGTACTGCTTCTGTTTAAAAGCAATTTTTTATAAAATTTTATTAATTTGTTTAAGTACATGGAGAATTCTTTATTTTAAATCTGATTCCTAAGGTTTAGACCGCGGAGCCCTCCCCCGGGATTCAATTTCTTCTTAATAACAGTGTGTATTAGCAGCGTTCTCAGGCAGGAGGAAATCGCTGTTCTCGCACCAAAACTGCCAGCTCTAACTTATCAGTTTCCAACATAACAGTTTTAGTTCTTTCCCTGAAAAACCACTCCTGGTATGGCACTGAGGATGCAAGCATTAAGAATAAAGAGAAATAACTAAAGAGCAGGATTTATTTTCCCTTGGTCCATATAGAGATTAGAGATATTGAAGATGCTGCCTCTGGAGTCAAGCTACTAAATTTTCTGTGCCTCAGTTTCCATATTTGAAACAACTCTATTGTTGTTAGGAGGGTGAAATGAGATCTTACCTGCATATCACTTAGCCTGGTTGCTATATTATAGTAGGTATGCCATTAACCATACAGCCAGATTTATTAGGGTTATCTCCATTGGTCTTTGCCTGATGATTGTTTCTAAATTAAATGAAAAAAAGGATATCTGAACACTTGTTTATACAAATCTTGTATATCATGTTTTGTTTAGTACTGAGAGTAAAGTGTCCTTATAAACTAAACTACAAGACCCATACTGCCATGTAAATTATATGACACTTTTTCAGGAAATTTTAAAACAAAATACTCCCTAATTGTTAAACTGATTTCGTTGTGGTTGGGAACTGTAGGCAGCTTGTGCTACATTTCATTACTAATGAATAGTTCAAATAAATATTAGTCAGTGAGCCCCAAAGGAGAAGGAAACTGATCTTAAAAAAAAAGGAAGAGAGAAATACAATATTTAATTCTTAATCTAGAATTTACTTTCTGCAGGATGACTTTTTCTTTTATTGTCCTCTGATCCTTGTGCTCACACAGTGGTGTAACGAGTTGGAAATTTGTGAGCTAACCATAAAATGTATACTGTTTAACTTCTTTTGCAAAGTATTTGCATAATTCTGACATTTTTATGACCCTATTAAGATGGTGACTTGAATCACCTGGCCACAATTTCTTAGGAAAACTATTGTAAGCTTTCTGCTTGGTGATTTGATTGGGCATGTAACATTTTAAGAAGTTTTGTTTTCTTTTCTTTTGGTAAGAGAGTGTCCACAGAGGAATAGTATAAACTTTTCAAGGTAAAGAATACTTATGAGCTGACAAAAACCAATGCTGCCTGTGCCAAGATGTTACACTAACAGAAATTCTTACAATTTGTGTAAATGGTAGAGGCTATGTTTGTTTGAAAAGCTGGTTATATGCACACGTAATTGGTGTGTACTTTAAAGTAATGACTTACAGGTTGACTGTCAGCTTATCCAAATACTGAAAGACTCTTCATTCTTAATTTATCTTGACTTTTAGGCTTAGTTTGGAACAGCTAAGAAATTAGCAAAATTGATATTTTGTATGGTTTCCTGAAAGCAAATCAAATGTGCTACAAAAATTAGCACCACCTGGTAAAGCAGGACAAAATTTAAAATATTCTTTATTGATATTAATAATTTATAATTTCCACATTAATCTAAATAATTAAATAGAGCCTGAAAACTAAAAACATAGAAAAAAATAAAATAATGAAAAGATAAATTCCCACAGACATGCAAACGTTTCTAAATTGTTACCTGTTCAGATTTATATAGACAAAACATCTGGACATCTGGCTTGAAAAGCGTTTCAACCCTATATTTGTGTTAGGTACACAGTATTTTTTTTTAAGTCCCGGATTCTAAATGGTTTATCCTTTAATCTTGTTGAAAGAGACGTTGCACTAAAAAAAATGTACCAGGAATAAATATGAAATTCAGCTGATTGTAGCATTTTGGTAGATTTCATTTCATGTTAGGAACCACATCCATAATACAGTGTGAGTAACATAGCAAGATGTGAAGCAGTATATCCAGGCTCGTGTTATTTCTGGTAATAGTCTGTCTCTCCATTCATGTCCATATATCAATTCTGTGATTTACAAAACAAATTTAGAACAGTTGTTTCATGGGTGGGATTATATGGAATGTATTTTGTATTCTGTATGCTTCTCTATTTTTGAGGATATTTTATTTTGTATTTCCAGTTTAGACATCTTCACTAAGCTGCTGGCATGTGTTTTCCTGTACTGGCATTGCATAATTCATTATTTGCCCAACTTGGAAACCCCATTAAAGGTTCCAAGAGTTGGAACCCTATGTTCATTTGTATCTTGTTATCTAATCTTAGAGCACTGTGACCTGTTTAAGGATTTAAACCTCCTCACCTGCTTATTAGCTTTAATAAGTCAGGTTTAAGAGTTGACATATAACCTTGATTCCTCTAAATAAAATATTAGATATTATTTCATATAAATTACTTTGATTTGGGCCAATAATATTCAAGAACTATTTTTTTCTGTTAAATTCATTATCATAATTAGTCCTTATAAAACAAAGAAGAGGCAGTTTGAGACAAATTTTATTTTATATTTATTCCTAGGATAGAAATACTAATAACAACCTAAGATGTAACTTTTGATAAACATAAATTAGATATAATCAACACTATGCAGGATAAAAAAAATGCTAAAATGTGCCAATATCAATGGAATTAATATACCATTTATTGAGCACTTACTATGTGCCAGATAGTTTACATATTTTATCTCATTCAATCCTGAAACAGTGATTTATTAGGCACTGTATTTTGCAGATAAGGAAGCAAACAAAGAGAGTGTTACTTGTCTGTGGTCTCACAGTAGTAAGTGCAAGCGTGGAGACTCAGTTCTGATTGCAGAACCAGAACTCATGTCACTGTGACACCATTTGCCCAAGGATCTTGGTAGAATATGCAAAATAAATAAAAATGTCAATGAAGGTATTTTTTTCTGACTATAACTCACAGCTAAGTATTATATTTGAAATGAATGTGTTATCTTTTTAAAAAGTCATTTGTGATTTATTTCCTTCACTACAGAGCCCAGATGGTGGCATCAGAGCTTTAAAAAGCCTGCCCTACAAGGAAGATAAATCCCAGGGCTGTAGGAGGAGAGCAAGGTGCCATTGTGCTAGTTCATTCACATAATTGCAAGACTACTTTGTTCACTTTTTCATTCTTGACATTAAAACAACTGATATTCACCAGGTCAAAGAGAATTACAGCATAAATCAATTTTCTGTTTTAGACAAGGCTTTAACTTTGACTTTCTAATAGAAAACCAAGAAAAATGTAACTCTTAACACTCCAGACTGTAGTATATTATGCTAACCAGCAAAACTATTCTTTTGTGATGTTCTCAGAGAAAGGCAGTAAATTAGAATTAAGATCACCATCCGGTGTGAGTTGGATTAGAATTATATCTGTTGAGGGCGTCTGGGTGGCTCAGTCAGTTGAGTGTCTGACCTCAGCTTAGGTCATGATCTCGCAGTTTGTGAGTTTGACTCCCACGTCAGGCTCTCTGCTGTCAGCTCAGAGACCACTCTGCTTTGGATCCTCTATCCCCCCTTTGCCTCTGCCCCTCCTCTGCTTGTGCTCTCTCTCTGAAAAATAAATAATAGACATTTAAAAAAATTATATTTGTTGAGTGAGTGAAATAAAGTATAAAAAATATTCTTTGTCATTTTATTACATAGAAAAATTATAAAGTTTGGTCAGCAAGATTTTTTTTTCACTTTTGAGATACTAATATAGACAAAGATAACCCAAAGATCAGAATTTAGAATATATCAGAACTTGAGTTTCTCTTTCCCTATCAAAGGCAGTAAACAATTCTTAGTTTCTAGGTGCTGTCTGCACTAAGGCATCCTCCAAGCTGGTAGTGAGGCTGAGGAACTCACCAGGGTAAAATGGTGGCCCGGTGTTGACTTGTGGGCAATGACTGGTCATATTACAGTGGGTACAGACTGACTTACTCTCCAGAGAGCTAATTAAATTAAGAGACCGTATCACATCAAATGTAATACAACTTGGAAGAGATAAGTTCTAGTTGCTTAGAGAAAAGCATAGTAACTGGACTAGAGCTGAGTCTTGAACCTCAAGTCTGAGAAATGGCACGCAGATCCAGAATTATTATCAAGGATATCAGCCTTGATTACTACTCTATCCCCAACATTTGGCATAATACTTGGCACATAGTAGGCACTCCCAAACTATTTTTAAAAAATAATTAATGAATAAATAAACAAATAAATGGCTTCAGTGAATGACTTCATTTAAATTTTGCTCCTAAGAATAGGACCTTGAGATTCTACCTGTTTGAGAAAAGGTATAGGAAAAAAAAGTAGATAAGGATTTCAGAGAAATGATTATGTGTTCTGTGCAACATAACCCTCATATCAAATTTTGAAATAACAAAAAAATCTAAAAATTATAGTAAATGAAAAACATACTTCATGGCATTATGTAGAATTCTACATATGGGAACACTGAGAAATTTCAACCAGATTTATCCTAACTGTAATCCTGTGTAGAACTGAAACCTATCTGCATTCATGTTCTGCCTGTGATTTTTTTAGCTGCCAATGGAAGCAATGCAGATAAATCTTTATTTTCTTTCATAGAGAGTTTAAACAATTTAATGTCATTCTACTTTTCTCTAGACTGTGTCCAGGTTTCCTCAACCACTCCTAGAATGGTATGGCTCCTAGCACCCCCACCACCCTGGTTGTCACCCTCAGGATAGACCAGGTCATTAATATCCTGCATAAAGTTTAGAGCTGAAGGCCCCAGAGCTCTAGATATAAGTGTATCTATTTGTGTTTGCTTGTTTGTTTGTTTGTTTGTTTTTCCCCCATTTGCTCTGGTCCTCTCCCTTTTCTCTATGCTAATACTCTCTCTGCCAAGAATACTCTCCTCCTGGCCCTCTTCCTGTATGTAGTTCAGGGTTTTCTCTGGGGACCCTTCAGTAATCAGGATTAATTCAAGCCCCCTTATACACTTCATGGCTCCCTGTACTTATCTTTTTATTACACTTGTCATCATAGAAAATTTAGTTATTTGCAGTTGTGATTATTTGATCAGTACATATTTTTCCCACTAGACAGTAAAATGTGTGAGGGAAGGGATCATAATTGATTTTGTTCATACTTGCTATATTGTGGCTAGTATGGTAACCAGTACAGAGGCAATAAACACTCATTATTTGTTAGTTTAATAATCTGGTAACTAAACTTCTGATACCGTAACTTAAGGTGAAATTTGCTTTCCTTTTCCCCAAGCATTATTGATTTATTTTTAGTATGGTTTCCCTAAAAGTAACAGTGGGATTTTCACGAGTTTTTTGTTTTTTTTTTTTTTTTTAATGTAACTGAAATCACACAGTCCATTAAATGGTGAGCTAGAATCCCAACCAAATCTGGAAGATTCTGGAGCTCTTATTTCACACCGTTCAGATAAAGAGTCTTCCTCTTGAGAAGGAAGGACTCCAGGTACTACTGTAGATAGTTGATGAAATCTCTGGTAGTAGATACAGTTTTCCCCAATCAGCCCTGTGTGTATCTTTCTCGTGTATATGCACATGAAACCCTAAAGTCAATAAGTAGGACTCAAAACGCTTCTGTGATGAGCTTGTCAGCTGTGGTAGGCTGCGATCACTTGCAAACTCTGGCTAGGGGGCCACAGGGGATGCCAGTCACACTGCTACAGGCCCCTATTCCAGACAAATATCAAGTGAGATGGCAGGAAAGGAGACAGGCTCTCCCTGTGAGACAGCATGTGGCAGCTGCCTAGGGTACAAGCTCGTCAGTGTACGAACAATCATGCCGGGTTCCATTTTTATTTTCATTTTTTATTTTTTTAATTTCTTAATTTATTTTTGAGAGAGAGAGAGAGACAGAGCATCAGTGGGGGAGGGACAAAGAGAGGGGGAGACACAGAATCCAAAGCAGGCTCCAGGCTCTGAGCCGTCAGCAGAGAGCCCAATGTGGGGCTCAAGCTCACAAACCATGAGATCATGACCTGAGCCAAAGTCAGATGCTTAACTGAGCCACCCAGGTGCCCCAGGTTTCATTTTTATACCATGGCACTGAAGTATAAATATTCTTTTTATCACCCTCTGCTAACAGTCTGTTAATAGACATTTACATTTAATAGGTTGTCAATAGATTCCTAATGTCTCACATTTCGAAATGTTGGCTCTCACACAAGTATATTTAATGCTGTCTTGTCTCTATTTAATGCCCAGTCTCTTTCAGGCCCTCTGGCTTGGTATTTATCTTCCAACTGCTAGAGTGAGGCTATTTTCTGGTTCAGGATATACATACCCAGCTGTTTTTGTTTGAAATCTAGAACAGCTTAGTGGGCCTAAACCAGTTGTACTATTTACACTCAGGCAAGGAGAGTCCTCTATTGTCAGACAGAATATTTACTGATAACAGATGTGTGTCTCCTTCCCTCTGCCAGGAAGATAGTGCCAATGGCTGAATTTCCCAATGAGAATGAGTTATGATGAAGGCTTACATTGATCTGGTTTCATTTCTGCAATTTATGGAACAAGATAATCTCCCTGCCTCTTTCTGCTGTAACTCTTGAGGTGTTCCTGAATTTCCATTATTGCAGTGCTGCTGACATATTAAGAAGAATGCTGGTAGGACTCACTCTCTGAATTCCATCATTTCATGGATGGAAGGGCCTGTCATCAGAACATACCCAAGTCATCATGTAGGAGTTACAGCATTAGCTGTAACTAATGCTAGTTACATCTAGTCCTCTTTGTCCCTAGAAACAAAAATTATCTCATGTCTGTGCAGTGGAGGGAGCAGCACCTCTCCTGGCCTTTTGCACTACACCAGCTTGGAGGGGTGGCAGAGGGGGAGGGTAGGGGGCAGAATCTCTAGTTCTGGGGAGGGCATGGCAGTAGGGTGTTTGTACAGCTCTGTGAACTGAGGTCAGTGCTGGGGACCACTGCAGGGGTCCTAGGGGAGTGTGCTGGACATTCAGTGGCAAAGGCCATTGGGGTCTTTGGTGGCAAAGGCTTCTGAGGTCCTCTTATCCTCCTTTTTCTCCAAGGGAGCAAGAGCTAAGCTGAGGGGAGCCCTCTTGGCATCGGGTCAGGCATACAGCACTCAGAGGGGCAGCGGAGCTAGAGAAAGGGGTACGTTTAGCTGCTGTGGCATCTGGGACAAGGGACACAGGAACAGCGGCTGCAGTGGTAGAGCTGTTGTGTGAGGTTCGAGAGTGTGTAGACCACCACTGAGCCTCTGGGGCTCACCAGCTGGGCTCAGGTCTGGGGCTGGGGGTGAGATGTAGCAGTAGCATGGGCCTAGGAATGAGGACACGGCAGTGACTTGGGCCCAGAGTGCAAAGTGCAGCCACAGTGTGGCCCCAGGGATGGCAGGTCAAAAGCCTGACTTAGGGCCGAGGGGTAGGGCAGCAGCACAGCATCAGCACAGTTCTGTGGGTGGTGAGGAGCCATGGCATCCCAATTCCAGAAAGTGTGGGGTGACAGCAAGTCGGGACCCAAGGGCAGGTCTCACTATGGCAAGGGCTCCGGTCCCGGGGACTCTGGGCTGCTCCTTTGACTAGAGACCATGTTGGGGAAGACTACGGCACCCTTGGTAGCAAAGGCTCTAGTGTCTGCCTGCTGTCACCCCCAAAGTTGCTTTTCGAATAAGTGTATCATGGTCAATAAATGCGTGTGATGAACTTTTAACAAAATCTTTATTGTGGAACAATTTTAGATTTATAGATGACTGTGCAAATAATGCAGAACGTTTTCGTATACCCAATATCCAGTTTGTCTTTATTATAAAATCTTACATCAGTGTGGTATATTTATCACAATTAATGAACTAATGTTGATACATTATTATTAATTAGCATTCATATTTTATTCAGATTTGCTTATTTTTTCCTTAAAGTCCTCATTCGATTCCAAGATGGCTTCAGAGTATCAACTTACACAGTACTAATGTCTTCCTAAGTTCCTCTTGGCTGTGACTGTTTCTCAGACTTTTCTTGTTTTTATGACCTCAGTGGTTTTGAGGATGACGGTCAGGTATTTTGTACAATGTCACTTACTTGGAATCCATCTGCCTAGTTTTCATTACTAGACTGGGATTATGTGGTTGGGTAAAGTGCCATTTTCATCACATGTGCATTCGATCAACATGACATTGTGTTGGTGTTAACCTGTATCACCTGGATGAGGTCATGTTTTTCAGGTTTCTTCACTATAAAGTTAATCTTTTCCCCCTTTTCACACAGTTGTTGAAAAAGGTCATCATACACAGCCCACATCTAAGGAGCAGAGAGTTATGTCCCAGTTTCTTTGGGGAGAAGTATCCTAATGAGCCCATAAGCGAATCGGACATGTATTCCTGAGTGTATTGGAGGCTCTAAAGTAAAGACGTGCAGAGGTATGCCCTACTGGAGCATTTTAAAAAGTGGCAGAATGAACCACCCCGCCTGTCACATGTGGATGAAGAGTTAATCAATGGTAGACTTACTCTGAACCCAGTGTTTGGTTTCTGGAGGTTATCAACCATCAGTTCAGGGAAATACTTCCAGGATTTGAAATCTGGGCCGCTTCATCCAGTATCACAGTTGTTAAATCTGTTTACCACTTCTAATTTCCCCCATTCTATATCTAACACATAAGGATAGGAAGCTTATTAACAGAAGAAAGAGCAGCCATAGTCACTTAAATGTAGGTCAGTGGTGATTTGGAAACTGAAAGATATCTGAAATGGTGTACCTTTATTCTCATCAAAATACATCATTGTGGACACATAGGAACAGGCATTTACTGCTGACTGAGTGTAGAATTACAGTCAGATTCTTTGATGTTTGCTTGGGTGTCTGAGAAGTGTTCTCAGGGCTAAAGGCAATTGCTGTAAATCATATAAACATTGGTCTAATGAAGAGAAATTACCATAATGTTGTAAACTCAAAAGAGATAAATATATATGTGCATGTTTTTTTTGATTAGTACAAATCAACTGCCCATGTGAAGGGAAGGCAGAGGTGCATAGAGTTTGGGCTCTTCATCCCCCAGCTATGCCTCTAAAGGACAAACATGGTGGATGGACATAGAGAAGAGAAGCGGAGACCAAGACTTCAAATATTGTTATAGGGCTAGAAGTGTTTTGGGAAAAACCCTTTAGCAGGGTACACGTTTGTCTCTCTCATTTTGCATCATCTCGAATGACTTAAAAGGTCTTTCTGATTTACTACGAATCCATTTTAAATAGCCTCCGGCTGTACTGGGTGAACGGAGAAAAAAACATAAGCTGTCAAAATGAGATCTAACAATGACAAAAGAAACCACCCAAGAAAACTGCAGGCTTGGGAGCCAAAACCCAGTCTCTGGTTTTCCCTACTGCTGATTTGGGTCTGGAAACCTGAGCACACTCCGGACTTTTCTGGGGCCCTATTTCATGTATCTGTGACAAGCTGGGATGAGAATAGAATACATAGGTCATCCCTTACAGGTCCAAGGTTGTACATGACTCTAAGTTGTGTAATTATAGGTTTGGGAAGTACAGGGTTGCCGGAAGAATGAACTCATTTCCAGGTAGGTGGAGAATCTCTGAGCCAGCAACCCTGGAGTCAGAGGTGTGATATGTCCACTCCTATATAAACAAAAACATCAATAAAAGCATGGAAAAAATTCCATTTAGGGGTGCCTGGGTGGCTCAGTTGGTTGAGCGTCCGACTTCGGCTCAGGTCACGATCTTGCGGTCCGGGAGTTCGAGCCCCGCGTCGGGCTCTGGGCTGATGGCTCAGAGCCTGGAGCCTGTTTCCGATTCTGTGTCTCCCTCTCTCTCTGCCCCTCCCCCGTTCATGCTCTGTCTCTCTCTGTCTCAAAAATAAGTAAAATGTTAAAAAAAAATTAAAAAAAAATTCCATTTAATGCAACATAAAAACAGCACATAGAAATGCTGGAGACCATAAAATGGCTGAATCCAGGAAAGCCAAACTAACAAAGCCTCATAAACTGTGCTATCCTGTTTCTTCAGGTGGACAAAAGGACTTCTGACACTGTTGCTTGTTTCTTTGAGGGAAATTCCCAGCAACGGGAACTGAAGCACTGTGGTCAGATCGTCGTGTTTGTGGGACTTACTCTCTCCAAGTTTTCCTGCCAATTTGTTAGAACATATTTCTTGATTAAAGCTATGTTGAAATTGTATACCAGCTGCCAAACTATTTTCAAGTCAGCTTGTAAAGTTTTCACTCCTACAGCACATATCTTTCCTGTGAGGATTTGCAACCATGAGAACTATCATTTAAGATACTTGCATTTATAAGCATGAAAGTGTAATCTCCCATAAAATAAATGCTAAGTGGTCATTTTCATTGAAAGTATCCTAACAGACAACTGTAACAATGTGGTTTTGAAACGCTCTGTAAATTAAGTCTTTGGTGGGTCACACTATGGGAATTTTAAGTCAAAATACTCAAGCACATAAGGCAAGATATGACCCATATACCTGCATATACCTATATGCAGGTGACTCACCTCAAATGTCAGAAGATACCTGTTCATCTCAGAGACCCTGTTCACACTAGTCCAACATACATGGGCCAAGGATGCTTTGCACATGAGCCTCTGAATCTGTCTTCCTTTCTTCTCTCTGGCTCACTTTAAAATAGGAAGTAACAGCTGCTTTACAAGCCATAAGAAGGCAGTGAGGCAGCTCTGGTGACACGAAAGGGAGCCTTGGTGCTGTCTTCCCTTTCCCAGGCTGACAACCTGGATACAGGTTCATGGGTTATATACTAGTCCACTCCTTGTGCTGACTCCCTGAGTTATTCCAGACCCAGGAGATGCTACCTAAAAACAGCTGAATCAGTAGACATCTCATTGTACAGCTCTCCGTGACAGCCAGCATCATCTTGCAAGCATACATGTAAACTCAGCTCCTGTGGCCGTGGCCTCAGCAGAGAGGCACAACCTGTGTCACAGTCCTTTGTGCATGAGATCAGACCCTTGAGTGTGTTTATGAAACATGTGCCCATTGTAACATACTGTAAAGTTTGAGACAGTCAATTTATTAGGATGCAGTGGTGATCTTTCTCCAGGGGCAAACATCACAAACACTTTAGAGAATAAATTTCTAGATCTCTTTATGAGCTTAGATAGAATGTATAATTGAATAAAAATGAGATTATACCATAAAAGATGTTCTGTAACCTGATTTTTAACTTAAAGTATGTTATTTAAATGTTTCTATTATAAATAAATATAAATCTATTTTGTTGTATTTTAATGGATGTACTCCATTCTACTAAGGATTTGCCCCATGTTTACCACCCAACCTTCTAATAAACATTTAGGTTATTGCCATGTTTATGCTATATCCACACAATTGAAATAAACTATGGTGCACCTTTTAAAACTATCAGATATTCATTTAACACTTAATACATATACACTTAATTATTATTAATTAATTAATTAATTAAATTGTAAATGTAGTGAATTATTTTAAATTCCAAAACCTGAACATTTGGACTCACACAGTGTATACCTGTAATTAATGTCTTCAAGTTCTGGTTTTCTCGAATTACTTCCAGAAAGTTCGAAAGATTTTTTCAAAACCAACAATAGGTGTGGCTCTTCTCTCATCTGCTCGTGGAAGTCTGCACCAGCTACTGGGAGGTGGTGGCAGAGAGCAGGTCCTTGGGGCCTAGAAAAGTCCTGCAAAAATGTCTCTGTAGCCATCTCTTGAAGACCTGAAAGGAGGCAAAGTAATTCGGGCTCAAGCTGCCTTTTCTGCAAATGCTGCCAAGCCAGCAATTTCATCTGAAGCTTCTGCTCCCATCTCCAAGAGGGAAGTCTCTTTACCGAACGCATCTGGAGCTCTCTTGGTACGTGGGCCTGAGTTTTAATGAAGAAGAAATCCCTGCAAATAGAGCCTTGGTCCCTGGAGCATCGGATCAGGGGCAGCTGGTAGCAAGACCTTCCAGCAGGAATGTGGTGGCTCCTATAACTGGCAACGATGTTGGACTTTGTGGAGCATAAGTTAAGCATGGGTTTGGGGAAGTCATTTTGTGTAAGGACCAAGATGGAGAAATTAGGCTCAGGCTTAAATCAGTAATAATATCAGTAGTAATGGTGTATTTGTGCAGCTGGTCCAGGCAAAATCTCCTGCCTGATTGGTTGGCCTGAAGTTTGGAGACCACGTACTCCAGATCAGCTTGGAAAACTGTGCAGAGGCTGGAGTGCGATGAAGCACAAGGCCTTTGAGAGAAGATTACTGACTGTCCAGGATGTTCCAGGGCAGGCCCTCCGAACAGATTCCAGGACAGGCCCTCTGAACGGACAATCACCTTGTGTGAAGGTAGTACTGGACATGTTGGCTTTATCTTTAAAAATGGAAAGATGGAGCATCTGGGTGGCTCAGTCTGTTAAGCATCTGACTTTGGTTCGGGTCACTGTCTCAGGGTTCGTGAGTTCGAGCTCCATGTCGAGCTCTGTGCTGACAGCTCAGAGCCTGGAACCTGCTTCGGATTCTGTATCTCCTTCTCTCTCTGCCCCTCCCCTGCTTGTGCTCTGTCTCTCAAAAATAAATAAACATTAAAAAAATAAAAAAAATAATAAAAATAAAAATGGAAAGATAACACCCATAGTGAAAGATAGCTCGGCAGCCAGAATCGGTCTTCTCACAGAACACAGCATCTGTGAAGTTAGTGGGCACAATGTCATTGAGTTGAAGGACTCTCAAACTGCAAACATATGGTCAACATCTGAGACTATAGTTACTATTACAACCATGCCTACTTTTATCTTTGAATATATTATTCGAATACAATATCCATTTTATATTATTAAATGGATGGCACCAAGCATTATGAAAAGCCTGAAGGATCACACCATTCCTGAGGTTTAAAAGTCATGGCACAGTCGAGGAAGGGTGCCTGGGTAGCTCAGTTGGTTAGTGTCCAACTTTGGCTCAGGTCTCATGGATCATGGGTTTGAGCTCTGAGTCAGTCTCTGTGTGGACAGCTCAGAGCCTGGAGCCTACTTCAGATTCTCTGCCTGCCTCTCTGCCCCTCCCCCGCTCATGCGTGCTCTCTCTCTCTCTCAAAATTAAATAAACTTAAAAAAAATCATGGCACAATGGAAGCAAACAAAATGGTAGTGACTCTTTATCCTAATTTTTTTTTCTTTTTGGTTTATGCCTATTCCATTTTAAATATGTATAAATAAAGTTTAAAAAAAAATAACTTAGCTTTTCCTGATCCACTATTCTACTTTGAGCTACTTTGAGCTACTTTCCCAGCATGTGCTTCCATATTTCATACACACACACACACACACACACACACACACACGTTCCTGGTATAAACTAGTCTAGGGTTCTATTGTTCTGTCATTCACATACTTTTGAAATTGCTAAAACTAACACAACCAAGAAAACTTCTTCTTAGTATTAACTAATGGTTTTCTTGCAAAGAAGCTACTTTATGTGCATGTTTCTCCTAACGTAAGAGTAGTCAACAGCAAAGTCCTCAAAGTATTGGAACACATTCTTAGCCAGTCTAACGACCTAATTGCTGTTAGACTGAAGGTAAGAACATGGTGTCTAAGGAATTGTTGGAGTGTCAGACAAGGATTTCCAAAAATCTGAAATCCCAATCTTCTGTTCACTATACCGTCCCTAAACTGTTTTGTTTATATGATAGTTTAGATGTGAATTGTCATGGTTCACATAACCTTGGTAGAGCCTTACTGGGCAGCAAAAGTCTCCTCTTCTCGCCCATACTTTCCACTGGATGCCACCATCTTTAAAATTTGCTGCCATGGAATTACTTCAAACCTGAGAGGTAATTTTAAGTCCTGAAGTATCTGGTACAAGTCAGGCTTCTGGGAACAATTTCTACTTATTTATAACACTGTAAAGAGGAAGAATATCTATTTCTACCTCAGGTATCCTGATATTTTCTCTATTACTTACTTGTCCTGTTAGGAACTCCAACACTTTAGGACTGAATCAGAACTCTGATATTGTCTAGTTGATGATTCCAAAATAAGCTAATCATTAATTACCAATGAGTTTATTTTTTAAAAAACAAATTCCAAATCTAGGTTTCTGATTCAGCATGTTCTTTGAAACTCCCCCAGTAGATTCAAATAAGCACCCAGGTTTGAGAGTCACCAACACAGGACAATCCTGCCACTTAGAGTCAGGAAACTGAAACACCATGGTCATTCAGCTCTGAACCCTGCTGGGACAGACTGGGAGACACACGGCAAGGTCTGCTGCAATTTAGGACCAACATCTCCCCCCATTGGCCAACAGACAGCTTGTGTTTACCCTGAAGGCTAGTGCCCAAGGCTGCAAAAAATTTCAAATACAGGAGAGCCTAGGTGGCTCCGTTGGTTAAGCATCTGACTGTTGATTTTGGCTCAGGTCATGATCTCACGGTTTGGGAGATCAAGCCCTGCATCAGACTCTGAGCTGACAGCACAGAGACTGCTTGGGACTCTCTCCTTCTCTCTCTGCCCCTCCCCCACTGGCGTGCACATGCACGGTCTCTCTCTCTCTCTCTCTCTCCCTCAAAATAAAGAAATAAACTTAAACATTTTTCAAATATATTAACATTTTGCAGTGACAAAGTGGTAGAGTTGAATTAGCGCTCGGGTATCCCTGCCATGAATGCAGTGGTGAGTATTCATTATATGGAAGTGGACACTACTTTCCCTGCAAAGTTCTGTTTGCTTGCTACCTGGTGACCAGAACAAATTTTGCTTGTGCTTATTGAATAGCTAATTAATGTGTTGGCAAAGCATTATCTCGCCTTTATCACTCCCAATAATTAAATTTGGTAATCCTGATTGGTGTGTCTTGTAAACTGGAAAATTAGTGACAAGAGAAAAAAATCTAACAGCTGAGTGTAGTTCGCTTGAGGAGAAATCACTTGGGCATTAGGAGGTATGACGTCTTATCACCAAAACAGAAAGCTGGCAGCTGAAGGTAAGATCATACAAGCTGGTTTGCCCAGAGAGTCCCCATTTATATCTGTTGTCTTAAGTGTAATTATTCATGTGGCCTCTTTCACTTTCTAAAGTCTCCTGGTTTAGACAACAAATTATTTGGTCACGCTATTCCTAAAGTATTTTGTAGATTTCAAAATATTCAGCACCATTGAGAGGTCTGTGGGTAAAAGACGTTCCAGCAGAAGCAAGGTGATCCAGGCCATGGCAGCTTCACCCCACTGGTGCAAGGATTCATTTGGTAACAGGACTGAACAAGGAGGGGCTTCTCTGGGTCTCTTGCTCCATGCAAATTCCTCTGGAGTCATGGGCTTGGGTTTTCTGAAGACCATTTTCTGAAGTTTGGAGGACTGCTTTTCAGTAGAAAGTAAATGTAGTTCACTAGAGCTACATTCCTCACCTGGAATCCCCAAATAGTTCTTAATTTGGATTCTTCCAAGATAGTAGCCTTATAATTGGAGCTAACATGTACTAGTGCCTGCCTTAGGCTACTTGGTGAGTGTTCCATGTGCCTGGCCTCATTCACCCTGACAGTGATGCTTATGAGTTAGGTCCTCCTATGATTCCCATCTCATAAGTGAGAATAGGAGGCTCAGAGAAGCAACTTGCCTTACATCACAGATCTGGTAAGTGATAAAGTCAGGATTTGGATGGGAAGGATTGGAGAAAGAGAAAGAAAGAGAGGTAGGGTGCGGGAAAAGAGATTCGAGGGAAATTTAATAGGTCACAGAAATTAGAGTTGAACAAGCAAGCTTCAGGAAGGCCAGCAATCAGGGCAGAGATGAGAACCTAAACATTCATTCAATAACCAGGTATTTGGTTTTCACTATATTCCATGAGCTCCGCTAAGTTCTCAGGCTCTGTCTGCTCAAGAAGGCACAGTGTCTGCAGTGGGGACAGTCAACCAGGGAGGCAATCACAGCCTCATTTGGGGTGTGTTGTGGTGAAGGTTGGTTCCAAGAAAGGTACACATGTAAACTGAGGTAAGAGTGAGGAGGCAGTCATGGACAGTTTCCTAAGGGAACCCCCAGCTGAGAAGAAGGAGATAAAATAAGTAAAAGTTATCCAGTAGAAGACAGAAGAAAGTGCAGTCAAGGAAGTAGACCACCAGAGTTTAGAGCTGTCAACAGGGTGACCCCAGTAGGGAGCTGCAGGAGGGAAGATGTGCAGAATCAGGAGGTGGCCCAGGCAATGGTGGCTCAGACGGGGGACGTCCACTGCTCGCTCACGTCTGCGATGCCCACACCCAGGACGCCATTTGGCGTGGGACACAAGAAAAGTTTGAGAAATGAATGGCGGAATGAATAACTAAATGGATGGTTGAATACATGATCAGAACTGGTGTTCGCATGTTGAGACATAAACCTCCAAAGGTGAAAAGCATATAAACAGGTTTTTAAAAAGTCATGGAAAGCCAATCTGAAGAATCTACATGGTCAGCAGCCTGGGTAGGGGTGGGGGGGAGGGATAAGGCTGCTTTTTTTTTTTTTTTTATTGTCCCTCCATACCTCTGCCAGTTTTATTAAAACTTCTCTAAAATACCTGGTGATAGAGAACTCCAGAAGGAGAAGAGAGGATCATTTTCTTTTTTCTCCATTCTCTGGTCCTAGCACTGCCCAGGTCCTGTTGGTTCTCTATGTTTGCCTTTTCCAGGGCAGAGGTGGTTAACACAGGCTTTGCTGGCATGGCTGTGCCTCTCTTGTGTGGACCTAGGTAAGCGCCAGAGACCCTCTCAGCTCTCACTGGTGAAGTGAAAGATCGGGTTGTTTTTCAGACCGAATGAGGTGTGGGCTGAAAGCTGCTTAGCTTACAGCTTGCCACATAGTAGTACCTTTTAGTTGTAGCTAATGATGCACATCAGCTCTGCTTTCACACAGTTACCATTATTTCAGTGAATAAATTCAGAGAAAGACATTGGCCACATTCATTAATGCTTTCCAGGGCAAGTTGTTCTCTAACGGCACAGGTCTGGTGGCATTTGTTTGATAAATTGCTAGGCACTAGCCCTGAGCAATATTTTGTAACTATTGCCACTTCTGAAAAACAAACTTAAAAACAATTGCTGTGGGGAAAACACCTTGTTTTGCCTTTAGTTTCACAAGGTTGACTGTGGCCAGAAATCAGCAGGACTTACAGCCACCAGGGACACAGCCTGCCTGGGCCACCAAGACCAGGACACCTGGAGCATAGGTGGGTGAAGTGAGGTGCCTCAGAGAAGGCCATCCCAGCAGATCAAAGCCTGAGCACTCATAGTACAGAACAGTTTTACCACAGGCCAAGGAAGTGTGAAAACAGGTGCCTACTGCTGTAAGAAAGAAAAAGTCTGTGTGATGCTTCTTTGGAGAATAGGCAATTTTAGTATGAAATGAAATATCCTGTTTCAATGAGCCACAAAAATGTGCCTTTGTGAGCACACAGGCCCCTCCTGCCTCTGCCAGCAACATTTGTGATTGCAATGCATCGTGAGTAAGAAGCCCAGCCCTTATTTTGTTCTGAGCAGAAATATATCATTTAGCAAGTGTCAACTCTGACAGTTCCCTTTGGAGAATGTCCGGGAACTTTCCATGCCATTTAGCACTATGACAGAAATAGGACACCACGAGATTAGGCAATGAGCAGAGAGGAAGCATTCTGAAGAAAGATGGTCCAAACCAAGGTGAACTGTCAGGATCTAAGCCTCCTGCAGGATGGATGAAGGATTTCGTAGGAAATTTCCAGTGACTGAGAAGCATCGACATCTGACAATTACTCTCAGCACAAGTATCACTGAACGTTTACTGTGAGTCATTTCACTTCATGCCCACAGTCACCTGTTGCTGCTTTCTGCTCTCTACTTCAAGGCTGTGTAACAGTGGTTAGAAGGATAGAGCATTCAGATTCTGCTCCTTTTATCTGCTCAAAACCTTGGAGTCTCAGTTTCTTCATCTGTAAGGTGGGGATACCAATACTCCCTACCTCAAAGCGCTGATACAAAGATGAAGTGAGTAAACAGAAGTACAGCACTTGGAAAATGCCCACAAGCTGTTGAAAGTTACTAGACGCCTGAAGCCGAGACCATACAGGACATGCCCAAAGTAACACTGACAGGAAGGGGAAGAACCAAAATTTAAGCCCCAGGAGGCCCAACTCCAGAGAAGTCTCTCTACACCACTCTACTGTCTTGTGAGAAAATGTCCAAAGATGAAATTAAATTACTTCAAGCCAATAACTGTTCACTGAGTGCGTGGAATTCTAACCCCTGTGAGGTCAGGGACCACGTCTTACTTACATTCATATCCTGAGCCTATTGTAGAGTCAGGTGTGGGAGAGATGAGAGACTGTGGATCTTACAGGACGTAGACAGGAAAACAAGACACAATTCTGGAAGGAGTTTCGACTCTGGGCCAACTCACACAGACTGTGCCCAAGTGTAACCAAGAGCCAGAAAATATCAAATGAGCATAGGTTGCTGTGACTTGTTGTGTGTGAAAGAGATTTCTTAACTGAAGGGAGACTGTGCCAGAGTCCCCAGAGATCGTCTCTTTCAGCAGAAAGTTAGAGTATTTACTTATCCTTCTCTTCTTTGCTCTTATATAAATAAGAGTCCTTCTAACTGAGTTTTGGTTAGCATCATTAATGGCCTAGAACTTAGAGAATGAGAAGAGAGACCTCTGCTAAAGAGTTGCGTGAAGGATTGTACTTCTCAGGGAACAATAGACTGAGGGCAAACTCACCTGGATTGCAGACCAAGCTTTGTCTCTAAATAATTATAGGACTTTGGCAAATCCCTTGGCCTTCTGTTAAAGGAAAGAGTTGAAAGACTTTCCTCACAAGTCTACCTACCTAAAATTTCTAGAATTATTTGACTGACGAGTATAAAGGATATCTATTAAAATGGCTAAGAGGACTTTGAGGGGCGCCTGGGTGGCTCAGTTGGTTAAGTGTCCAACTGTCCGTTTCAGTTCAGGTCATGAGCTCACGGTTTCAGGAATTCAAGACCCCATTGGGCTCTGCACTGACAGCATGGAGCCTGCTTGAGATTCTCTCTCTCTCTCTCTCTCTCTCTCTCCCTCTCTCTCTGCCCCTTCCCCACTCACACTGTCTCTGTCTCTCTCAAAATAAATAAATAAACTTAAATTTAAAAAAAAATGGCTAAGAGGACTTCGAAAAGCATGCTTGACTCTGGACGTTGAAAGGTCAGAAATAGTGAGCTGGCAATTCTGAACTCCACAGCACTCTTCTGTGCTTTCCCACAAACGTGTCTCTTCTAGGTGGTGTTGGATGAAAACAGTTTTGTTCTTTTCATGGCTCTGATTCTACAAAACTCTTCTTCTAGATATGAGCTGGATACAATCAGAATTTGAGTATTATCTACATTACTCATTAGAGTTCTATTTCTAGTTCATCAAGTTCCTGTGTCTTCTGTTTTGCTAAAAATAAGTCCAACAGCAGGGGTTGTCTTTCTTAAAGACAAATATCATTTTATATTCACTGCATAGCAAGGTTACTCAGTAACTACATCTAGTGGATTTCTTAAAACATTGCTATTCCATTTTTGTCCATAGTAGACAGACTGAAGTACAAGGAAAACATATAAAATAGTGCAGTTTATGAATTCAGTGCTTCAAACTCTTACTGCACGAGAAATCCTTGACAGCTTCATTTGTTTTGTGTTTGGGTGAGAGGGTTGTTTCTCACATTTAAAACATTCTTTTGCAACAGAAATTATTGAAAACTCTT
Organism: Herpailurus yagouaroundi; assembly: GCF_014898765.1. NCBI lineage: Eukaryota > Metazoa > Chordata > Mammalia > Carnivora > Felidae > Herpailurus > Herpailurus yagouaroundi. Next base: position 130,998 of record NW_024412419.1, read on the forward strand.
GATATGATGTTGCCAGTGATATTTAAATTTCAAATGTGCCTGCAGAAGACGGTCACAGTCTTGACTCAGTGGAATTGTTAAATCTAGCTTCTGTTCACTTACTCCGCTCTAACGACAGCCCCTACTTGTTGAAAAGCTAATACACATTTCGGGATGTGCTCTGTGCTGATACCTTTGTTGCCTCACAGCAACCCCACAGCAGGGGTACAAGTTATCCCCGTCCTGCACCAAGAACACTGGGGCCCTAATGATTTGGGCAAGCTTTCCTCCAGGCCAGGTAGCAGCTGCCAGGAGATGGTGTTAGGATGCTTTTCCAGATTGAGCATTTTCACTTCCCCATGCTACATTCTAGGGTCTAGGATTGCCTCTTGGGTCAGGAACACAAACAATATTTGACAAGTTGTTCTATGTAACACCTTACATAGTTTTGGAGCTGATAGATTAACATACCTGGAATGTGAAGTAAACAGTGGGTGGAAATGTGTAATTGCTCCCCCTGTGCTGGGAGTGCCTGACTCTGGTAAACCTCTCTCCCGCCACAAGGACAAGAGAGCCACTAACCCTCTCAGGCTGCAGGTGTGTGCACAACCACAGCTCACTTCTCTGTGTGACTAGATTCTGTTGGGTGCTCAGGGGCCGAAGGCAGCTGTCCCTCTGCCCACAAAGCCTCCAGCTTCAGCCCTGGGATGTTTAACTTACACATGCCACAGGGGGCTACTTCTAATTGACATGTTCATAAGACAACACTCGTCATGCATCTCCGGACCAGCTATGAACCGGTCTGCGGTCAGCCTGGTGCTTCCTTTTGAACCCAGCGTGATATTGCCAGATCCTGACCCCCTCGTAGCCTTGAAGGGAGATCCCAGCCCTTGGTCTGGCTCCCCTGACATTCCTGGTCCCAGCGCTGACTTGACAGTGTTCAGTGGTGGGTCTTTTGTGAGAAACACAGGGAAAGAGGGACATAGTGCAGTAGTCAGTCTCCATGAGGCTTTAGGGGGCTATGCACTCCTCGACATAAAATCAGCACAAGGGCTAGAATTCCCAGCTGTTATGCAAGCCGCTACATTAGCCACTGGTCCTACAGTGAAAACCTACAAGGATGGTTAATATGTTTGGGAACTGTCACGCCATGAGCCAAATTTGGAAGGATAGACTTTCTGATGTTGGTGGGAACTAAAATACTACTTAGGAAATTACTGATTTATTAGAGTCATTGCAATTTCCCAAAGAGATTTGCATAATGCATGCTGGAGAGAAGACAAGAAGCTAGAGGAAGTGGATTTGCAGAACAAGCCGTAAAGGGCCCAAAAAGGTTTGAACTGGGGAAACTGAGGCCCCGTTACCTCTGCTCAGGCACTCTACATCAGCTTCAGCAACGTGCAACCATCCCGGAGTTAGCAAGGTGGAAACTGAGGGGAGCGGTGGACACCAGAGGAAAACAGGAATTACCCGATGGGATTAGTCCTGCCTCCCAGCTGTTGAATGCTTCGTGGTTTTTTTCACACCAACAACCAACAAACTCATTCATACAAAAGAATATACTGGAAATCTTGGAATCTTACCACACTTGAAATAGGGTCAAAGTAATGCAGGAGGTAATCTCTTACTGTGCCTGATTTATAAATAATAACTTTACCATAAATGTGTATGTGTAGGGAAAACAGAATATGCATAAGGTTTGCTACTAGCCATGGTTTCAGGAATCCACTGAGTGTATTAGATAGAACCATTGTCCCTCAGATAAGGGGGATGACTGTATCATTCTAATTACCTAGAATCCAATAGCAGGAGTAATTTTGTTTCTATGGTAATTTAGGGGCTCTCTAAAGCCCTAAAGATACCTATAACTTACCATACCCCGTATCATCTCCAGGATCTGGACAGTTGGAAAGATTAAATCATATACCCTAAAGAATTCTTTCATTAATGAATGTCAAGCCAATGACTTAATGGTGGCCCAGGGTGTTGCTATTGGGTCTATAAAAATACACTCGCTCCTTCTAGCAAGCTACTTTCCCTCTGAGTCAATGTTTGGAGATCTATGAATTGAGAATTTAAGTATACTCCTTACCTGATACAAGGGAAGACACTTGTGATCATATACTACAAGTCTGCTTGTTTCCATAACTCTCGAGGCCATCACTTGGCCAAATGCTGGGAAGTCTCCCCCCGGAGATGGCTGGGAGAGCCAGGTTACACACAGTGGCTCCAGTGACAGGCTGGATAAGATAAACCCTACTAGATGGTGCTGATAACTCACATGAACACCAAAGTGAAGGAGACACACAACTTGGCACAAGTGGCTATAATTCCCTTTAAGTATCTCCAGGTTAAATGTTCCAGACAGTAACCTCCAAGTCAGGTACTTATAATTAAGAATAATCCTTAAATGTTATAAATCTAAGCAGATATATAGAACCTATCTACTTATCAAAAATTAATAAAAATGAGAATAATATTTATGAGTTTTTAAAAATTAGAAAGCAATACTGTCAACAGTTTAATGATGAACTGTCCACTTGTGTGATGCATCTGAAAACAAAGCAGCAACATAAATATGAACTATTAAAATGTTTATGTTCTTTGGGTTACTAAATCCACCCCACAATATCAATCCAAATTAAATGATCAGATTTGCTTACACATATTTATATGAAGATATATAGCAAAAAGAAAGTGAAGAAGCAAAGTTATTAAAGGCTCCCCCCAAATAAAGAAGTGGCTTAAATAAATTATGTTCTTATTAAATGATATTTGATTTAGCCAATAAATATTGTTAATATTTTTGATGTATAGGAAGTGTTCATAACATATGTGAAGCAAGAAAGCAAGGGACAAAATAGAATACAAAGTGTAGTCTGGAAGAAATCCTGCCAAATGCTGACGGTAATTACTTTTCAGATGGGGGTCCCTGTTCAAGGGGAATCCCTGCCCTGCCACATCTGGGAGGTCAGGAAGCAAAATGGAAAATTCCTCCTTCCTCTGCTTTCCCTTCTATCCAGGCCCCTAACACATTGGATTATACCCACTGGAGAGAGCTTTCTGCTTTACTTAGTTCACAGATTTGAGTGCCAATCTCATCCGGAAACACCCTCACAGACACACCCAGGAATAATGTTTAACTGGGTGCCTCTTGGCCTCATCAAGTTGGCACGTAAAGTTAACCATCAGGGGTTATTAATTAGAGAAGCAGACATTACATAAAAGCAGGTGCCGAAGGTAAATAATGAAAGTTCAACCTGTATCAGAAAAGTCATAAAACTAACCCAATACCTGCTAAAATGTTCAGTGTTTTATTCCATGGACTGGGATTATTTCGGTGTTTATTCCATGGACCAGGATTATTTTGGTTGGCCAAACTGAAGAATAAATAGGCTATAACAATTAAATAGCCACACAAAATACAACTTACAATCTAGCTAATTACTTTCTATTGGTTCTTACACAGGAGTGAACTTTTCAAGGAGGCCAATATCCAGAATGATCCCCAGAAGCAAGGCTATTGCTGCAATGGAGTCAAGGCCATGAGTCCCAGAGTAAGAACCAGACACAGAAAGACCACCTGCATGCAAACACAGAACTCCAAATCTAATGCTGGTCATGGTTGAAGAAGAAAAGTGCCACCCATCTTTTCCTTCTAGATCAATTTTTGGTTGACTTTTTTTGTCTTGGAAACATTTTCCTTTTGTGAATATGGAATGGTGACCTATTTGCTTCAATTCTCTTTAGCTGGTTTTCATGAACTAATACTAATGAGGAGCACACTAAATTCTGGAGACAGACATGTAAATGCCAACGTGTCCTTGCCCCACACAGTGCACATTACCTCGCACACACGGAAAGTCTGTCGATTAATTTGAGATGATCTTGGTCCTACCATTTAAGTGTAAAAAAGTGCAGGATCATGGCTCCGTCTTACCCAGGTGAATTCTCACTCAAGTGTATTTTGGACCAAAGCCCACAAGATATAAGTATGACAGTCTGAATGCCGGTGAGCCTGCGGCCATGTGTGCCAGCTCTAGCACCACGTCTCTGGCCTCCACATGCCAGCTCCAGCTCTTGCTGGTGACAGGGATTTGGCATGCCATTTAAATCAGCGTCTCCAGTTCCCTCCATTCAGCACATGGAAAGTTCTCGCAGCCTCTGCACATGGTTGGCGCTTTGCTAATATCACACCTTAGTCAAGTCAGCACCTCAAAGCCCTGGGTTCGAAAGATGAGAATTGACGTGGAGAATATGGAGTTCAGGGTCAGGTTTTAGTCTAGGTTAAACTATCTAAACTGGGTTTAAACTCCACCTCTTTCGCTCAATGCTAAATTACTTGGAATACTATAAGCCCACCTTCATCTGTAAAAGAAGAATAACAAGTAAACGGGTTACAATGAGGACAAAATGAGATAATATCTGTAAGACACAAAGAACAGGTTAGCACATAGCATGTGTTATCTTAGCTGTGAAATCCAAGCTAAGGGTTACTCCTGAGTTGCTATATATTTGTGTGACTATTAACTATAAAGAGTATAAGAAGAAATAATTGCTTCTTGGCTACTGAACTTCAAATTTTTAAGTAATAACATAGATATTACAGACTTAAATAGAAAACAAGAGTTTTTGTAAGCCCAGCCACAGCCTAAAAAAGCAGACACTTCAACAAATGGAACGTCTCCATAAATCTTATTTCTGAATTTAATCTTCACAGGAATTCTAAATCAATAGCAGTGAGAGTAATCCTATACAGTGTACATTAGCTCTAAACCTCTCATGTCTGTTCTTTCCGAGAATAACTATATCCATCTCCAGAACTGTTCTCATCTTACAAAAACGGAAACTCTGTCCCTAATAGGCAATAACTCACTATTCTTTCCCTCTGCCACCCCCTGGCAACCACTGTTCTACTTGCTATCTCTATGAATTTAATTGTTCTAGGTACCTCATAGTGCAAAATCATACATATTTGTCTTCTTGTGACTGGCTTATTTCACTGAGGGTAACATCCTCAAAGTACATCCATGTTGTAGCAGGCATCAAATTTTGTCCTTTCGATGACTGAAGAATATTCCATCATATGTATGTAGCATGTTTTGCTTATCCACGCATCTGCCGGTGGACACCTGGGCTGCTTCCCCATGTTAGCGATTTTAACGCTGCTGTGAACGTGGCCGCACAAACATCACTTTGAGACTCCGGTTTCAATTATTTTGGGTTTACACCCAGAAGTGGAATTGCTGGATCGAGTGCTTATTCCATTTTTATTTGTTTTTGAGGGGCCACCAAACGCAGCTGAGTGATTTTACATTTCCACCAACAGTGTACGATTTCTCCAGTTCCAATTTCTGCACATCGTCGTCACTTGCTTTGTTTTCTGTTGGTGTTGTTGGTTTTAACTGTAGCCATCTTATGTGTGACGTGTTAGCTCACTGCAGCTTGGATTTGCATTTCCCTGATGATGAGTGATGTTGGCTACTGTTTAATGTGTCTGTTGACCATCTGCATATCTTCTATAAAGAAATATCTTTTCAAGTCATCTGACCATTTTTTAATCAAGTTTTCTTATGTTGATGAGTTTTAGGAGTTTTTAGAATATGTTCTAAATATCAATCCCTTATCAGATATATGATTCACAAATATATTCTTCCATCCCGAGGGTTGATTTTTTACTGTTGATAGTTTTATTGATGCACAATTTCCTTTTTCTTTTTTTTTCTTTGTGAGAGAGAGAGAGACAGAGACAGAGAGTGGGAGAGAGGGGCAGAGGGAAAGAGAGACAATCTTAAGCAGGCTCCACACTCAACACAGAGCCCAATGCAGGGCTCAATTCCAGGACCCTGAGATCATGACCTGAGCCGAAATAAAAGAGTTGGACAATCAAGGGACCAAGCCACCCAGGCACTCTTTAATATACAATTTCTTTTAATTTTCATAAAATTAAATTTGGCTATTTTTCTTTTGTTGCCTATGCCTTTGGTGTCTAAGAAATCACAGCCAAATCCAATGACATGAAGCTTTCCCTCTATTTTTGTCTCAAGATTTTCTATTTTAGGTCTTAAATTTAGGTCTTTGATCCACTTGAGTTAATTTGTGTAAATTGTGTTTCTTCACTAAATTTTAAAAATTATTTTTTTTTTGTGAATTGGGATATGACTAGTGTATACTTTATTATATTTTTAACTCCAAATATTCAACAAATAAAGATTATCTTGGGGCTAAATTAAGATTATAGTTCCGAACTCCTTTATCTGACTTTTAAAAGGGTACTTCACCCGTCTCAAACAATTCTTCCAAAGGAAAAGATCTTTTCCAGTCAAAATATTACATGTCCACAGTAAACCATCAAAGAGAACCACAAGGTTTATTATGATATATAGGAGACCTTTGAACCACCTTTACATGCACGTTCCAACCCCCATTCGAGAGGCAACCACTTTCCTCATTTTTACTATTATATTCTGGCTTTTTTCCCCCTACTTTTTAAATACTATGCTTGGAGTACTCCTTGATTTATCATTATTAAATATTACCTATCGTCTTTTTCTTCTGGCAGAGAGATGTTCATCTCTCCTGTTCTGTTTATGTCTTCTCAAGATTGTTAAGTTACCATTTTGTGGCACCAGTAACATGTGTTTATATTACTATGACTATTAATTATACTCTGTTTTATTATACCACTCATTGACTGCTAAGCCAAATGTAATGTGATTACATTTACTTTCTCATAACACTGTTTTTCTTAAATACTTTCTTAATTTTCATTGCCTAACTTTTCTATTAAACTACAGTTTCTTTCACAAATGCTCCAACTGATCTATTTGCCCATCAAAATATTTCTCAATGTTCAAAACCAGTTCTTCAAGGTATATGTCTATTTCTTACCTTAAAAGCCTCCCAAGTATGGCTGGCAAGTTCCAGCAACGACTTTGACTTTTTGCTCCCCAGGTGATGGTACCGAGAGCCCCTCCCCCTCCTTCTGGCACTGGACACTTGTGTGCTGAATCTCGTCTTGCTTTTTTTGTGGCTCACTCCAACTGTCACTGAAATAAAAAATTCAGTAGCGTTCTAAGAAAGCCCTACATATTTAAAACTGGTTTTATTCTTACTTCTCACTTGACTAGAAATTTAGTATGATGTGGGTAATTAACCTAGGTTGAAAATGACTTTCTCCTAAAGCTCTGAACTAACTTCTGGATTCTAACGTTACTATTGAGATTTTTTTTTTTTTTTTTTTTTTTTTTTTTTTGTCATTTGGATGACTCTCCGATGTTTGTACATGACGTTTTGTTCCCCTTTTCTTTTCTTTCTCTCTTTGAACTTTTAGGGTGATCTTATTTTGCCAGATATTCTGATAGTTGGTGATAACACCCTGGTGTTGCCCTTTTCATTCATTACACAGGGTACTAAGACACGCCAATTTTGAAATTGTTCATTCTGAGAGATTACATTTCTTTATTTCTTTGGTTATTTTATTACCTATTATCTCTATTCTAGTTGCCATTACTGGATATTCTTGGCAAATTATTTAATTCCCTTATCCTTATCCAATGTTCACATTGTCCATTTCTTTGTGTCTGGGTTCTAACTTTTTGAAAATTTTCTTATGTTTATTTTTAAAAGTTTCTATTTAAATTCCAGTTAGCATACAGTGGGAAATACACTTGTTATGATGAGTGCCAGGAGATGTACGGAGGAGTTGGGTCACTCTATTGTACATGAGAATATAATATTATACTCTCATGGGTTTTTTTAGTCTCTGTATTTAAAACAAAACAGATATTGTATCAAAATGTCCTGTGCCCCTTTTCCCTTTGTTTCTTAAAAAAAAAACCAGAAAACATTCTATTATTGTTTCAGTGAGGGAATATACATTCCAATCTCTTAGAATGTTACAGAACTTTTTCCTTTCAATTTTTTCCTCCTAACTTTTGTGTTTTCTTTGTTGTTTCGTGTGTGTGTGTGTGTGTGTGTGTGCGCGCGCGCGTGCCGCACGCGCGCCCGCTTTATTTATTACCGGCAAGATCTGGCCTGAGTGAGGCAGTGAACGCTCTGGGCTCAGGGTATGTGTAGGATGTGAAGAAGAGATGATGACTGGGAGACTGTTTTGAAGGAAAGGGGAGGCCTTTCTTTTTTTCTCTCTCTCTCTTTCTGGAGGCCAGGCCCAAGAGCTCCCCTCAGATATACTTCCGGATAGGGGTAGACATTGTAAAGGAGTCATGGCAAGCTATGGCCAAGCTGCCAATAAGATCAAGAAATTCTTGGAAATCTAGCCGCCCTCAGAACTGAGGTCCAGTTTCTTCATTACGTGGTCAAAGACACCAGGGTCCTTCTGGTTCTTTGTGAAGGCAACCAGTTCTGTATTCATGAAGATTAGGATTGTAAGAAGTAAGGGAGATGATTCATCTTCAGAAATAACAAGTAAAATCTGTGCTTTCTAATTAACAATAGGTTTATAACTTATTAGAAATACGTATGAACCCCCTACAACCGCCGCAATATCCCAAACCCTTAGACACTTCACTTTCTGGTTCTTCTTCCCCTCTCCTTTTCATGGACATATTTGCACAGGCTTCACAATGAGCACGCGCCAAAGAACAGAGGGAGGAGGGACCGAAAGGCTCTGCATCACCTCAGGGAATGTACGCTTGTTCCAAGCAGACTACTTGTTGCCTTACATCGGCACAGGTGACGTCCAGGTAAGACTGTACCCTCTGCAGTATCAACAATGAGGAACCGGGGGAGGGACTCGCATCCTGGGAGATAAATCACCTTCTGTAAGTGCCCTGAGTGCGCCTGTCCCTCAGACACCTGCTCTTGCAAGAATGTTGATGCAAGCCTCTCTTCACTGTGCTGAATCTCTGCGTCCCTCCTTGGACTGGTTCCGTGGGCTAATTTCTGACAGGAGCGCCGTTGTTGCGTGTGTAGTTGCCGCCCTCCTTTCCAGCACACTTCCAGAAAACAGTAATCAGAGACTTCTCAGTCTCAGTAGGGCTGGACGTTTTTGCCATGTCTGTGTGGAGTGGGCGCAGAGGCAACAGCAGCACTGTGAGCTCTGGGTGGTGAACCTTTTCTGTTTCTTTTTTATCTGGCCTTTGTCTTTCACGTTGAAGGCTTTCCTTAAATGTGATACTTGGCCTCCATTCTTATTTAATTGCATGGCTCTACCAACCTGATTGGAAATCCTGGCCGGAAACAAGAAGTCTACTGATTAGTTTCATTCTAGCTGTTAAAAGGTAATCCGTAAAGGGTTCAGCAAGAAAGCACTGCTCGAGCTGAAACCTAAGAGATGAATAGATGTTTGTCAGGAGGCCAATGTAATCAGCAAAGAGAAAGACAATTATCTCCAGAATTTAGCACACTGCCTGGCCCATAAGAAGGTTTCCATGACTATTTAATAAATGAATAAATCTTAAGTGGCATGAGAGATCATGGTTTACTTTGGGAATTCTAAGAAATTTCTATTTTATTGTAATTTGGATTGGTTGACAATGAATTCTCTTAGTGTACTTTTATCAACATATATTTTATTCCTAATTCTTCATTCTTAAAGGATATTTTCATTGAATATAGAATTACAGATGAACTTTTCTTTCTTTTAGAACCTTAAACATGCTATTCCATTGTCTTCTAGCCTAGCTAGTTTCTGATGAACAGTCCATAGTTATTCTGAACCACTGTTATGTGTACATAATGCGCTATTTTTCTCTGGTAGTTTTCTCTTTATCTTTGATTTTCAGCAGTTTCTTATGATACGCCTACTAATGTCTCTCTTTGTATTTATCTCAATTGTGGTTTGCTGAGATTCTTGAATCTGTGAATTTGTCTTTCACCAAATTTGAGAAGTTTCCAATTATTTGTTTCAATATTGTTGTTCATTCTCTTTTCTGTCATTCTGAAACTTCAAACATGAATTTTATGTTTGTTACTGTCCACCATCTAGTCACATTTTTATCATTTTTTCCCTTTATTTCTTCTTCATATTGGATCATTTCTATTTGTGTGTCTTCAAGTTATCTGACTCTAATCTATCATTTTCATTCTACTTTAGTACATACATCCAGTGAATTTTTTCTTTCATGTATTGTATATTTGATTATAAAACTTCCACTTGGTTTTTGTTCATATTTTCTGTTTCTCTACTGAGATTTCATATTTTTCATTTGTCATGAGCTTAATTTCCTTTGCCTCACTGAGTATAGAGTAACGACTTCACAGTCCCTATCCTTCCAATCTCTTCATCACCTTGATATTGACCTTTTCTGGGTTATCTTTTTTCTTTGATAATGGGTTCATTTTCCATGCTCCTTCTATTTTGAGTAATTTTGGTGCATATCCTGGGCATTGGAATATTATGCTGGGGGGATCAGATTCTGTTATAATCCAAACAGTGTTGGGTTTTTTTTTTCTTAATTTAGCAGGTTAACAAGTTGATTTGACTCAAATTACAAACTTGTTCTCAACTGCAGTGGACAGTGACTCAAACATCAATTTAGTTTCTTAGACCTACTTGCACTGAACTTCCCACACATGCAAACCAGAGACTTGGGCTGAGTTTATCATCAAACCAGGGTCTGCCTCTCTAACTCTCTTTTCTCCTGGATTCACCTTCACTTCCCAGTGGCTGTTTCTAGCCTGAGACCTTCCTCAGGCCAGAAGGACAATGAGATTCCTAATGAAACTTTAGGCACTCTGCACCATACTATGTTCATGGCCTTTCCTTAGATCAAACCAGAAAAACGGGAAACTTACCTTGTGCCAATAACCTCTGATATATTTTGCTGCTCTAAAAATCTGTGGACATTTTTAATTATTCTGAGCTTTCAAGTAGTTGACTTATGTATTATGTTCAGAATTTGAGGTTTCTACAGGATGTTTAGTCTGTTTGAAGTTTTCTCTGCCATACCAGAGGAAAAACTTGGAAATAACTTTTCTTTTTAAATGACATTTTGCATATTATTGCAAAAAGTCAAACAATTTCAATCAAATACAAAGAAAGAAAAGCTCACCTAAAATCTCACCATTCAAAAATACCCCTATTAGATTGGGGTAACGCTCTTACGGATGTGTGTGTATGTGTGTGTAGATAAAGGATAGATGATAGATATAGATAGATAGATAGATAGATAACAGATAAATAGATTATAAATAGATTATAGATAGATGATAGATAGTCGACAGATAAATGATAGATAGATAGATGATAGATGTCGCACTTTACCCTAATGCATTTATACTGCAGATATAGCTGAATATGCTTGAATATACTTTCTTTACTCGATAATATGTTAGAAAAAGTTTGTATATTAAAAAGTATATATAATAATTTTCAAGTACTGTTTTACATAGTTTCATTTTCTCTTATTCATACACAAAGTAAAATGAAAAGGCAAAAGCCGTAACAATGTTCTTTCCCCATACTTTGTCTCTCATCCTTTTTTTATTTCACAAATACTATTTCACACCTACTATTTATACTTTTTTTTTATTTCACAAATACTATTTCACACCTACTATTCCCCATTTACTGCTATGGTCACTAAGAATAGAGAAGGATTCCTAATGGGGAACTTCAGGGTGAAAACAACCAAACAAATAAAAATAATTTAGTATGGTCGTAGAGTGGCTACAAAATCGTCATGTGATACTGCATCTCAACGGAAGTGCAGACCTTGTCAAGCTAACAGGTGCATCCAGGGCTCTGGGGGAAATTCACCACCTCACAGCGGCAGCCCGTGCACAGGTGTGCAGCACAGGGAATAGCAGTGAAATCCAGGAAGGGGCCCAGCTCCCGAAGCTGCAGGATTAAGAGAGCAGTGGCCCCTCTCTTGTTGTGGTCAGGGCATGAGGACCCAGCCTTGTAGTGGTGGCTTATTTGATGTGATCTGACTCGCCAAACAATCCCCCTACCTGCTCTTGAGTACTTGGCTATCATCGTGAGGCTTTGCAGGAGGCCAGCTGGCAGGAAATCAGCCTTGGACAGAGTAGTTCTCATGGTTCAGCCTAAAGTAAGTATTAGGGAATGCTTCCCTCAGCATAAAATTTATGTTCAAGAGAATGCTGGAAATTTTTTAATTGAAGCAGATGATAAGTAGAGCATAAGAAATAATGTCCAAGTAGATAAGGATTTTGTGATCATTCTGTATGAAATAAAACAAAGCAATGGGGCAACGAGTGATGTGGGGAAATGGAGTGATGGTATTTTCGTGTTATTTAATCTAGAGTCAGTCAGGAGTTTTGTTTTAGGAAGCACACCTGAGGCAAAATATGAATGATGCAGGGGGCAGCCATGTAAAGGTCTGGGGAAAGGGCTTAGGTGGAGTGGGCGTTTTGGGGGAGAATAGACCTTACATACAAGGAAAGGCAAGGACCTGTTTGGAAACAGTTGCAATAGTCCAGATGACAAGGGGCGGTGGCTGTTGCGTGGACACAGTGAGATCATATTCAGGTTACTCTTCAGATGAAGAGACAAGGGACTTTCTTGTACACTGGATATGGAAGATGCAGAAAGGAGGGACGGTGACAACTTCCCAGTTTCTACCCAGCAACTGGAAGTGTGTGCTGTGTGTTGAAGTCGGAATGACTAAACAAGTGTATGGGGCAGGCCTGGCTGGAGTGGGTGTTGGAGCATCAGTGATTCTGTTTCAGACTTTCTCAGAGTGGTGTGTGTTCTTCTTGTTTCTTTTAATGTGTATTTTTTTATTTTGAGAGACAGAGAGAGAACACACACACATGTGAACGTGAGCAGGGATAATACTACAAACAAGAACGACTGAGTCTATTATAGATCATCTATTTTCTTTTTTTTTTTAATTTTTTTAAACATTTATTTATTTTTGAGACAGAGAGAGACAGAGCATGAATGGGAGAGGGTCAGAGAGAAGGAGACACAGAATCCGAAACAGAATCAGCACAGAGTCTGATGCGGGGCTCGAACTCACGGACTGCGAGATCATGACCTGAGCCGAAGTCAGCCGCTTAACCGACTGAGCCACCCAGGCGCCCCTAGATCATCTATTTTCAAGTCAGCGCACACTTGTCTAATTAATTTAAACGGCCAAAGTGATTCTGAATGTCAAATACCCACCAAATTAGTATATGTGTATAAAGTCTATTTTAATTTACAATGGGCATTTCCCCAGAATGAAATGTAATTATGTTGACATAAAGCTATAATTTGCTAATCATAGAGTCACTCTTTCAAAGAAGTGCCTAGCTGCACACCACCTTTTAGACGGACAAGAAGTGTCCATGGGTGGGCAGGAACCCTCCTTGAGATGTGAGTGTGCTCCGTGCTGGCTCCCTTAACCTTGATCCTTCAGCTTCGTGACCATCTCCCCAATTGTCCCGTGAGGGTGTGCTGTGAGCTCCAGTCCATGAGGCCGTGATGAGGTCTGTGAAGATAGAAGTACTGACATGTCTAATACCCTCAAAGCCGAAATATCACAAGCCACTGGTCCTTTCTCCTGCTCTCCCACACCCTGTTTGGGCTGGCTTGCTTCTCACATCTTGCAGGCATGAGTCTCACTTGCTGGTAGTTGTACAGCATATTTGTCATTTTCTTTCCTGTTCCACTGAGCTTGTAACTTGACACTAATGATCACGGAATCCACGTTATTTTTTTTTTTAACATTTATTCATTTTTGAGAGACAGAAGCAGAGCACAAGTGGGGGAGGAGCAGACAGAGAGGGAGACACAGAATCTGAAACAGGCTCTGAGCTGTCGGCACAGAGCCCGACGCGGGGCTCAAACTCACAAACTGCGAGATCATGACTTGAGACGAAGTCGGATGCTCAACCGACTGAGCCAACCAGTCGCCCCCATGAAATCCATGTTCTAAAAATCACAAAACTGCACAGAGAAAAAAACAGCTTATTTTAAACTAAAGCAATAATGGTACATAATTTACTGCCTTGCAACAGTGGGATTTTAATGAAAGGAAACCCCCCTGGCCACTAAATCTGATATGTTTCCTTTATACTTTGGCTTTTCGAAATCTTTAACAAATAGGATTTCATGGAGGTGGGGTAGGTGTTGTTCACAATGCTGTCCTGGGATATATTAGTTGTAGCCTTTGACTAGTCAAAGAAGTAGATCAAAGCTTACTTTTTGCAAGGACATTAAACTTTTTTTAATGCTGAGAAAGTTTGGAAGAGACTGTTTCCTCACATGCTGTAAGGAATCCTCCTTCCACTGGAATATTTAGACAGGATGGTGAAAGTTTCCTTTCCATTTTTTTTTATCAGTTTCAAAACAATGATTCATTTCTAATATAATATTCCCCCAAAGTATGACTGGTGGTTTTGAACACTGCAGTCAAAATCTGGAAATGGCTACACATCAACAAGTTAAACTTCAAGCTCCGTGGTTTAAATCTGATTTCAACACATTTCCACACTGGAATGGAACTTAATACTGCAGTGGAATATTCGACTTATCAGGAGCATAAAAATGACACTTTTCTTGCAGAAGCATGTAGCCACCCGGAGACTTAAAGTGTGGTCATGTAGAAAGGTCACAGGGTCATATTATGGGAGCACGGATGCCTGTCACAGGGCGTCCAGCTTCAATGCCGCCGCACAAGGAAAACTTCCCAATAGTTAGACTTAACAGAGGCCATGAACCGCCTTAACAGGCAGTGGCTCCCCCCGTGAAATTGCTTTAGGAACCCTTGTGCGGCAAAAGAGAAGCTTGCATGGTACCCTTAAACAAGTTCTGGATTAAGTTCCAGTTACATTTCACTGATATTTGTTTAGTGGTGAAAAAAAAAGTCTGTGTGACATTTGTGATAGTACCTAATATCCTGATGTCAGTGTCACATCTCCCACTGTAGGAAGACCCCCAAATGAAATGTCTTATAGTTCTAGATAAATAAATAGAATAAAGGCCCACACACCTTAGAATGAAAATTAAAGTTTTATAGTTCAGAGTTCTACTATTGGAGACTTTTCCAAAATTCGACATTTTATGATTTACTTAAATATAAAAATAAAATTAAAAACTTCTGACTTGAGAATACTATTAAGAGAATGAAAAGACAAGCCATGGAACGGGAGAAAATATTTGCAAAACATATCTAAGAAAGGATCTGTATCTATATACAAAGAACCCTTAAAACAACAATAACTAAACAAACAACCCAATTTTAAGTGGGCAGAGACCTGAACAGAAATCTGCAAGATACGCAAAAGTGTGCAGATGAAAAATGAGTTTGTGAAAAGATAATCAACATCAGCTGTCACCAGGGAAATGCAAATTCAGACAGCAATGAGATAGCACTACACACTGTTAGAATGACCAAAGTCCAGAATGCTGACAACAGCAGGTGCTGGTGAGGGCGTGGCCCAGCAGGAACTCTCCCCATCGCGGGGGGGGGGGGGGGACACAATGTGGTGCAGCCACCATGAAGACAGTTGGTGGCTTCTCACAAAGCTAGAATGGTTTTATCGTACAATTCAGTCATTGTGCTCGTATTTAACCAATTGAGTTAAAAAGTCATGTCCACACAAAACCTACAGACAAATGTTTACAGGAGCTTTATTCATAATCTCTGAACAGAAGCAATGAAATTGTCATCAATAGTTGAATGGATAAACGAAGTGTGGTACACCCATACAACTGGACATCTCTCAGTTATAAAACACGTTACCAGTTCACAAAAAGATGTGGAGTAACTGCAAACGTATATTCCTAAGTAAAAGAAGACAATCTGAGAAGGCCACATACTATATAACTCCAACTGCATGAGATTCTTGAAAAGCCTAAACTATGGAAACAGTAAAATGATTGGTGGTTGCCAGGGGATTGTAGTCAAAATAAAAATTGTCTACAATTCCTATTTAGCAGCAAATATGTACATAGAGATGGTGAGGAAATATATCCCATGGCCTGCAGAAATATAAGGGTTTAATTGACAACATTTGATGATTTCATTGATGCTAAATTTCAAAACACACAAATTTTAAAGCTATTACAATTTTAAATGCCTAGTGTTACAGACTGAATTATTAGAGAAATTACTAATTCACAATCTGTGTGTGTGATTTGCACAGGAAAGAATAAGATATCTCCTTTCCCATCACCCCATTTCCTAAAGGCCAAGATATATTTCTGTAGATTGGAGCTCTCTCTCTCTCTCTCTCTCTGTCACACACACACACACACACACACACACACACACAAACGGATTTGGGGAGAGTTATGTGGGAAAAAGCAATTTGCTTGTATGACTCTCACCAAGGTCCTTCCTGGGAAGACCCGGAATAATCTAAAGCATTACGCTGGACTGTCTACTGGGAAAGCCAAAGAAAGGTCTTGAGGTGGAGTTTGTCAGGAGAGGGGAGTTCGTATCAAGGCTCCCCGCAGTCTAAGCCCTTGTCAAATGCCATTTCCCAGATGGGTTCGCGTGGCTGCGGGGCCAGCATCTGACTGCTGTGGAGTCTTGCAAGGAATATCCCTCCCACAAGACCAGGGGCAGCACCCAACCAGAGAGGCACCGCCGGGCAAGCATAGCACAAGAAAGGGGGCAATGTCAGGAGGGCTGGCAGAAGTGGATCCTGCCGGCTTGAAGGTCACACACACGTCCAGTGCTCTCACAGAATCAAGGAACCGCTGTGAACCGGGATTTCCCACATCTTGATATGTGGGACCTTCTGCTAGATACGATTTAATTTACAAAAAAATATATAATCCTCTTATATTTAAACATTGTGGAATGGCTAATGATTACAACCTGGATGTTCTTGATTCTGAGATCCTATTAACTGAAACTTCATCACCGATAAACTTAGGTTTTTCAGAACAATAAGAGACCACATCATAGTAAGTGCAGAGCATCAGTTGTAAGATGTGTCCTGACTTCAGAAATATGGAAACATGAAAAACTATGCCTCAGAATGAAGGGCATAGTGGTTAAACTATTTAGACAGAATTTAAATATAAAATTAATAGTTTATGAAGCTTCTTCAAGTTCCCTCAACACATGTTGAAAACCACTGACTCCGGTGATGAGAGAGGCATCCAGCCTCTCAAATATCCAAATATTACCTTTCTCTGGGAGCCAGTTTGTTGGAAATGAGTCTGACGAAGAGGAGGGGTCCTACTGGGAACCTTGAGTACCTGCCTTTGCGCTGGGATCCCGGCCACCAGGGGGCTCCTGGAGACTGCAGGGGAAGGACCCAGGCCCAGGCAGGAGTGCAGTGAAATCACAGTGCACACCCGTCTGCCAGCCCCTGGGGGCGGTGGCCGTCCAGAGCCCTCAGAGCCACTGGCACAACATACAGTACGCAGAGTTACCACATGGTATGAGAGAAAGAATATTAAATTATTAAATAGAAGATTAGGTTCTGGTTTCAATTTAGCCACTGAATGATATTTCCAAAGCTCACTTTCCTCCTCTGTGTAAGGGCAGCAGTGAGAGTTACCCTCTCTCCTGTTTCCCGCTAACAGAGCTCCATCACTTTCCTGCCCCAGCGAGACGTTAAATAGGAACAATATGGTAAGTATCTGGTCATTTTCTCTTATCCAAAAACTTCAAGAAAACCAAGAAAGATATAAGAATTCCCAAATAGCTTTTTTCAAAGTACAATATCTTCGTTTGTATAGAGAAAAAGCGTCCATTTTTTTTTCCTCAAATAAAGATTCGGTGGCACTTTATGGCATTGAAAAGTGTGTGATCTGCACTTTTTGAGTGTTAAATACCACACAAACCTGCATGATATGTTTAAAACAAAGCAGAGATTAAATAATTAATTATTCCCTTATCATCACTTTCAGGAAACTCAGTAAATTAGTGCCTTAAGATGTTCATATTGCCCCAGAAAGTTGAGTCACTGAATATTTTTAACCCTTTTCTTCAATCTTTGCTATTAGAAGAAAAAACCTTCTGAGTTAATGACAGACCAGTGCTCACATATGTCAGTCACCCTTCCCTCTCAAGAAACCATCAGTGTATAGAACAGAACAACCAAATAAAGGAAGCCACAGTCTGTCAGAGGCGAGTGGAGACGAGGCACAGAAGCCCAGGCGGTGAGATTCCAGGACCCTAGCACAGAGGAGAACACAGACGGCGTTTAAAACACCAGCAAGCGAGCACCTGCTATCCAGCGAGGGGAGGAGCTTTTTCTTCCAGAAAAGGACGTAGTCTAGACCAAAGACCCCACTTTCCAGTGTTCGGGAAATCTCCAGCATAAAGATTGACTCCCTGTCAAATTACTCCAAAGAAACCCCGGAACAAGCCTTACTTTGTCACTACAAAGATTCCATTCACCTTTCTGATGGGACACTGTGTGTTTTTTTCTTTTTAGCGTTTATTTATTTTTGAGAGAGAGACAGAGCGTGAGTGGGGTTGGGGCAGAGAGAGAGGGAGACACAGAATCCGAAGCAGGCTCCAGTCTCCAAGCTGTCAGCATAGAGCCCGAAGCGGGGCTCGAACTCACAGACCGCAAGGTCATGACCTGAGCCGAAGTTGGACGCCCAACCGACTGAGCCACCCAGGTGCCCCTCTGATGGGACACTGTTAAGTGTGAACAGAAAATGAAGAATCACCAGACTTTTAAGGGAAGCTACCTCCTGGTGAAAAAGACATGAACACAAACCAGCAGGTGTGATTATTATCAAGTAATTAAGCCCCTAGCAAAATGCGACACAAATAGCATTCATGGGCTATTGTTCATCTACTGGCTCTGTTTAGAGTTTCAGCCAATGGATCACTTTGATATGTTTTTAAATTGTATGAAATTGCCACTCTCATAGGTAAAAATAGTCAAATGTGACCAATGTCACATGTTCAACATAATGACTTTTTTAAAAAATAGAAAGGATGGAATTAATGTGATATCTAATGCAGCAACCAAGGAAGAGTCAAGAAATGGAGGGTTTTATAACCAGATAATAGCAGGATTTGAGCTTTAATGTTTACAAAATGGGCTGATACAGGGTGTCTTGTTTGAACTTTAAACTACTCTTTAATTACAGTTATTAATATATGTAAAAATTTAACTGTTGAGAAATCCAAGACCACATAAAGGAAGCTGCTTGCGAGAACACAGCTTTAATTTGGCAAATAATCAATGGAGACGGCACCAGAGCTCCGGCTGACCGACCCCATGCCCTTGATTTCCGTCGCCCAAAAGAAATGAACCAAATGGAATCTCGGGGCACCTCGATACAGAGGTGGTGGGAAGGCAGTAGGGGGAACGACGTGCAAACAGAGGTAAGAGAAAAAGCCTGAAGCACAGGAGCTTAAGTTCACTGAGCCGGAACTCGCCTGAAACCACGTGACTGGAGAGCATCATGCTGGCCCCAGACACTTGAACGGACCCTGGGGAAGAGCCCTCACGACACTGAATCCAAGAAGGACGAACTTGAGATATTCCAGATGTGAAGCAATTAAACCCTCCCTGGAAGGAGTGACCCAGCTAACTGCAAAATGTCCGTGTTAAGAAATTAAAACGTACATACCCACATAAAAATATAGGAAAGAAAAGACAAACTCTTGTCAGATTTCTGGAGGCCAAATCACCAAATGCGGCACACTTACACACACACATCATACGCATACACACGCAGAGACATGTGCATATGCACACACCCACATATGTGGACACATGTACAAGCACAGACACATGTGTGCACACTTGTGCAAGGCACACACAAATATGCACGCTCGTGTGTGCACACATACTCACACGAACACACAGGTACACACCTGTGGGTGCACACGTTTGACTACATGCATGTACACGCATACCCGCACACATGTGCACGCACACACAGTGAGCCATGCAAAAAAGGGTCAAACAAGGCACTTGAGCGGCTGGGGGTGTGCCCTTGGCAAGACGATGATTGCGTCCCGCCCCCCTGTTCTTCGTTCTAGAGCTGAATCCCATTACTAGGGCCGTGAGCTTGCTGAGTCCCATCCCTTGCCAGGGAACCAAGGGAAACCTGTGACCCCTCAGACCTGACTTCATTTCCATTTCTGCATGCAGCCTCTAAGACAGAGAGAGAAAGAAAATGTACCCAGTAGATGGATGGACACGGTGCCTGGAGAGTAACTTTCAGAAGCCCCAAGTACCAACTGCTGCAAATATTGAGGCAACAGTTAAAGAAATGGCTACAACTGGAAAGCAAGCCCAGCAGAAGGCCTGCCGTTCACCCCGGTTGGTGCAGCCCCACCGAGGTTTACACCACTCTGTGCTCCCTCCCCAGCTGAAGCCTCTGCTCAGAAGACAGACACTCCACCGGAGACCGAGCAGTGCCTTCGGCGCGGCCGTGGAACCAGCACCTGCCTTGTCTCCACCCCAGCAGGTGGCTGGGGCTCCACTCTTCCCGCGCCTGGCCAGGCGCTGCAGAAGGTCAGCAGGGGGCTCAGCGCACAGGCCCGTCCAGGCCCTCTGGGGTCACGGGGCAGTTTCTCCTCCGTGCGGCCCAGTGAGGCTACCAGGGATGGTCACAAAAGCTGTGCTCTGACACCCAGCTTTGCCTACGTGCGTCAGGTTTTGCATTCCCAATGAATACAAACTTCCTTGATCTTTCAAATGATCTGTTTGGAAATGTCTAGAAACAAAACAAGCTGAAATTCTGAGACTCCCAAGAAAGAACATTCAATGTCAGCAGACAACCCTCGTGACCTAGGGCCTGTTGGGTTGTTAATGCCAATGATTTCAGATGCAATGCTCTGGCGCACTCAGCACTCCCCAACTTGTGTAACGAACAGCATGACGGGCTCTCTGCTCTTCCTCTTCTGATCCTCGTGAGCAGCAGCCCGTTGCCTGCCTCAGGCTGCTTATTTCTTCTTTTGGAAAAAGGGGGGTGCCGTTTGCCAGACTCGAGACCCCAGGAGGGTGGATTCAAGCAAAGGGCATAGAAAACACTAACTAAAATATGCAGTGTTGGTTATTTTTGGATATCATGACCTTGGCTTTATTGACACCTTCTGTTAAACAGACCTCACTTGCCAAACGCCACAGGACATGGCACTTTGAAAGTTCCTGTGAGCGGCGACTGTTGTGTAAGCAAAACAATGAGACAATGAAAGAGAGTATCACGCATCCCAGCACAGGGTAACCGCCCTGACAGCCTCAGCGTGTAAACTTATGTGGCACCATGCTTTCTTTCAGAAACATGTTTGGATTTTAAAGATTTTTGGTAGATTTTGTTATGTCAGCTTTATGTACTGCAATGTCTTAATTAAAGATTTTAAAATGTTGAGTAAAATGCTCACCAGTCTAGTTTGTAATATATATAATAAACCTGTCACATAATTTATTTTTTTTAAACAAGCTTCTTATACAAATTGCCCTTGGAACTTTTATTTAGAATTTAAGGTCATTTGGGGGTTAGTGTCATGTAAACGAAATTCTCCAAAATGCTAGGGTCCTTTTTTGGGGTGTTGCGTTCCTCTAAACCGTGATCAAGCCAGGTTGTGTCAGCTGTGGGAAAACAAATCTTTCTTGGTCTGGGAGTTCAAACGCCTCAGGCTATGCCAGATGAAGTTTTCATTACTGAGTCATAAATTCCTAAATGCAGTGTATTCCAGAAAAACAGACACACCTTTAACATCAACATTTTGATCTGACAAAGGCCTCAGATATTTCTCTTGCAATAAAAATTACAAAAAGATGATCTTGATTCAAAGAAGAAACTTGCCGACGGTCTGTGCTCTCTCAGTGCCCTTGGCTTATTGAGAGCTCAAAACAGAGCAGGTCCATCAGGAAACAGCTGGACTTGAATGGGAAGAATCACAGCCCCCTTCCGCCCACACTCAGTTCCAGAGCTTGGTCATACTTTCCCAAAGTTCAGTCTCTTCTAGGTAACAGAAAATAACACTATTACCTGTCAGGGCCAATGCGTGGATTAAATGTGTTGCCTGGTGAGATGCCTAGAACTATGATTGACCCAAAAAGAAGAATCAATACATTGATTCATTCAAAACTGGGTGCTGGGCTAGTAAGGGCTAAGGCAGAAAATACTAGAACTTGAGAGCCACACATAGTTCCCTACAGCAGCGTGCCAGGAGTGCGTGACGAGAGGCATGGTGGCAGGAGCAAGCAGGAGTCAGGTCCAGAGGGGCCCAGCATGCCGGACCCATGCCTGTGACCTCTGTATTCCATCTCCGTGTGGTCCTCTGTGCACACCTGCAACCCTGCAGGGCGGTCATGGGTAAACATTCCTCCTTTCCTTCACTTGCCTAAGAGTAATTCAGGTATAAGAACAGCCCACCGGGTGTTACTCAAGAATTCCCTAACAGGAATTTCCTTGACAGGAAAACAAACAGGATGTTACATCTTTCAAAGAAAATGTGCATATTACTTCACTATTTCTTATTTATCACTGCCTCACTGTTCTTGTTTCTGGAAGAGACACTGGTATGCATGTGCTTTGTGCTCTGGAGGCTCCAGGAAGCTGAATGCAAACTATTCTAAAGAAGAACTAATACTCCAGTCAACTAACTAACCAGTAGAAACATGTTTCTATCATAGATACTTGAAAGTATTACTGGGTTTTGTTTTGTTGCTTTTTGTAACGTAAGCACACGTGGTCAAGCTGACCTGGGTGTGTGGTAGCCTTCAGCTCTCAAGGGCAATTATTAAGCTTTATTAGAAGCTTACTGGAGATGGGTGGTCAGAACTGACTGAATGTTTCCTGTGGCAGGCTGCCACTGAGATGGCCCCCCGGTGATCCCAGGTCCTGGTATTCATGCCTTTGTGCAAACTCTCATTAGAGTGGGCTGAACCCAGTGCCGTGCTTCTAATAAGCAGAATGTGCACGAGTGAGGGCAGGCTCCTTCCAAGCTGAGGCTGCAGCAGGGTTCTGGGTTCCACGTTGGTTGGCTCTCCCGTTCTCTTGCTTGCTCTGATGAAGGCCAGACATCATGCTGTGAGCCAACCTCTGGAGATGCCAGTAGGTCAAGACGCCGAGAGGGGCCACTGGCAATAGCCAAAAGCCAAAGGCACCGAGGCCCTCAATCCAGCAGCCCCAGTGGAAGCAGACCTGGCCAGCAAACTCAGAGTGAGCATGAAAGCAGACCACAGCCAAGCCTTCAGATGAGACCACATCTCTGCCTGATGAGACTACTGTGGATTTGCACAAGCGTTGGGGGCAGAAGCAGCCAGCTACGTCTCCCCTGGATTCCTAAAGCACAGAAATGTTTGTTGTTTTAGTCCACAAAGCTTTGGAGTAATCCATTATATAGCATTAGGTAACAAATATAGTCCTCCACTCTGAGTTCTCACTTTCAAAAAATATCCACCAAAGTATGTAGGTATGAAGTGACCCAATATCTTCAACTTACTCTCAAAAGTTCAGAAACAATAATAAGCACATATATGAAAATATATAGTTACCGAAATAATAAGCAAAAGGAGAAAATGTAAGCAACTGATGTAAAAGGGTGAGAGGTAGGTGAGAGCTCCTTATACTGTTCTCAGAGTTATTTCAATTCCATCACAATAAAAAATCACCAATGAGGTCAATAAGAAAAGACCAGCTTAAGTGGTGCCTGGGTGGCTCAGTCAAGCGTCCGACTTCCGCTCAGGTCATGATCTCATGGTTAGTGGCTTTGAGCCCCATGACGGGCTCCGTGCTGACAGCTCAGAGCCTGGAGCCTGCTTGGGATTCTGTGTCTCCTTCTCTCTCTGCCCCTCCCCTGCTCATGCTCTGTCTCTCTCTCAAAAATAAATAATAAAAACTTTAAAAAGTGTTTTAAAAAAGAGACCAGTTTAAGAAGAGAATGGTTAGAAATTATAAAAATGAAGATTAACAAAGTTATGTGAATAAACTAAATACAAAAACAATACAAGTCACAAGAAAACACAAATTTTTGTGATTATGTGAGGTAATAAATAACCAGATGTACTGTGAAGATCATTTGCAATGTTTACAAATATCAAATCATTAAATTGTCCACTGGAACTAATATAATGTTATGTCAACTATACCTCAATAATCGTTTTTAATTTAAAAAAAAATTTCAAGAGGGGTATCTGGGTGGTTCAGTCAGTTAAATGTCCGACTCTTGATCTAGGCTGAGGTTTTGATCTCGGGGTCATGGGTTCAAGCCCCACGCTGGGCTCTACACTGGGCATAAAACCTACTTAAAAAAATTTAAAGAAATTACATTAAAAAAACAAGTGAGCTTTTATTTTTGATTAGATAAGAATATGTTACAGCATATGGAATTCTGTAACCAACATACCAAAGATAACAAGATTTTGAAAACATTGCCCTATTTTCTAGTCTACAGTAATAATAGCTACTAAGACAAAATCTCACTTGCGTGAATAAGAAAAATTGTACAAGACAAAAGCATTAGTGTTATTTTATGAATAAATTATTAGCTTTCTGTTGGAAAATCTAAAAAGTCTCTGAGAAACACATGGATATTGGCTATTTCAACGACTTTGTTTATCGGAGTCATTTTTATGAACAAAAATATACCCACCTTTATATCCACCCCTACCTAATTCTATTAGCGGCATTCCTCTGTCATTTTTTTGAAAACCTATCTTACTGGAAATACATATGTGTCTGCCGATGTTGAACACATTTGTATGACTTTGTTAAATGGTTGGTTAATACTTATCAGAAGTTTTAAAATATAACCTCTTAGTATTTCGGCATTTTCTCTGGCCGAGTGCGGTGCTACAAGAAAATCATAAACCCACAGTTGTACGTGACCTTGATGCACCGAACAGCAAAGCCTGGAAATAATCTATACGTGTAACTATGAGAAATGATTTCAAAGTGGGAAAAAAGGGGGAACTACTAAAAATGTAAAAAAGCAACGTATAAAATACTAATGCACAATGTAATCTCAATCCCTTGTTATTTCCTATAAAGCCTTGGAAGAAACACTATTTTTTTGTTAATACTATTGCATACTTCCAAGTCTACCTATGAAAGTAATAGAGTCATGTGCTTATGCTACACACTGCACAACACGTATGTGCTATAGAATGAATGCACGATGATAATACCGAGGTATCTTGGAGGCCAAATGAGAATGGCTCGTCTGGTATTTGCTTTAATAATTAAGGCAAGTAAGAAGACATGGCATTTGTGTTAAAAAGTTTTTTGGTAAACAATAAACTTAATTTGTTGAAGTGGGCACCAGGGAAAAATTTTAAAAAGCGTTTGTGTTTTCAGTTTTGGAGAATATTTGTGTGTGCCAAAATTCAAGAGCAATTACATACAGAGTTTATTTTTTCTAAGAATATTTATAGGTAGTCTAGAGAGAGATTTTATTTTTATAATCTTAGAATACAGTACACATGTCAAATGTAATGGAAATAATACTAAACCGGCTGTTTTACGAACAAATTGTATCTCCCCGTTGGCTCCAAACCATTTGCTGATAAGATTTTTTGGGTAAAAACAAAGCTCAAATTCCTCCACAGTATCAGAATTTTCCTTCCGAGCCATTTGTACCCAAAGTGTAGCCAACGGACAACCTTCAAAAGCATCCCTGGTGCTGCCTTGCTTCTGACTTTCGCACGCGAGGCCTCCCCTCCGAGTGGGGGTCGCTGGCCTAAGAAAGTCTCTATCGTGCTAGGCAACGTCCAGAGGAGCGATCGCAGTGACACCGCCCCTATCACAGGGCCACTGGCTCCTCGTGTGACTAGGTCAGTGACTCCCAGCCAGGGTGCGCTGCCCTCACTCCTGAGCCGGTGCCAGGGTCCGCAGACACGCTTTTCACGACACGGCCTCCAGCGGGCAGAGGACAGACGTGCTGCAGTGCACAGCTTGCACGACAGAGAATTACTCAGTTCAAAATGCCAGCAGTGCTGAGGCTGAGAAACACCGAATTAAATGAAACCGCAAGATGAGGTTCCTCTCTCTCTTTTTACACGCGTGTGTACTCGTGAATACCAGATGACAGACCATAGGCATATGCGTCTAAGGTAAATGGGTTTTAATGGTCTTCAAAAATACTTTGCTTCAGCAGCAACAACAACAAGACAAATAACCTGGTTAAATATGAGCACAGGACTCGAATAGACATTTCTCCAAAGAAGATACACAGTGGCCAATAACTACAGGAAAGTGTGCTCAACATCACGAATCATTAGAGAAACGCAACTAAAACCCACATCGAGAGGTCATTTCCTACTCTTTAGGGTAATGACGATGAGAAGAATAGAAAAGAACAAATGGTGGCAAAGATGTGGAGAAATCAGAACCATTTACACTGCTGGTGGGATTGTAAATTACCCCGGCCACTGTGGAAAACAGTATGCAGGTTCCTCAGGTCATTAAAACTAGAAACACCACACGACCCAGTATCCCACTTCCAGGTTTATACCCAAAAGAACGCAAAGCAGGAGCCCCAAGACACTGCACTCCCATGCGTTCACTGCGGCCGAAGTCACAATAGCCAAGAGGCGGAAGCAAGTTCAAGGTCCACTGACAGAGGAATAGATAAAGAAGACGCAGTCTGAACGTACAACGGACTATTGTTCAGCTTAAAAACGAAGAAGGAAGTTCTGACACATGGTACAACGTTGATAAACTTCAAGGATGGTCTGCGAAGTAAAATAAGCCCGTCACAAAAGGACAAATGCTGGTGATCCCATTCAGATGAGGAGTGTCAGGGAGTCAAACGTCACACAAACCCAGAGCAGAAAGGTGATTGCCCAGGGCTGGCGAGGGGAGGGCAGCTTAGGGTTTGGTGGACGCTGGGTTTCAGTTTTGTAAGACGAAACTCTAGGCTATGTTGCAGAACAGCGAAGGTGTACTTAGCACCCTCAACGGCGCACTTATAAAAGTTTGAGGTGGTAAATTTCACATCGTGTGGTTCAATCACAATTAAAAATAAAAATGTAGGGGCGCCTGGGTGGCGCAGTTGGTTAAGCGTCCGACTTCAGCCAGGTCACGATCTCGCGGTCCGGGAGTTCGAGCCCCGCGTCGGGCTCTGGGCTGATGGCTCAGAGCCTGGAGCCTGTTTCCGATTCTGTGTCTGCCTCTCTCTCTGCCCCTCCCCCGTTCATGCTCTGTCTCTCTCTGTCCCAAAAATAAAAATAAACGTTGAAAAAAAATAAATAAAAATAAAATGTAAAGCTTTTAAAGAGTGCATGTGCTTACTTCACCATGGGGCATAATCTCCCAGACCAGCAGAACCTTCGCAATGGCAGGTCGAAGGCCAGCGGTGGGACCAAGGGTCCTCTGACATCCTCCCCACAACCTGGAGATTTGCTGTCACTGCCTGTATGGCCAGGTGGCAGCCAGTTTCTCTCCTCTATTCGCACCTGCTTCTATCTCCCTCCCCTCAAAACCCCATCCCTAACCGTCTGTAACTACCAGAACCAAGCTCCTTGAGCCGGTACAAAGAGCACCCAGCCCTGTGAGCCTCTCTGGAAGCAGGGCCACAGGCTGGAAGGACCAGCTCCCTTATCCAGAGAATTAAGTTGGAGAGAACGTAACTGTTGCAGTCATTGGTAGGGAATAAACAAAGGAAACGTGGCACCGCTTTCTCAGCAAGAGAACTAAGAAGGAAAGCAGAGGTATTTATTGAGTATCAATTATATACCTACGTTTTTTGGGTACTTCATACAAAAGTACACAGGTACTTCACACACCTGTGAAGAAACCTGGTGTTCAAAACCATCAAGAGTCTTTCCCGAGGCCTCCTTGCTGCCTCGCTGCTTCTTGGCCAGCCTCGCTGAATCCTGTATCCGGGCTTTTCCCACACCAAGGGCCTCAGGCTGTTTGAACACTGGTAGCAATGTTTCCATTCTAACCAAATTGTTACAGATCTGGTATTCAGACCAGGGAGGGTGCCCTGGTGGTAACATTCTCCCACACACCATCATTACCATCAGATGTATGTATGACACAGTGTGTCCATCCAGGAACCCCCCCCCCCCCAGGGTTGTTTCCAAATTGGGCCCAATGTGAACAAAGTTGAGGTAAGTATTTCTGTGCTCGCAGGCATACCCTACCTAGTATCAGATGACAGTCTTCCATCTTCCAGGGAGATATCTAGGGGTCAACTGTTGGTCATTAGGTTGGTACGTTTCACTTTGAGAAATGGGGGTACAACTTCCTGAACTGGCTGCACTGTTCTCGCCAGCCCAGCCGTGCAGGAGAGTGGACAGCTCTGGTGTTCGCTGTGGACACCTGGTGGTCTTTCTGGAGAGAGAGCCCCCCCGGGGGGGGGGGGGTGGCAGGGTGCATGTCTTCAACTTCTAGGACCCCGGGGTCTTCATACTGTAGTCTGGCTCTCATGTAGCGACCTTCACTTCCTTGACCATATCACAAGCAGATCTCTCTGCCCCTCACCCCCCAGACTGTGTTCCACGGCAACACATCGACACACCAGCGTTTTCTGCCTCTGCAAAACGTTTAAAGCCTTCACCATACCTCCCAAGGCCTGGAGGCTCACACCTTCCTGGCTGCCTCCAGAAGCCCCTTTCAGGACACCGACCTCCACCCAGAGCTCAGAGTGACTA
Organism: Herpailurus yagouaroundi; assembly: GCF_014898765.1. Lineage (NCBI taxonomy): Eukaryota > Metazoa > Chordata > Mammalia > Carnivora > Felidae > Herpailurus > Herpailurus yagouaroundi. The sequence continues at coordinate 159,432 of NW_024412419.1, forward strand.
TAAATAGGCCACAGAGGCTCAGCTCTACTACTCGGAATTATAAACAGTGCTCCCAGGGACATTATTTCCCTTCAGAAAACATCTGACTCCTAAAATTTTCTAGCTTTGGGGGAGGCAAAGAAAGAGAGGACTATTTTAGAAAGTATTTTTAACCTTCCAATTTTACACAGTCTTGGCCCTTCTGTGGCCCATATAGACATTTTCCCATAACTAATAACATACCATGAGCCCGAGGAGAAGGTTGGTTTGAAAAAATCCCCTAGACTTAAAATGTATTTTCACTTACTAGCTCATAACCTATGTTTAACGAATAACAGAATCAGTAGAAATTAGTTCTTCGCTGGGACCCTGTGGGTATCTTGGTTGGCTCTGGGTGCACAGCAGGAACAAAAGACAGGGCAGCATAGACGGTGACTCTCTCTCTGTCGGTTCAGAGACTGAAGATGGACAGAAGAGCAGCTCCTCGAGGGTCAGGAGCCTGGCACTCGTGTCCCGATGGATTCACGACGATCGGTTTTCAAAGGGAGAAGCCCGTGCAGTGTAGACACAGACACACACATACCTGTGTAGATATTCACGGGACAGCACGGCTGTGACACCCTGCTGATTACGTGCACCTTTCACCAACTAGAGACAACATCTAATGCCGAAACGACAATGTAAAAAAGAACCAAACTCAAAATTCCTCTTTTGGCCAACCTCCTCTCTGCCCCAAACATTTGGTTGTATCTCCATGCCCCATCCGGTCCGTGTTCATATGTATAGATCATGTTTGCCTCACCTTAATCGTTACTTAGAGAAAATACTCTGACAGGGCAAGCCTTCACTCGATACTCCGTATAGGTGGTATGATGTGTTCCCACAATGTTAGCGCTTTGTTGGGATGATTGCTCAACGTTGCAAAGAGTGACTCTGCGCAATTCTCTTACACTCACTGCCATCATTGGATGTAGGTCGTAGTATGAGAATTCATACTGAAATGAGTACCTTTTATTACATTTCACTCGCCCTCTAGATTATTTCTCGGGGTTCACATCCCTATATTTAGCCAGGGGATATCGAGATGGTTATTAGCTTTTAGAAACTAATGCCCATTTGGGGCTTGAGGACTTGAACCACCCTCGTGCTGGGTGAGAGAAACGTGGGGCTTCTCTGTCTCTCTCAGCAGCTCTTCTCTAATGCCTTCCCTCCTCTCCCCTGCGCTTGGGACGCTGGCTTATCTCCAGCCCCACAGCAGGCCTGGCACCTCACCCACACTTGCTCTTTGCACACCTCTAAGGTTCTCTGAGCAGAAGCTGGCCCCTGCAGGGGGGCCGCAGGGGGGCTTAGCAAATAGCCACTCACCAAACTTCACCTCCTAACTGGATCAGGTCACGTGACTATGCTGCACACCTCAGAGCTCCACATTTATCACCTAGACGCTTCCTGTTGGCTCAGGACTGGCACTCCCGGCTGCGGGGACCCCAGCCGCACTGCCCTGCCAGGCCCCTCACCCTGGGGGCCTCCCCCGCCGCCCACTGGGGACTCAGTCTCAGACTGCCACTGGCAGCTGCGCCCACTTCCCTAAAACTGCCGTCCAGTCTCCACAGCGACCAACCGCTGCCCCTCTTTCTCAGCCCCCACATCTCACCAGACATGGTGCTGATTCTTTTTTGAGAGAACAGAAGTCAGGTAGCGAGGACGGCCCCCGCCTCGCGCGCTCCACACCTGCGCATCTTGCCTCCCGGGGCAGCAGCCGGACTGTCCAGACGAGCCGCCCCCCAGGGCCCCCATCCCTCGATTATGCCCCCCCGCCTGGCAGTCTCGACCCCTGCAGAAAGGCCTCCCGCTTCCGTGCCCACTGCTTTTGACTTCCCTTCGTCACCTTCAGAGCTGGCTCTTCCCTGCTTCCCCTGTGGGATCCCTCATCCTGCCCTCAACTCACCCTTGGGACAGCAGTTGGCAAGACTCTCAACGACTTCCACGCCAGTGACCTCCCCTCCGTCTTCGCTTTATTTGACACCCCGGTGGCAGCTGGTCACACCGCTGGTGCTCCCATTTTGACTATTTGTCTCTCCTAGATTTCGTTTCACCAAATCTTCCTGGCTTTTCCCTCCTCGGCTGACCACTCACACAGCGGTCCTGTGCTCAGTCCAGCACAGACCCCTCCCCAGGACCTGCCTCTCTCTCTTCTTCTGGACTTTACTTCGGGTCAGTGCAAGTGTCTTCCTGGCCTTTGATTTGCAGACCCAGCTCTCCCCTCGAGATCCCCTTGCCAATGGGCACCTGGCACTTCCCAGAGAGGGCTGCTCTCCAAGACCCATATTTAAGCAAACGCGCCCCTTCTTCCTGCTGCTTGGGTCTTTCCCCCTCCCTCACCCTTGCCTTCAGGGATCCATCCACTGGGAGTTGAGGTTTCCCCTGCAGCCTATGCCCCGTTGCTCTTCCACGACAGCCACTCCCCAACCATTCTGCCAAGAATCGTGTAAAGTCCTGAAGCTCTGGACCTTGGCCTAAGTGACACTAAACCCAGGTCATATTTACAGCCCTTTGTCCCAAAGAGGACATGTGTTTGCTGTGCTTGGTCCCAGGCTTGCCCTTTAGAACTGGGGCTTGGGGGCCACAGAGGCGAGTGAACTAAAACCACAGGGTGAAGCATCGTGGGAGTTCTTCTCTTTCAGCCTGCCTCCCTCCACCAGAGACAGGTGTGCACTTCAGCAAGGCTGGTCTCCTTTCCAAGTGCTACGGTCATCACCTTTCGAGGGCCTGAATTTACAAAAACTATTTCCACCTCCTGCCTCTATAATGAAATCCATACTTCCGGGCACCAAGATTTAGCACTCCCGTTTAGCCAGTTGAGACTTGCCTGTTCTTGCAGATCAGACTTCCAAGGCTCACTGTATTTCCATATGCTAAGCCATAAAAAAAAAAATTAATGTTTATTTATTTTTGAGAGAGAGAGGAACAGAGAGAGAGGGAGACACAGAATCGGAAGCAGGCTCTAGGCTCCGAGCTGTCAGCACAGAGCCTGATGCGGGGCTCAAACTCACGAACCACGAGATCATGACCTGAGCCAAAGTCGGACGTTCAGCCGACTGAGCCCCCAGGCGCCCTGATCATCCACACATTTTCAAATGATTTGTTGGCTTTATTTGTTTCCAGCGTGTTTGTGAGTTCTGTGCGGGAGGGTCCCTGGTCCACATACCTGCCGCCGTATAGACAGTGAGCCTCCATCATGCATTCCTCATTGTGGTTAAGGAATTTGTGCGATTGTCAACCAATTTAATCAAACAGAATGTCACAAATGTACAGAACAAAAATAAAACAAACCCCAACGCAGGTAAGGACGGGCTTTGAGAAGCTTACTTCACAAAGAGGAGACTTTACAGCAAGAGGGAAGGTCCTCTGGGCCGGAGACTTTGAACATCTCAGGTCAGGCACAGGAGGGCTCCTGTGCCCTGAGGAGGAAGGAACAGGCTGGGAAGAGCTGGGCGGGCCACGGACGATGGGGGGGGGGGGGGGCAGGAGGTCAGAGGGTATTGTGTCTCGAGGTCACCATTCCCCAGGGAAGTGGTCGGGGCGTTGTTCCTCTTCCCACACTCAAAGGAGGGCGGAAGGTCAGGGCCTGGGGGAAGGGAGAATCTCAGGCAAAGTCTGGCTCAACAAGTACTGGCTCTGCAGGTCAGCGGAGAGAAAGCACTTCAGCCTAACGTTCACGGGACAAAGAACCAGGAGCTGGGGGGTGTGCGTTTGTCCTTGTCGTGGGTGAACAAGGGCTGAGTCTCCCGTGGGGAGAATGTGGGGAAGGAGTCCGACCAGGCAGCTCTTCCTTGGGATACGAGGCAGGTGCCTTATCTTTGCTCTTTTCCGGGAGCTTGGGCTGCAGCAAAGGCAACATGGTCAGCAGCAGAGAAGTAACTTGTCCAGGGCAGATTTCTTTCTGGGCCCAAAGTCTGACTTTTGTGGACTTCACTGTGCTACGGTTTTGTTGGTTCTTATTTCAAATCCCTTGTCACCAACCACAGTAGAATTGGCCCAAGACCCGTCTGTAACCCACCCGGCAGGTGTGTGACCTCTGCATAGTCAGCCGTGCTCACTGAGGAGGTGGGTAGAGAGGGCATCTTCTTCAGTGGCTGCTTCTCAGGGTCTAAACTGAAAATGTATTTCATTTAGCAGAACACAGGCACCTTAGTGAAACCATCATAATCTCCTAGGAAGCAGAAGTTAGGGATTTTAATCACTTTGTTTCTAGAATTATGTGGTTTATGCCTGCAGGCATATATCATGAACTCGATCTTTTCCAACTAAACTTGTAAAAGTCCTGTATTTAAGAAACCCTTCAAACATTGTTGAAAACGAAGAACCTGGTCCATTGGGCACCACCTAAGTGCTGCAGCCGCAGGTCTGGCCTGGGAAGTGGGCGTTGCTAGTTTCAGAAGAGGGTCCAGGCAAGAGTTCCTTTTTCAGTCCATCATACAAAACCAGGGAGATGGGGCGCCTGGGTGGCGCAGTCGGTTAAGCGTCCGACTTCAGCCAGGTCACGATCTCGCGGTCCGTGAGTTCGAGCCCCGCGTCGGGCTCTGGGCTGATGGCTCGGAGCCTGGAGCCTGTTTCCGATTCTGTGTCTCCCTCTCTCTCTGCCCCTCCCCCGTTCATGCTCTGTGTCTCTCTGTCCCAAAAATAAATAAACGTTGAAAAAAAAAAATTAAAAAAAACCAGGGAGAGGCAAACAACTCCCGTGACATTTGCTGTTACTTGTACGGGGTGAAAGACAACTGCTTTTAAAGACTTAAAATAAAAGGTTATCTGTTAACACGTGCTCCAGGAAAGTTATTCTCTAGGTGTGTGGACTGATGTGCGGACTTCTAAGTTAACTTTGTTGTAGGACTTACGTAACACTAACCCATCCACACTGTAATGCACTGACCTTGTTTCTAAGGGGTCACCAGTACAATTTCATGAGAAGGTCTCTTTTTCAGGATTTACAATATAATTATAATCTCCTTGGAGGTGCTAGGAGAGAAATTGCAGCTAGTTTGGCAAAGGTTAGCCAGAACAAAGCAAGAAGAAGCGATACCATGGTTAAGTTTATATTTACTCTTTGGGAAAAAATTAATTTGTACTTGAATTCTTATACTAGTGCTTAGCATTACTAAGAAAATAAGACGTGATACAAAATGTTAGACAAAAAAAAGTCTCGTTGCACAACCTCAGCACCCTAACATACGAAATATTTCCACCTCCACGTTCCTTCCAGTTTCTTAAGATGCACACAGCTTGGGGCGCCTGGGTGGCGCAGTCGGTTGAGCGTCCGACTTCAGCCAGGTCACGATCTCGCGGTCCGTGAGTTCGAGCCCCGCGTCAGGCTCTGGGCTGATGGCTCAGAGCCTGGAGCCTGTTTCCGATTCTGTGTCTGCCTCTCTCTCTGCCCCTCCCCCGTTCATTCTCTGTCTCTCTCTGTCCCAAAAATAAATAAACGTTGAAAAAAAAATTAAAAAAAAAAAGATGCACACAGCCTGCTCAGCTTTGGCCACAGTGCACAGGGGGTGTGGGTCCTCGACTTCACCTGAACAGTGTATCACAGGCACCCTTCCGTGCTGTTAGTTTGCTGCTATAAGCAAAAGTCTAATGGCTGAGGAATATCTCAGTTTCTCAATACTGAAAAGTAAAATGTTAGTATGGCTGTGAACAAAATAACACTATCAGAATGGAAGAAATACAACCCTGAACTTTAGGTTTTGCAAAAGTTAAATGTTATTACATGTACAGCCAACATAGCTGTATTTTTCTAAGTTCACGTACTTTAAAATTCATTAACGGGGCTCCTGGTGGTTCAGTCGATTGAGTGTCCGACTTCAGCTCAGGTCATGATCTCGCGGTCTGTGAGTTCGAGCCCCGTGTCGGGCTCTGTGCTGACGGCTCACAGCCTGGAGCCTGTTTCGGATTCTGTGTCTCCCTCTCTCTCTGCCCCTCTCCCACGTGTGCTCTGTCTCTCTGTCTCTCAAAAATAACCAAACATTAGGAAAAAATTTGAAAAATAAATAAAAAATAAAATTCATTAACTATATTATAATAAAATCAGTTTATCTCATTGCTTTGCTGCATCCTTAATTTCATGTCTGCAGCATAAACTCCCGGTTGCCTGGGTCCTACCAGGTTAGTACGTTAAAACGGAGATGTTAAACTCACTCCCCCCACCACTCTCAGGGTCCCCTGCATTCCTACCGTTTAAAGCTTATTTTAAACTTTATCCTTTCCCACATTCTTTGCTTCTTTTTTAGATTACATGCATTTAATTAGGAAAATAAGTTCAGATGGAGGCTGTGTTTGCATGGACGGGTACATTGCAGAGCAGCTGAGGTCTGTAGGGGAAGGGATTGTTTCTCTGCATGTGCTTATTCTGAGAATAAAGCAATATCATTTTAGAATAGTCAGGGAAATAAAAATCCAAAACACCAAGTAAAATTGAGCCTTGCCAGCCTGTTGGTTGTCTTTGAGGGGCTCAAAGATGCTCCATATGTTAATGTCTTTTTCAGCCTTAATTAAGTTGGTTGTTGACTTTTTTGCAAGGATGTGAGCAAGCTACCCAGTTGGTTCAGTTCAGTTGAGTAGGTTGCTGACCTGACTTGTGCACTGAGGAGAGAGTGGAGAATGGGCATAGCCCTGACACCAGGAGCCCAGTCCTGGGAGAGAGACGGACATAAGGAAGGCCGCCATCTGGCAGGTTTGCGCTTTGGCTGTGGGAAACGCCTGGCCTCCAGGTGTCCAGGGCAGCAAGGAGAGGGTCTTTCATGGAAGCTAAGACCTAAGTGATTAAAAAAAGATGAGTTTCACTTTTATTTCATGGTATGGCATCACCAAGAGGTAGTTCCACCGAATATCGCCCCTAACGCATTCTTGTCTATTTTTCTAGGTCTTGGTAAATTACAGGAAAGCAAGCAACTTCTGTTTTGCACCAGAGATACGGCTTCCAGTCACTTCCTCAGTAACCCTCACACCAACACACACTGGCAGGAATGCTCATCTCTTCTATTCTCTGCCTCGAATGCTGTCTGGAATACAGTAGATGTTCAATAAGCACATGTCAACTGAACGATGGATGATCGAATCTGCATTTCACATAACAGATTCCTGTATTAAATTCTCGGAGGAAGGGATCTTAATACATAATGTAGGTATAAAATCTTCATATGGAACTACAAAACTTACCCAACACCCAGTTACTAACTGGCATTCACTCCTGCTCATCAGCTGGTACGTTGAGCTTAGAGAACAGCGCAACACAGCTTCCGTCCCCGCAGGGAGCAACTGCTGTCTGGTGGGAGACGCGAGGCAGAAGCCGGCATGGAAAATGTAGTGCGCATTAGAGGTTAGCTAAGTTAGAGTGAGGCCCTCCAAGGACTGAGCTCATGGCCTGTCCTCATTAAACGTGTGACGGGAGCTGCAGTTAGAATGCTGGGTGCACGGTTTCCTGAAATAACAACTCTGTGTGACGTTCCAGGGGGTCCCCCTCCCATGTTCCGGGACGCTGGAAGGCAGAAAAGCTGAATAAAACACTCCGTGTCCACTGGTGACTGGAGTTGAACAACCTGCTGTGTTGAAGCATGTGGGGCAAAGGTGATCACCAGCGCAAGCTGGACATTTTCTGTGACAAGGGCAATAGTAATACTACTTCAGCAATGCTTTGGAGCATTTCCTGTGTGCCCAGCACTCAGTGGGATTTTTTTATGTTCATTATCTCGTCTTGTACCTACCTTGCGGATGAGAAACCGGATTCAAAGACGGCCAGTCGTCTAGATGAATCTTGGAGCTAGTAGGTGGCGGGGCCGGCATGCAACCCAGCACTCACGCTCCAGATGTGGGATTTGTCTGATGACAGTATGTCATGTTGACTTACAATGTACGTGCATAGACTCTAGTCACTTAAAACGCAGGCCCCGGAAGGGACCTGGTAACCCGGCCCCTGGCGGGATATGGCTGATAATCCCTGCTGAGAAGAGCAGGTCCCGGGTGTCCCCGCTGACCCTTCTCTGCAGCCCCGAGTAGCTCTGGACAGCACAGCGGCCTGTCCTGCAGCTCTGGCTGTGCCCTGGCTGGTGGCGTGAGGTCAGGCGGTGTGTGAACACGGCTTCCTCACCAGCAGGAGTTGCGCAACAGCACTGCACTCGTTCAGCTGTAAGTGCTGAGGAAGGGAACGGTTTTAAAAGTGCCTGGTAAGCCACGAAGCCCAAAACACACGTCATACTTTTGATTTATGTGAAAGTGTAGACATTTTTACATGTTAAGGTAAAACATTGCATTTTTAGCTAATATAATCACAGGAGTTTTAAACTTTCGTTCGTTGTTTCACTTGGGTTATTTAATCCACTTTCTTCATGACACAAGTCCATTGACTTACTCTGTGACCAAGAGGAAGTTTTGAGGCTTCCGACGAAGAGATCAGCCTTTCAGCACGTACACTGGCCCCACAGAACTTACATGAGTGTGGGCCTTGACCAGCGAGGAATGCCAGCTTCTCATATGTGACTTCTCGTATGTGACTCCAGATGAAGTCTCGAGATTCGGACCGGCAGGATCCCCTGAGCAAGGAACAGTGTGTTCCCAACATGGCTTGGACCAGGTCAAGAAAAGAAAGAAATCACTCAAGACCGACTTCCTTTTCCTTCAAACTTATGTCAAAGTCTAGGTAGATTTCCCAGAAATATTGTCTAATATTTGATGAGCCAACAGCCTAAGGGCTGCATATAACCTTCAGGTGGCCCTTGCGAAACCCAGAGAGAAGGGCCCCTTGCCTCCAGCAAAGTCTGCTGTCTCCACCTTCCATCCTTGGCTTGACGTGGCCGCAGAATGTATATCTGAAGAGAGGCAGCTTTGTTTTCACTGTTATGATAATAAAAACACAATTATGAAATAATGTAAATGTGCATATAAAACATACAGAAAAGCCAAACACAACAGCGACCCAGCCAAGTACAGCATTTAGCCATGACCCCTAAGAATGACAGAGACTCAGGCCTGAAAGGCATATTCAAGCAGCTCTTAAACATGCAAACCTTTAAAAAAAAACTGTAGGAAAAAAATTCTAATGCAATTTTGTGTTTTTTACTTTGAAATAGTTTTAGGCTTCTAGGAAATTTACAAAAATAATACATAGATATCCCGTATATCCACATTCCTCTCATGTTAGTATGTTATGTGACCATAGTACACTTATCTAAACTAGTAACTGAATTACAGACTTTATATGGATTTCATATTTTTCTGTGGTTGTCATCACTGTTCCAAGATCCAGGTGCGGGTCCCACATGGCCTCTAGTTGCCGCACCGCCCTGGTCTCTCCCTGTTAACCGTCCCTCAGTGTCTCCACGTCTTTCATGAGAAGAGGGTGCCTATGGACACTGTCCCTCAATATCTTATCACTGAGGGTGTTAGTCCTGACCGCTTGCTAATGTACCATGTGCTGGGTTTCTCTACACTAAGGTTATATTTTCCCCCTTGTAATCAGGTATGTGGACTGACTAACCCATGGTACACACATTCCTGCATTTAACTATCCCTATGCATATTTAAAAGCCATGAATTCATATTGATGCCTCTGATTTTAATCCAAGACTTGGGTTTACTCTTGTCGTACCCTGGCCTGTACTTGTAACTTCTTTTTCTAAGGATGAGAATCATGACTCCCATATTCGCAGTGTATTTTCCTGCTTGTTCAACCTCCGTATGCACGTAAAGTCGTTTCTTAATAGCTATCCAACACCATTAAAGAGGAAATTTACCAACTAGAATGTAGTACTTGTGTTATATTCTATTTTTAAAACTTCTTTGTTACCTTTGCACTCTCCGGCCAACTCCTTCTCCTCCCAACCCTTCGGCTCACATACACCATTCGCTCGCAAGACAGTGAATGCACTGTGTGGCTTTCTGCTCATTTTAAGTCACGTTCATGTTCTTTGGTACTGTTGAAAGTGAGGTTTTATTTGCATGGTGGCTTTCCAAAGACCTCCGGGGAATGTGGTGCAAACCGCTCCGGAGAAGTGAGTGTTGGCACCTCTGCTGTCCCTCTGGGGTCTTGTGTGATGCGGAGGCAGTTCTGAAAATACTCTGAGCAGAGACTAGACTCAGGCACAGAGTCTAACTCCAGACCGTCCCAAGTTGGACACGTCCCCCCTTTCCCTGGTTGCACCCCAGAAATACCTAAGTCACCACAGACATTTTAATCCATGTGGTCTGTCTCTTTGGTCATGTAAACACCCTCGTTCCCAGCTCCTGCAGAGACAGAAGGGACGGGCTTGCACAAGAGGAGAGAAGTGCACTTTGTGGGGGTGGGTACACACAGACTTTCGGCTCTGCAGGAATGCGTGGGGCTTGTCAAGTCCCGTGTCAGTCCAAAGATCTCCCTTTGGCGGGTGGGACTTGTCTGTTGTTCCCACCATTGTCCTAGCCTCAGGCAGCTGGGGTGCAACCTTCTCAGACTGTTTTCAGTGTGGCTCTGGACTCCAGGTTTTTCTGTGGGCTCCAGTGGTGCAGGTCGGGGGAGGGGCGGCAGCGGGGGAGGCTCGGGCTGGGGGGGAGGGGTGGCAGGGGCATCACTACATGCAAACACAGAAATCCTCTGCTTTTACCAAGGTTCAGTGGCTTTCCTTGAATAAATTCTCCTCAGCTTGTCTTATGCTTTTGGTTAATTTTCAGAGTTCAGAAATGGTCGCTTGTGATCATCCTGTCAAGCGTCTTCATTGCTTTTTGGAGAGAAAATTATGCTGAACGTCTTACTCTGCCCTTTTGCTAATCTCCACCCAACACAAAACCGTTTTCTTTCCTTTGCCTAAAATAGATATTTTACTGACGACTGACTGTGACCTGAGGGTTTGGAAATTCCTAAACCACCATGTTTGTTTTTTTAAACTATCCCTTTGCTGCTGCAATTTATTCAATCTGGGGAGTGGGCTGTGGGGAGGGGAGAAAATTCTGGCTTATTTTTCCTCTGGTTGAATTAAATCATAATAGGTTTGGCCTTGTCCTCTAGTTTGGAAAGACATTCGAAGACTGAAATGTCACTTTAAATATTTGTGATCCCTGCCAAATTTGCTTAATCTAAGAAGATGATAATCAAGACATTTATAGTGAAACCCAACATGCTAATGAAAATTTTGAGTAGACATAGGCCTAGGAAGGCCAATTGTTATTCTAATTTTCCGTAGTATTTATATTACAGGGTAGCATTGCACTTCTCAGATTGTGTTTATTTTATAAGCCTCCCAAATTTAACTTAAGTGAAATTAAATCAACAATGTCTTACTGACTGTATGTAGCATTGTTTTGTGGCCTAGAGAAGATCCGTCAAACACTGAACCTGACTTCCAGATTGATCTATGCAATCTATACAATCCATTTTTTGTGGAATCTCTGTAACACTCTGTGGCACTAACAGCATCTTTCTCCTGTAATGCTAGCTTTAAGAATCACATGAATCATGGGGTGCCTGGGTGGCGCAGTCGGTTAAACGTCCGACTTCAGCCAGGTCACGATCTCGCGGTCCGGGAGTTCGAGCCCCGCGTCAGGCTCTGGGCTGACGGCTCAGAGCCTGGAGCCTGTTTCCGATTCTGTGTCTCCCTCTCTCTCTACCCCTCCCCCGTTCATGCTCTGTCTCCCTCTGTCCCAAAAATAAATAAACGTTGGAAAAAAAATTTTTTTTAAAAAATAAAAATAAAAAATAAAAAAAAAGAATCACGTGAATCACAAATATTTGCCGTATTTTCTTAAAAGTGGGTGTCTAGATCTCCTAAGTACTATTTCTCAAACATCAATCATTTCAGAAGAGAATTTAATTTTTTTGGTTTTGATGTTAAGTCATTCTCCAAATACCAACTCATGTGTTTGAAAAATCACAATTATTTTACCTCTTCTTGTTATTAAATTCTCATTAGTTTATAATCAAAATCAAGAAAGTCTTAAAAAAATACTTCTATCTCTAAAAGCCTTCTAGAGCAATGGATTGTTCTCTTGCTGTATTCATCTATTTCACACAGTCCAGAAAGAGAGCAGGAAAGACCTATTTTTCACTCACTACTGCCACCTGGTTTGAGAAAATATTTATGAAGTCCAAATTTGAAATATTTTATGTGACTTTCTATAAAGCTGATAATGTAGTCCTCTGCCCTTACCATAATTGGTAAACTCTTATGTTTACTCTCATTTCAAATATCCACCCTACTTCCAGTGGCAAGGACATCTCTGTGTATCCAAAGGTTAGTGGATTTTTATAATTGTGAAACAGTATCTGTGATGAAAACTACTCACATCCAGAATTTGTCCTTCACATCATGATACAGATCTCAGGGTGTGCATGGAAATGAAACTTAAATAATACAGTTTTTTATTTGGTTTCATTCCTACTAACCAAAATTTAGTTACTGAAGTTTTGAAATATTTATATTTGTAAGCGCTCATGTCTATATTTTGTAGAGTCTGCACAACATAGACTTTTACAAAAAGACTACCTTTTGCCTTATCCTAACTAATACAATTTATGAAACAATGCGTTTGATGCAACATTTGTATATTTGTTCTATTTCAAATGAAAATACTGCCACCTTAACATTTGAACATGTCAGTCCAGACTTCCATATTGAAGGTAACTGAATAAGTGAGGGTTCCCCCTCTCCCTGGGAGATCACTGAAAAGCCACAAGGGCAATGCCTTTTTAAAACCTGATGAAAACTCCATTTTCAACAAACAAGGGGGCAGGTGTCATCTTCATTCTCCATATGAATTCTAGGGAATGTCAGACAGAACTGAGGTCAGACACAGCTCTGTGGGGAGAAGCCACAGTGAGGAGAGAGAACGTGGAGGCAGGTGTGGAGGAACCACCAGACCCACTTTTTGATGGTGAGGAGTGAAAGTTAGACAGGGGCCACTGGGGAGGCTGGCTGAACACCGAACCCTTTACCAGCTCATTTCACATGGCAGAAATGATGGGTGTGCACAAGGGGTCAGAGACCAACCACATATGCAGAAAGCAGTGTCTTTCTGTGACAGAAGAAAAGAGTGAGTCTCTGCAGAGTACAAACCACGTAAGGAACAGCTCCTTTCACCTCACAGGAAACTCTCGAGAATACTGGCCTATGACATCCCACTCATTCAGTGATTAGGAACATAGAAGAAAATGGAAAACCATAACAAAGAAGGAAGGGAGGGAGGGATGAAGGAAGGAAGGAAGGAAGGAAGGAAGGAAGGAAGGAAGGAGAGAAGGAAGGAAGAAAGGAAGGAAGGAAAGAAAGAAGGAAGGAAGGAAGGAGGAAGGAAGGAAGGAAAAAAGGAAGGAGGGAGGGAGGAAACTGCAAAACTAAGTAATATCCAAAATTGTTTCTGATAGGTTGGTATTGCAACTAAACATTTTATCAATCACAAAAATCAAGGAAATAATTGCTATAGTAAAAGATGGTCGTGAAGCAGAAAAGTGAAATCTTAAGTAAGAGATGGTGAGATACCAGAGAAGATGAAGCACGAATGGGTACAGAAATCAGAAAATAAGTAGAGGAAAAATAAGTTCACCTCCAAAATGGTAACAAACCCAGAGGCAGCATCACGGTGAGGCACCTCAGGAAACTTAAAGATGAAAACAAATGAAAAACATTTTAAAAGACTCCATTTCCAACAGTAAGTCAAGCTCCAAACTCTTGGTGACCTCGTCAACCAGAAAATAGAGGAGAAGCAGGAGTGCTGTGGAGGCCATGGTGACGGGGCACAAAGGAGGAGTACAGGGTGAGGGATCCTCCTGGGTGGGCCACGTGGGCCACCCGGGCCCAAGTCAGACTCCAGTGTGAGCGGTGAACAGCGAGCAAAACACGGGAGACACAGCCAGGCCTGTGGGGCAGGAGGCTTGCAGGAGACCCTGAATTACTCAGAACTCCGTGAAGTTCTGCATTCCCTGTAAGGATAAATGGGAAATTAGGTCTGTACACAGAAGAGAAAAGGCACTTTGGTCACACGGACAGGCGTGGGGTGTAGGCTTGTGGTACCTGTGTGGTCCAAACTCCTCAATGGGGCCGATTAGTGGGAAGTACTTCTGGGCCATGAAAGCCCCCAGGCCATTAGCAGAAACAAATCCTCTCTGGAGGTCTGCCACTTGAAGCCAAGACATAAATACAATTGCCAGGAACTTGATCCATTTCCTATTGAAAAAAAAACAAACAAAACACAAAAGCAGCACAGACACAAGGCATTACAATAAGAAACAGCAAGGAATTGAACAAAGCAAAGACCCAGACTTGTAAGGACTTCGGGCATAGGAGTCATCAGACATTAAGATATATAGTAATCATGGTCACACAAATAAAGCAGAAGCAAGGATGAGATAAGAAAGAAAGGAAGCATATTTGGAAATCAAACCAGTAAAACTTCGATAAATAAAAAGTGTGAGAGTTAAAATTTAAAACTTGATGGTGCATTAAGCAGCAGATTGGCCACAACTGAAGATGAATCGGAAACAGAAGGATATGACTGAATAAATTATTCAAACTACAGTCTGATGAGACCAAGGATGGAAAAATGAAGGAGTGTAAGAAGTATGGTCAAGCAAGGAGGTGGCATTTACTGCGAGCTCAAGGGGGAAGAGACAGGGAGACAGGGAATGCACACAGGGAGTTTGCTCAGAAGATAAGAGCTGTTGGAAAGGCAGCCCTTGGGTCTAGGGAGCCCAGTGAGTTCCTGCTGTAACACAAGGAAAAGAATCAACACAGAAAACAAACAAGCCAACAAAAAAGCCACAAGAATTTTGCTCCTTCCATTCTCACTATGCACAAAAATGTTCGCAAATGGATCATCGACCTAAATGTAAAACCCAAAACTATAAAATGCTGCTGCAAGAAAGCATCAGAGAAACTCTCTGAGGCTGAGGTTAGGCAAAGATTTCTCAGATTCACAAAAGAAAAATTGATGAAGTGGACACATCATAAAAATTAAAACATCTGCTCTCTGAAATACACTGTGAAGAGAACGAAAGCGTAAGCCACAGACTGAGAGAAAATAATTGAAAATGTTATACCTGATTTTATCCAAAACATAGAAAGATGTCGCAGAACTCAATAACAATAGGCAAGCCAAAATAAAAATGGGGGAAATTGAGTTGGAAAATTCACTGAAGCAGATAAATGACGGCAGACAAACACAAGCAAGATGGTCGACTTGATGGGTCACTAGGGAAACAATGGGAGCGGAAGCAATGAAGTTAAAAGTACGTGGCACCAAACTGCAAGCCTCTGGGTGGTGGAAACTGTGACCCGCGTGGTGCGGGGGCCTCACCAGCTGCCCTGTGGCCACCTCTGTCCCTGCCCGCCGACTCAAGAGAAATAATGGACGTGCCCATGCAAAGCACCTGTACGAAAATGTCTATGGCACCGTTTGTTTGGCTCTGTTACAGCCAAAAACTGGGAGAGCATGTTTATGGCAAAAGGGTAAGAGTTTCGGGGCAACCACACAGCAGGGTACACGCAGCTCTCACAGTGAAACAGCAGGAGCTACTGGTGGGTGAATCTGGAAAGAAATTATGCTGACTCTAGAGGCCAGACCCAACAGAGCTCATACTGATGAGTCTGTTTATTAAAATTATAGAAAATGTGAAAGTTTTCCGTGGTGACAGAGAGCAGATGAGCAGTTGCCGGGAAGAGGGTCAGAAAGGGCAGAGGAGAGACGACAAACCCCAGGAGAAAACTTGGGAAAAACTTGCGTCTATGTGAACAGTGTGTCCAGGGGCCAGACGCCCTCCACGGGCTGTGCCTCGCGGCCTCACCGCTGCTCCACAGCCCTTGTCAGAAGCTGATATACTGTGGTTGTAGTTTTACATTTGTTTATTGTATGTATGTTTTATATTTGTTTATTTTATATTTGTTTTTATTTATTTATGTTACAGTTTCCATTTTAAACATTATTTCAATATTTTTATGTTCATTTATTGTGTATCTTTCCTGGGAAGAGTGAAGCTCCGTGAAGAAATTTCTTTGTCCATTTTGTATCCCCAGGGACCCAAACCAGTGCTTGACACGTGGTGGTTACTAAGTGCATGTGTGTTGATGATGGAGGGATGAATGCGTGAATGCCCCGTGACAGTAAGCTCTGCGCGTGCAGCCAGAGAGAATGCTCCAGGGTTTCTGATGCCATCAGTGACATGCCCGCCCTCTCTGGATTTCCTACCCCCACTTCTTGTCATTCAAGAAAAAGAAATTCTGATACATTGAATCCAATATTCCCATGTCTTCTGTTATTTGCTGTTACTTGCAGTGGTAAAATTATTTTTATTTTTAATTTTTTAGTGTTTATTTTTGAGAGAGAGAGAGAGAGAGCGCGCACGCGCGCATTGAGCAGGGGAGGGGCAGAGAGAGGGAGACAGAGAATTCGAAGCAGGCTCCAGGCTCTGAGCTGTCAGCACAGAGCCCGACTCAGGGCTGGAATCCATGAACCTCGAGATCACGACCTGAGCCGAAGTCGGACACTCAACTGACTGAGCCACCAGGCAGTCCCGCAAAATTATTTAAGCACGCATTTTCACCACTTTAGAAGGCGTTTCTTTGCAAGAGTGTGCTGGGTGTGCAATGACACGAGCGTCACAGGGCAGGCCTGTGCGGTCAGAAAGAGCACGGAGGCAAAGAAAATCTGCCAAAGCAGGACTGAGACAGGAGAAAACTCTGGAAAAGGAGGCGGGAGGTGGGTTCTGAAGGCGGACGGCGCTTTCCCCCAAAACCCGGTGTGGGGCGTGGCCTCTGAGGCTTGACTGAGCTGCGCGTCCTGTCTGCGCCTCGCACAGCGGCGTAGACCCCCAGACCGCCAGGGCGGAGCCACAGTGCTTGAACCTCCTTCCTCACGGACGCGAGTTCGGAACCTTCTTTCTCACGGACCCATGTTCGGAACCCGCCCCCTGCCCAGCCTGCAGCAGCTCTTCCCAACCGCAAATTTGGAGCCTTTTCCAAGACGCTGGGCCCTTGGTCCTGAGACAGGAGCGAGGAGAGCCCCCCCCCCCCCACCCCCCCCCCCGCACCGCCCGCACAGCTGGCCTCCTGCTCCTGCCGGGACGGGCCGTGGGTGCTCCCCGAGCCTGGGAAGCAGCTCTGCTGGGACGGGGCTCAGTGGCAGGTGCAGGACAGGTGCCGCCCCGCACAGGTAGGAGTGCGGGGAGAGGGGCTGCTGGCTCTGGAGGGGACAAGTGCCGCCCTCAGGGACAGCCAGGCCCGGGCCCTCCGTCCTCCACGCCAAGGGTCAGGGCCTGGCCGAGGGGAGGGATCGGGACTGGGCCTGGGGCCTGGGGCCTGGGGCCTGCTCTGGGGGCTAGGACCCAGGCGCCCGCAGCTTTTCCAAGGGGCGTCCGTCTGGGTGGTCAGGGAGGCCGGAAGGGCGGCCGGTGGCTGCGTCCTTACCAACCCGAGACCTCGCAGACCCGGCCCTGCAGGTCACACACTGGGGACACCCTGCCGCCCCTGCAGCTCCGGGGCTGGTGAGGTCGCGTCCCCATCACCGTGCCCGCTCCTAGGGACCGGAGGCCTGGCCCCACACGTGGTCGTGGGCGGCTGGTCAGATTTCTGTCTTTAAATAACTCCTCTGTTAATATAATACCGACTTCCAGCCGACACAGGGCAACAAACCGTCCAGGTCAAAGCCCTCAGCGGTTCTTTTTCTGTCACACGTGCTTTCTTCAAGGAAAGTGGAATCGTACTGTCACTGCCTTGTACTCTGATTTTTAAAATTCAGTATTGTGATGTTTTCCAAATTGTCGCTTATTCTCCCTCATTTTCACAGGTGAGGACTGCTCGGCCGCTCCTGCTGGTGGGCCCCTGTCCACCTGGGTGGCCCTGACGCACAGCCGACGCCTGGCAGGGGCGGGGCTCAGGCTGGGGGCCTGATTCTGCGGGGTTTGTTCGCAGGCACCTGCCCCCTCAGGGCCCCTCCTCGGCAAACCCACCCACCCACCAGCACACCAGCCCCCTCACCCTGCTAAGGGCTTTGGAGCCTGCGCTTGGAACCTTTCTCCTCACCTGAGAAACGCCTTCACCCCACTGAGCCATCCCCTCTGGTCCAGAAACACCCTTGTCCTCTGACCTCTCCCTCTTGGTCTCCACTCCCTGTCCTGTCAGCTCTCCTCCAGGGCGTGTCAAGTGCTCCCCTGGCCTATTGTCTTGTCGGTGCTCACAACCTACACAGCAGTCATCCCCCAAATCTACCCCTAGCCCCCAGTTTTCCCCACCTCGTTGGAGGCTCCTGTCCTCACATCCCAGATGTAAAGAGGAGGGGGGGGGGTGTCCTGGCTCTGCCCCTGTCCCTCACCAGGCCTTCCCATCTGGAAGGGTCAGGCAGCAGCCAGGGCCAAGCCCAGAGGACATCCCACCTCCTCCCTCCGTTCGGCCCACAGCCCGTGGGGCAGGATCTCCTCCTCCGAGCCCCTGGGAAACCAGCTCTCTCCTCCTTGTACCTTTCCAGCCTCTCGGCCACACATCTGCCCTCTTGCACTTTTTTTTCCACGTAAGAGCCAAAATACTCTATTTGAACGTTACATTGGGTCATTTTACACCTTGCTTAAAATCCTCCCAGGCTTTCCTCTGATGAGAAGGCAGGAGGGTGGGACCAGCCCACGCCCTGTGGTCGGCGCTCTTTGTGTAACACGCTCCCATCCCGAGCCGCCCTGTGTGACGGTCACACGGGGCAGTCTGCTCCCCGTCCTCGTCCTGCTCGGGGGCTTGGTGTCCGCTGGTGCTTCAGCTCAGGAGACCTGTCGTGTGCACCTCTCCAGTACCAACCTCTCTTCCCTGTCTGTTTCTCGCTTGAGTATCTTCACCTCACAGAGACCTCTGGACCCCCTGAATAGCACTCTTGCCCCATCCCAGGACTCAGTTTTTTCTCTGTAGCATTTATTACTATCTAAAATTGTTGTAGTTGTCCATCTTTTATCTCCTAGGAACTATACTTCTGTCCGCTAGGATAACTCCATTCACTCCAGTATCCCCAGGACTCCAGATATCAAGTTACAGAAGTGCTCAGAAAAGTTTTTCCGCAAACAAAGCGAGTCCTCCTTGGGATTTGTTTCCATTTGACTCGTTGATGAGGGAAAGTGCCAAAGAGAGGAGAAAACCCGACCACCCTGTTCACCATGGGAGCCCTCTCCTCCTGCAGCCGTAACCAACCAGAGTCCCCGGGCAGGTGCAGCTGCGGACACAGGTCCGGGGAGGAGCCTGCAGGAGAGAGCCCGGGAGGACTCAGGCTTGCAGAATTGTATCCTGAGGAGGTGTTGTGACCAGAGAGGAGACGGCCCTGCCTGCCTCTGTGGAAGCTGAGCCACCTCCTGCATACATATGGCAACACACAGAGTAAAATTGCTTCTTCCCTGTTTGATATACCTTCTCTCAACGATCAGTACAAGTGAACAGTTGACGAAGTTGGTGAAGCCAGTGCGTTGAGAATTCTTCTGGAGGCAAAGAAATAGACTAATAATTGCTAATATTCTTTGAACTAATATCCATGAGCTCTTAACTTGCTGGGCACTGTTCTCAGTGTTGTATGTGATCCTCAATGATGAGGAAACTG